>NW_020699373.1:14298371-14300561 GCF_002925995.2 Terrapene triunguis | reverse complement strand
AAGATGCACTTAGACCTGAAGGGATGCAGTCAGGGCCAGCCGTTTTTGCAGAACATCATAAAGCAGGTTGGAAGTCCATTGATGGACCTGTTGGTATCCAGATCCAGTTGGAAAACCAAAAGATACTACATGAGGAAGACACACTTAAAAGTGGGAAATCTGGACACCTAATTTCAGAAGTGGCTTCAGGGCCTCCTTCTCCATGCAAGTGTGAAGATGCAAACACTTTGCAAACAAACAAGCTAGCGAGTTTGGTTACCTTCTCAATAGCTCTCGGGTCTCAGTCCTCAGGCCTGATTAAGCCGTAACTGGAATCTCCTCTCAAGATCCCAACACAAAAGAACATATTCCAACAGGAGCTTACCCTGCAACAAAATCCAGTGCTGCTAAAACTGAGTAGTAGGTGTACTCAGATATTAGAATAAGGTGATAAACACTCTCCTAGCATCTTGGAGCAGACAGACAGATGATGACTACAAATCACTTGGATGAGATTCAAATATTGGCACCCAAGAGACATCTTGGGGCAAAGTCAGCTTAAAGTAAAGGACACTCTAACATTTCTACAAGGAGGCATGGCTACGGCTCCTTGCTAACACTTCAGAAAGACAAGTCCACAGCTGTAAGTATATTGAGCTGTAACAAACCCCGGAGAATCTCTAATCACTCTCACAAAATAGGTTCCTCAGGACCACCACTATCATCAGTGCTCCATTAATATTCAGATTCTTGACATGATCTTCAACTGTGTACTACAAGCCCACATAAACCACCCTTCTAGTCTTTGCAATCAGCATGTGTTTTTACTGGAAGACCTTTTCTCACTGGAAGTTTCTTGCCTACATGCCATGTCCTCAGCCTTAGGGATTTCAGAGCATGGCCTGCGCTCTGTGGAACCTCCGTTATACATATTCTACCAGGGCATAGCAGTTCTTGAAAATGACCAGTCATCCTTTCTGAAGGTCATCATAATCTTTCTCAGAAGATTTGTCTGAATCCAAACATCTTAGGGGAGTAGAAGGGGCATACAAGGGATAAAAGATGTATATAGCAGAGACATTCAAAGCCTCAGGTACAGCTCCTAAACATATTGCTGCTCACTCTAAGAAACTGTGCGCCACCTATGGTGAGATCTGCCAGGTTGCTATGTGGTCCTCCCTCCACACTTTCTCAAAGCACTCTAGAGCAAGCATCTTGAATACTGTGTGCAGACGTGGTCACCCCATCTCAAAAAAGATATATTGGAATTGGAAAAGGTTCAGAAAGGAGCAACAAAATGATTAGGGGTATGAGGAGAGATGAATAAGACTGAGACTTTTCAGCTTGGAAAAGAGACTGCTAAGGGGAGATATGATTGAGGACTATAAAATCATGACTGGTGTCGAGAAAGTAGATAAGGAAGTGTTGTTTACTACTTCTCATAACATAAGAACTAGGGGTCACCAAATGAAATGAATAGGCAGCAGGTTTAAAACAAATAAAAGGAAGTATTTTTTCACACAACGCACAGTCAACCTGTGAACTCCTTGCCAGAGGATGTTGTGAAGGCCAAGACCATAACAGGGTTCAAAAAAGAACTAGATAAATTCATGGAGGATAGGTCCATCAATGGCTATTAGCCAGGATGGGCAGGAATGGTGTCCCTATCCTCTGTTTTCCAGAAGCTGGGAATGAACCATGGGATGGATCACTTGATAATTACCTGTTCTGTTCATTCCCTCTGGGGCACCTGGCATTGGCCACTGTCGGAAGACAGGATACTGGGCTAGATGGACCTTTGGTCTGACCCAGTAGGGCCATTCTTATGTTCTTATCCTCACCCCTGCAGGTACAGTACTTGGTAGGTGGGTTTACAAAGTGTGAGGCCCCAATAACCCCTTACTTTCCTTTCCAATTTCTACATAATTCAGTTGATTTCCCGTACCCCCCTCTCGCAAGGAATGATAATTGTTTTCTGCATTGAACTTCAGACTGATGTGGAGGGAAAGAGAGGGAAAATTCTTACGTATGAATTTTCCTTCTAAAATATTCCATGTCAGTGAGTCTGACCCTCCTTTGGAGGTTTGCATTATGTCCACAGGCATTTCTGGCTATCACTTGCCTGTTAAGTAATTTGAAAGGGAAAAGTGTGTTCATCTAGGAGGTCGAGAAATCCCTAAATTTCTTGTCAGATCTACTGCAGACAGTTTG
>NW_020699373.1:14210871-14295871 GCF_002925995.2 Terrapene triunguis | reverse complement strand
TAAATAAATAAGAAAAATCACAGGTTCAATTGTTGTATTTGGTTATGCTCTCTCCCATAACAAGCCACTTTGCTTCATTTGAGAAGCCAGTATTCTGTAGTCATTGTTAATGATGTATATATTTGGTCATTCTGTGATAAGGAAGAGGCACAGACAGTAATTATGAGTTGACGCAAGGGAGTAAGTCTCAAAGTTAAGAGTATTATTATTTTTTAATACTATGGCCAATTTTTAGCCTGTCATCCATTTTGGACTATTGCATAAACCACCTGAAGTTGTATTTTGATTATGAAAAATGTTACACTGAATTGCCATGTGAATATAGAAATCTGCCAGTTCAGTTTTCCTTTAGATTTTTACCTCTTTTTTTCCCCTACAGCCTTAAAATGCACATATAGATAAGAGCAATAATAATAACTAGCTCTTATTAGATAGAGTTGCTGAGTAAGGTAAGGTTGTGCCTTTTAAATGTTTTATTAAGCACTACTACTTGGAGGAGGTATAAGTTTCTTATTTCTTAGCAACAAATTTCCACAGTAAATAGTGTCTTCATATCCAGAGTCACAAAATGATTATTCTAAAACCAAGTAATTTTTTTTATTTAAATAGCTGCTGTGTAAGTAAAGGTCATATAGCAGAGTGGCATTTTGCCAGTATATGACAACTCATTGATTGCGATTTTTCAACCATATTATTCTGGGAACACTGTGGTAATCGAAAACTACCCAGAACTAATGTATAAATAACTGCCTGCTACCCTTGCTAATCCTGTGTAAGTGCCAAACTAGTATCCATTTTAGGAGAGGTGGCAAATCCTTTTGTTTGCATTCCAAGACAGCTTGAGTGTTTTTAAACTGTCACATGTTTTATTGCTTCCCTATGCCCAGAAATGTAATGCATCTTACTGTTTCTTTACAAAAATAATATTAATATAAAATACAAATATTTACATGCAATATTTTAATAAGACAGAAAGTGTGGAATGGTTGCACTGCACAGAGTATACATTTTTCTCCAGAAAATTACAGGATTAGTAAAATATATAATAAAGAATACAATTTTCAGCCCATCTGGAGAAAACCTACTGTGGTGCTGTCTGGTTGCATGCGTTAGGGCCACTGGCATTACCTTTTATTTTTTAGAAGTTCCATTACATTTTGTTTATTGTTTGTATTTTTAAATGTACATTATCTGTAAAAATAAAGGAAAGCAGGTATATTAGGCATGGGAGAAAGGATTGTTTCAAAAAACTTAAGAAATGTTACTAATATAAATTTGCAAGACAAGGGGACTAGAGAGTTGGAAGTTAAAACTACATGATACTGCCTGGAAAACATGGAATAACCAAGATTTCTGATGGAAACACTCAGAATTGAGATTTACAAACGAAATGGGAAATCGTTCAAATGACCGAGAGATTATTTCCACAGTAAATAGAGGCATTATAAAGAAAATTAAAGATGGTGCACAGATAATAGTTATACAGCTGTGTGTGTATATGTAACTAACACACACCTGGTTTTGACGTGTATAACAGTCAAATTAGCAATAGGTATTTGTTTCTGGCTCTGATATGTGTATAAAATCAGAATCAGAAAAGCCATTGTAAATTTCGTAAAAATATTAAGGAATATTAGGAAAATATTTAGCAGCCATGTCTCACTGATTCTCAATACATTTTTATTTTGTTTTTTAAGAAAAAAGTTTCATATTTCCTCTCTACCACATTCTGTGCTTTCTTCAAGTCTACTGTTAAATTGCTGTTATAGAAAATCTACTTTATATATAGTTTTTATCATGGACTATGCTTTGAAGTTTGTGAATAAGATGGGCAAAGATCAAAACAGAAGACAGCAAGCCATTGTAAAAATAGAAGCATTAAAGCAATCTGTTATGCTCCTTGTTTACATCTCATCTGACATTAGGCTACTGAGGATTATTACTTGTAACAATTATATTTTGATTAGGATTCAGACATGTACAAAAATAGCAACATAATTTTAAGTTCACTTCTGTATTAAAGCAAAGTAACTGCTGAATTACTTTCCAAAACATTATGTAGGTTTCAAATGTTACAAAACACATTCTATACCCTACATGCAGAATTTCAGTCTGCTGTGTTTGGGTTTGTTTTATAGTAATACTTGTTATGACAGTTAAGAACATGTTAGTCTCCAAAACTTCTAACCTTAAGAGAAGAACGGGAGAGAGAAAACTGTTACTGGCTTTCTGACAATGGCAGGGAGTGTGTTAAACCAGTGTAAAATTCAATTAAACTGTCTAGCCAGGTTTTTGAAGCTGAAATGCAGGCCCTTTCAGTTAAGCTTCTTATTTTCCTGTGACCGACACCGGTGGATACTGTGTTATGCCAAAACCAACAGGCTGTAAAGCACCTTGTTTCATGCTCCCAGCTGATCAATATTTTTATTTTCCAGGCTTGCCCAGAAATATGGAGGCAGTATCACCTAACAGTAAGTAGAAACACCTTTTTTATTTTCTTGTACACCCAACCTATTTACTCTTCTGTGAACTGCTGACCATAAAATATAGACAAGCATCTTCTTCAGGAAGATAATAAACATCTGAAGAGTTTTTGAACTGGAGAATGCAATAATACACTGTCCCTTTTTATACATTCTTAGAAGTTCTGATTGTATTACTAGCATAATTTAATGACTGCATTCTATCACTTTCCTCTCCATAACTGCATTTACTGTATACATTACAAAAAGAAAGTTTAATTTTATACTGGGGTATAACAGTATTCCTGTCTCATTGTTTCCCGGATTTGGTTGTCAAATCCCCATATATTACAAGGCAGTTTCTTTAACTTTGATTTAAAGAACCTTACCTAGAGAATGGAATGTGAATTTTAGAAATAAACTTTAAAATCTTTGTACATGATTCTTAAAGAAGAAATCAACTGCCACTTCTTCTTTGGCACCTGGTTAGTTGGTCTTTAGTTATAAAAATAACTACTGCACACTACAAATAAATCATTCAGTTTTTAATTTTTTTTCTTGTATGCAAAACGCAGGGAAAATTTAAACAAACTGCACCTACATTAACTAATGTGCAGTCTGAAAACAAGATTTAACTTGTTTAGAATAATGTCTAATTGATCTACACTACAAACCTTAAATACAAAATAAATATATATACACACACACACACACACACACACACACACACACATTTATGTATAAAAAATTAGGCCTTGCCTATGACTTCTTTTCAACATAAGGAAAATGTGTGTTTAACTGGAATAACTTTATAACCACTGTCATCCTTGTACGATTAAACAAAGCAGAAAAGTTTGTCCAGTACTTTTTGTTGTGCTGTGGTTTTGAGGTTTTTCTTTCAAATAAGGGAATACTGCTATAGGATGTCCTTTAAAATCTGTTCCTTGTGCCTTTTCAACATGTTGGAACTTTCTCTTTTCTGTTTTAGCAGCTAAATTTAATAGTAAAGGATACACTCTGTTGAAAATCTCTCCTGTGCTTAGGGTTTTTTTTTTTAAACATTCACTTTGGAAATCTCCATTTCTATATGCATATTTTCTTTGCTCTTAAATTACCAGATTAAAGAAGATGTAATAAGAATAGGTTTAGTTGCATTCACTTTATATGGTTGTTTGCTTTATTTATTTAAAGATACTCAAAAGAAAAGATTCAATCCTTTATAATTCTTTATGCTCCAGAAAAGGAAGTGTTTAAATGGTTTGTTAGATCCCTTATGGAACTTGGAATCTAAGAATCACATAGATGTATTTATGCAATAATGTGATGGTGAATTAGGTTTCAGCTAATATGTCAAAACATATTTTGTTGTTCGGGCCTGTTTTGGACATTGAACAATTACTCAGAAAAGAGTTATAATCAACACTACAAAAAATTCTTACTTTTTAAAAGGCTAAAAACAGATTCTTCCTGGCAATCATTGACAAGCAATCTGAGCTGTTTCATCTTGAAGAATTGTAGCCAATTAATTTTCAGGGAAAGTATTTTGACTTTATACTTTCAATGGTGTGAAATTAACAATATCCACCAACAGAAGATCTACTTCGAAATGTTTGGAGCTATGCATGGAAATGTCATATTTGAAAAATTAATTAATTTGGAAAAAATAGTGCTTTGGGGTACGCTGTGCTTGTGAGAGAATATTTTGAAATGTGATCAAATATACATACATATAAATATTTCCGATTTCATTACTAAATATGTAGTCCCTGCCTTGTTTCTTATAAATGCCTTTGCTATTTAGTACTATAAATTATCCAGGTTTTTAATTTATGATGATATTTTGTATTTACATAGCATCTTTCATGTGAAGATCAATTTTGACAACTACATTAATTGAAGCATAATCAGATTATACTTTTTTTAAAACTTCAGTTGACAACAGACATCGTAGACGTTTAAAATAGAGGCTATAGTTCAAGAGAATCTATATTATTTAAACTACTTAAACATGTCAGGGTCAACTTTTGTTTTTTCACTTAAGAATTCTCTCTAGATCTAAACTGCAACAGAAGCAAATAATATCCACAGATGATGCTGAAACTGTCGTGTTAGAATAGACTTGTTGTCTATTTCTTTTACATAAGTATGACTAAAAGGTAGAAGTTGTTTGCTCTCATATAGGCATTCTACTGTTTGACTGCAGTCATCAATTTACAATTCCATCATAGTTTGTTATAAATACAGATTTCTAAACAAATAATGCAAGAGAAGAAAAAGACTTGCATTTATTATTTTTGGAGAATATGCACATATCTTTGCAGGTATATGTACTAATGTTAGCTTCAGGTTTTTTCACACCTTAACAATATATATATATAGCGCAAATTAACAACTGGTTTCAAACTGAATTTGGGAAAATTGTAAACTGATAATGTGCATAACATATATAGACATCAACCCAAGCAGAGCAACGATTATATTTTATACAAATATGTGTCATGTTTATGAACTTTTAAAATCACTTCTATCATACCGCTTTGCCAAAGGTCCATATAAAAATTGTGTTTAAATGCACATACATTCTTAAAATATTCTTAATTAATCACTCTGAAAGCTTGTTAAAAACAACAGAACTCAATTCTTGTCTCTTTGTGACGCTTTTGATGATTTTATTCATTATATGTCTCTTTTCTAAGAGGTGGACTGCCATCTATTGACTCATAGTAGCTCTTGCACTTCAGTGTAGCTTGAGTAGGAACAATGAGGACATAACAATTCCATTGCTACTGTTATGGTTGGTGTTAGGTTTTAGTTTAAACTATTACAGTTGGGAAATTTTGAAACACTAAAAAAAACTTTGTAATATTGTCATAAATGTCTTGCTGGCAGCTTCTTTTTGTTAGAATTTCAAAAATGTTAAGAGGCAGTTGAAATGGCAAAAAGAATTATGAGCGGAATATTTTAGTTTGTTCCTTGTCAGAAAAAACAGACAATTAAATCATATTAATGATGCTTAAATTTAAAGGCTCTGTGATAATCAAAGGTTTATAACTGGACAGGGTTAGGTTCTTGAAATTTCTTTCAACTATAACTAGAATTACTATTTAATGACCAGTTTTGATAATGATTTAAAATGTGATTAAATAGTTTTCATCGTGCCTATTCTATATATTTCTCCTTTTTTCAGAAAAAACAAAATAAAGTTGTCAACATATTTTATGGGTTTTTTCCTCTCATTGTTTCCTGCATGCAATAAATGATAGGCAGATACACAGTTCTACATTTAGCAAACTTGTTATTATGAACTCATAGTAGTAGGGTAATAATACAAGAAGTTGATTTTCAAAATCCAGTAAAAATAATATTACAATATTTTGGCCAGATATAAATAATGTTAGAATATGAAGAATCACAGTCCTACAAGAAAAGAATTTTTAAGGGCCCCTGAAACAAGTTGAGTCCTACAGTGCATTGTCCCTGAGCCTTAGGAAACCTACCTATAACGCTGACTGAAGAAATAGTATTGTCGTTTATGATTTTATTATGGTAGTAGCCATCGGCACCAATTAGGATTGGTGGCCTGGTTGTACAAGATGAGCTGCAAATACTCAGAAAGATGCAGTCTCTGATCCGAAGACCATACCATCACTATCATCTCTTTCATAGCAGGACTAGTAAAGAACACTTTCAGTCATAGCAATTCACTTTAAGAATAGCCTCTTTCTAAATTCTACCTTTCTGTTATTTTTCATTTCTGTTTATAAACTACTCACGACCCAAACTAGAATTGTATACGTGTTTGTAGAATATTTTGCTCTGGACAGATACAGACCTAGGAAAAATCCTTCCCACTTCAATTGCAAAAATAGTCCATACTGAAGTCAGTGGAACAAACAGGATTTATCTTCTAACTTATATTTTTGGATAATTTTGTCCAACTTTGTTGTTTGACCTAAAAATGCTCTGTATATTTAATCTGATCACCTTTCTTTTTTCCCTGTGGCAGTTCCCCTTTTAGGTAACTTTGCACTTCTTGGAGACCCACACACCTACAAATACACCAAACTGATTTGTACTCAATCTTGACTGTATAGACTGTATCCTTAGATTGTGAAGTGCTTGGGACCGAGACCAGGCCTTCTGGAGAGTCTGGAAAATTCCTTGAACGTAGTGAGCACTACCTTAAACAAATAATAATAGCAGATAGCCCTGTTATTATACAGCAATGTTACCCTCTTCAGAAGACAACTACTGCTGTGGAGTATTTCTGAAAAAAATGCCATCCCACTTTATATGTAACTACATGCGTGTGAATCCAGTTTACTTTCACTGTGGCAGAGAAAGGCAATCCAGTGGCTGGCAGTAGAAGCTAGACAAATTCAGACTGGAAATAATGCAAACATTTTTAATGTTGAGAGTAATTAACCATTGGAACAATTTACCAAGGGTCATGGTGGGTCTCCATCACTGACCATTTTAAAATCAAGATTGGATTTTTTTTTTTTTTTTTTTTAATCTTCTCCAGAAATTATTTTTGAGAAGTTCTCTGATCTGTGCTATATAGGTCAGCTTAGATGATCACAATGGTCCCTTTTGGCCTTGGAATCTGCAAATCTATGAATAGCTTAGTGCCGTGGCTCTCAACCTTTCCAGACTACTGTACCCCTGTCGGGAGTCTGATTTGTCTTGCGAACCCCGAGTTTCACCTCACTTAAAAATTACTTGCTTACGAAATCAGACATAAATATACAAAAGTGCCACAGCACGCTATTATTGAAAAATTGCTTACTTACTCATTTTTACCATATATTTATAAAATAAATCAACTGTAAATAAATATTGTACTTACATTTCAGTGTACAATATATAGAGCAGCAGAAACACGTCACTGTCTCTATGAAATTTTAGTTTGTACTGACTTCGCTAGTGCTTTATATGTAGCCTGTTGTAAAACTAGGCAAATATCTAGATGAGTTGATGTATCCCCTGGAAGACCTCTGCATACCCTTGCTTGAGAACCCCTGGCTTAGGTGGTCTACTAACGTAAGTAAAAGGACTGGGATTCGGCTCTGTGTGTGTCTGTGGGTATAGTGTGTGTGTGTGTGCGTATTTTTTTAATGGAGCATTTATCTTTCAGTCAAATAAGGGATAACTATGAAAAATGTAGGACGAAGCTTATTTTTAAACAACAATCCTCAATATGTTGTTTAAGGTACAAAAGCGTATATTTCTATATGTGTGTGTTCGTTCCTTTGCATGATTCAGGCTGAAAAATGGGACAAAATGTATCATATATTCACCCGATATGGGGCACAAGACATTAAGCACCAGGAAAGACATGGATAGCCACTGTAATGTTTTGGCATAAAATAAAATTTGCGTTCCTGTTGTATAATTTCATTTTTTTCTGACTATGTACATTATACTTTATCATAGCATATTGTAATCTAATGCATTCATACACTGAAGCATATAGCAAGCACAATCCAAGAATAAAATCTACATACAATAATGAAATAGAAATTAATCTTTCATATATCAATATGGCCTTCTTCAGGAAATACACGTAGAAAGACTAAGGAAAGGTAAATTCCAGCAGATGGACAAAATATAGTTTGTTTCTTGTTTTCTAATGTATTTTCCAGATGTGTAGATATACTTTAAAAAAAAATTCCTACTGTTTTTAGGAGGGTTCTTTCCATAAGGATAGCTCATCCTTGATAATCCCTCCCTTCCTCTTCCAGTGTTCAGGCAGTAAGGGTCCCCTCCCCCATCTCCTGTCTCTGCTAGTTTCATTTGTATTACAACCCCAGTCCAAGATGGCCACCAACAGAGTTTTACAGACATCAGAATTTTTAACCAGCGGAGGCTATCGTTTAACACATTTTTTGACAATTTGTTAATCTTACTTTTAATCCACTTACATAAAAAAAGGTGAACCAGAAATTCGCTGTTTTGGCCTGTGTGCGTAAAAGACATGAAAGGACAATACATCTTTTGTGTTTAAATTTTGCGCTCTGATTTCTTTGTGTGCCATTATTACAATTCTACATGGCCTGCCACCTTTTTTCTGAAATAAAAATGTAAGCAGTCTAGCCTCAAATCAATTTAAATCCTTAAAAATGTGACTTTCAGAAAGATACAGCGTTTGTGAAAAAATATCTAAGCTGGAGAGTTGGAAAATTTGGAAACTAGAGAAGGCTTTGTAGGTTTTGTGCAGATGAAGGATGGGAAAAAGTATTTCGGTGGAGAGATTAAGTCTTGCTACTCTCCAGTCTTGCTGCTCTCTGACTCATGGATGGGATTGTTTGAGGCTCTTGGATCATGACTACAGTATCAACCCCTCTAGTTACCTGACCTAAGATTTCTAGAGCAGTAACTTTGTAAAGATTATGTAAATGATATTACATTTCACCAACTGATCAGTGTCGTCTTCTTTTTTAAGAAAATACTGTAAAAATATGACTTTTGTTGGACATAGGCTGTATATTTTTCACATACTTTGGAGACACACAGCATCCCATCACAAGTTATATGTCAAAACTCACATAGCCGTTTTACCGGATGTTTTACAGTGACGATAACCCAAAATTGCAAGGCATTTGAATTTGAAATAAGGATGTCTTTGTGATGTTCTGTGCAATGGAAAAACCAGAGCATCTGCACTTAGGAAAAAGTGGTTTATGATGTTTGGGTTGCATGAAGTTCTCACATGGCTTGAAAATTTATGCTGCAACATGTTTAGTTTAGGAGAAAGACGTTCCAACCCTTTAATAATAATTGGTAAAGTTACTTTTTTTAATTATCAAATCTTTATGAAAATTTCATCCCTTCTGCTTTTACATGTGTGTGGCCTTTGGCAGATGTTTCCATGAAGGTATTATGCTTCATAAGTGTTCCATTATTTTAAAAAAATCAATCAGGAGTGGTTTGGTTTGACAGATTTATTAGTTAAAATAGAAACTTTTTTCATTTAGTTTTTGTTTTGTAGTATATAGTATTGTTTTCCTATTAATGGCTATTTCTTCCTTACTCGTGACGACTTTGCAAGGTTCATTCAGAGTACGTTTACTGTTGCCACAGTAGGGAACACTTAGGGCTGGTCTTATTTCCAAATAGCCAAAGTATACAAAAGGCTACCCTGATAGCTTTGAGATATAAATTAGCAGTTAGATCACTCTACACATAGTGACTTTAACTGTATAATGAGTCCAAAATATATACTACAGGTATGGGTGAGATTGATTGTTAAAATGTTTGAGTGTTTTCCAGTTTTTACTTTAAACTGCATTTAAAGTATTATAGGCAAAATGAATGATCTTCATAAATAATAAAAAAAGATCATGTTAAACTTTTGAATGTCTACAAACATGTACTATTTACGTACTTACCTTCTCAGGAAAATACAATTTTAGAACTAGATGCAACTAACCGCTTATAAGAGGAAATAATTGAAGTACACAATAATCAGGTTTTGTTTTTACTACTAAAGACAGGGTAGAAAATTCCAATTGCAGATATTTTTAAGTGGCACCCATGTTACTATGTTTGTTTGATGCTTTGCTGCTGATGCTGTTCCTAATGTCTTTCTATACCTAGGGCCGGATCCTCAGCTCATGTAAATTGTCCTAGCTGTTCAGTGGAGCACTGTCAGTTTACAGCAGCTGAGCTGGCCCTTAGCTGTATGCTATGTCCACTGCTAAACCACTCTGAGAATTCGTGCCGTTGTTAGAGCCTGTGAAAGTTAACCTTGTTGGAATATGAACCTGCAAGTGGCACAACAATGAACTGTCATTTATATGAACCATTTAACCACAATAGTTATTTTCTGAATATTTTCTATAATATTTTATGCTGAAACTAGGTGATTGTACGTATTAGGGCAGGGGAGTGATGTGCTACAGCTTAAGCCTTGATTATAAGTTGTGGTTTGATGTGCCGTAGGAAACAGTCCTACACCGGGAAGAGACGGATGGGCTGATCTCATTAGACCCTTTTCATTTCTAACTTCTGAGCACCTATGTACAGTAGCCCCTTGAACTATTTCCATTTGTTAAGATACATCCTTCAGTACGTCTGTGACTTCCATGTGTCTTCTGAATGCATAATAAAGATATTTAAGGAACTCTGTACTTTCTGCGGGGTGGGAGATTAGGACCCTGGCTTTACGGGCAGTGAAATTAATGTATTTTTATTTCAATTAACAATAACACCTTTTTATTATGAAGGCTGTTGTACAACGCATGTAGCTGTCCATGATCCCAATGGCAGGGCATTCATACAACTGGGAAAGGATGACAAGTACCCCAAATATTTACTAAAAACTGGAGTAGGAATTTCTGTGTTCTTAATGTCTAAACTGCCCTGTATTAATCTGTCTCCATCACACATTATTTTTGTGATGCACTGGAATTATTGGATAAATAGTTACTTACGTAGAAAAAAGAATGATTAATGTTTAAATCTTATTATCAAAAGGCCTTCTCCCTCATATAACCACCAGCAACTTAATTTAACTAAAAGGATTAACATGTGCTATCATTTCTGTAAGGTTTATGGGCTGGTGACTACTTTCACTTGTTTTGTTTTTTAAAAATAAAAAAGATACATATAAGCATTCATTTAGCTAATTTCTATGCTGACAAGTATTAATGATTTGAATAGTAAAATAAATAGGTGGAAGATTAGTGTCAGATTTGCAGCATTTTATGTTTACAGCCTTTAGTCTGAGAGAGTATGTAATAATTCTGTGCAGTTCACCTACAGTAAAGTGTAGGTGTACATTTTCATGCTTTTTACTGTAAATGTATGCTGTTCATTGAATCTTGACATACAAGCTGTGAGTGCAGAAACAAAGTTTACTACATTTTGTTAAAATATGTGAGGTTGTGTCTAAGGTTGCTGTATGAAAAAACAAAAAATATGTTGTGGTTTTACATTGTTTTTATATAAAATCTAGGTATACATATTTTTAATTTAAAATATTTGCATTTTGCTGTTTTAAGTGGATAAATGCCTTTGAATATTGCAAAATTAAAACAAAAGTTTAAAAATGTAAACTGCTAACTGGAACATGGACATCCTGTTCTGATTCATAAGAATTTTGAATCATAATAATAATGGCTCCTTTGCTTGTCAGTTGTCCACTGAGTAATGGTCTGTAACTGGTATGCTTTAGTATCATTTAAAACTACTGCACTATATCATTTAAATAATCTGCATGTTAAAAAGTCTATGAGTATTCAGTGACCCGGGAGGAGACAATATGGTGTATTACACCAATTAATAGGTGTATTTAACTCTTTTAGTAGACATGTATAGACCATAATTGCTGTTTAGGAGCTGTGAGTTTATCTTGTCAATGAACTCAAACACATTAGACCATAACTTTCTAAAGTTATACTTGATCATGTTACTCATCTACAGATTGATTCCCTAAAAATATTCATTGACTTATTTCCGAGCGGTCTGTCATGTCAATAATAACAGCAACACATCTAAGTATGGCCTGTCATGTCAATGAAGAAGTTACTATCTCTGACAGATTTACCTTGGTTTTGTTTTAATTAAAAAATAAACATAAAAGTGATTAAAATATAACCCCAAGCTCCATATATTAAGAGTTAAAGAGCTTAGTTCCAGGTTGAATAGGCACCATTTTACTTCAGTATTAGCAAAGTCTCAGAACAGTGGGTGATCTGATTGATCACATGTGTTAAAATAAATATGTATGACAAAGTAAGAAGTCTCTTGGCTCTGAATTTTTTGGCTTCTGTGGATTGAAGTTAGACCTTCAACTTTTAACTTATTTTAGTATGTTAATTTTGTTCGTAATGTATAGTAAATTTATTCCAAAAAGCCATGACTATAACTCTCAAATGTGCATAGATATACAATATATTTTCCTTTCCTTCGGCAGTGCTTCAAGTTTAAACAGCCCATGACATTGCTGCCATTGGCTGTTTGTTTCCGCCACCACCAGGACTCTACAAACATTTTTTAAATTACTCGTTTGATTTTGCAGTTTGGTCTATATCTACTTGAATGGGATATTCTCCATTAGTGCCTCATCTGTGCATCTGCAGTTGATTCTAATTGTTTTGTTATATAACTGTATCTATGATAAGTTCTCATACTATAGTTATTTAGCTGACAATGCTGACTGCACATGGCATCTTGCTTTGTTTTTGTTCTTGACAGTGCTGTTAATTCTATTAGTAAATTGTTGCCCTTGCATTTTAAATAACCAGCGATAAAGCATACGATTTCTCAGAAACAGCAGGTTGCCATAATGGTTCTAAAATGTTAGGGTTTATATTATTTTCTGTCTGTAAAGAGATTGAATTTAAATTATTCTATTTATTTAGATATACTGGATTTGACAGTGGTATACGCTTTTGGTTTGACTTTTTGATGGGCAGCCCAGAGAACCTGGTTAAACGAGATCCTACTGATGCTGCTTTTCTGATGGTGGTACAAGTGTGTTAGAGGGGGAGGCAGAGAGGGCATAGAAGTTTTCAGAAGGATGATTTGGGGACATGATTACTGTCAGTGGGGTTTTGATTTAATTGATGTTGGAGGAAATTAAAATATTTTCTGCTTTGTTTTAAGAAACTTTAGACAAGCTAGTCAAAGTGCCCCAAATCATGTTACAAAGTAAAATCTAGCTACAGGTATTAAGACTTCAATAGAAATGGATATATGGGAAAGACATTTAAACACCATATGAAGTTTCAAAGAAGTTCATGTACAGATTGGTTTGAATTTGTTTGACCAGGGATTATCTTCGCTACATGTATCAAATATTTCCTTAAAGGCAATTTATAGTTACCAGGAGCTCATTGCATAGGCAAATGAAAATAAGTACAAAGTTTCTGTCTGGGATATATGCGGTATCTTGAAAGGGGGAATGCCTAAGGGATGTAGCTATCAAATTGTAGACGCTGCTTCCTGCCAAATGAACGTTAACTTGGATAGTTAGTAATCATATTGGTCATGTGCCAGTGCCAAAGTTATAAGGAAATGACCTTGTCTTTTTAATAGTCTGATTATTTAAATGCACTGTATGCCTTCACTCATCAATACAATCAAAGGCAATACAGATTGACAGCTAGTTGATATATCATTAACATAGGAATCTTTAGTTATAATTTGTTCCTCCTGAGTTTCTGATGTCAAGATAACACTCCAAAACCACAGCTAGACATTCTCTCAGAATCAGTTGTATTCAAGTACTACTATAATAGGCTTGGTTTTCATATTCTGCCATATTTTAAAGAAATAATTCCTTTTCTGAAAAAAGCTTTGCTTGTGGTTAAGGGTGTTCCAGTAGAACAGATATAGTTTGGGGGGGGGGGGGAGAAAGGAAGCTGTAAATCATTTAGAATGACAGTAAAAATTAAAACCTTGGGGTTTGTTTGGCTCCCCAGCGTATTAGCTAATAAATATAACCAAGCTTCAGTTCTGTTCAACTCCTAATTTTACAAGCATTGGAAATGTTTGTGTTCAGATTAATGTATAAATGCGTGTGTAAACATGCATATTCTTAATAGTGTGAGTGCATATTATGTATGTGTCTATATATAGTGTGTGTGTGTGTGTGTATGCGTATATAAATGCATTTGATAGCTACACTAATAAACATTCAAATAAAATATACAGGGATCCATATATGTCTCCTCCCCCTCCCTCCACTCCCCCTTTCCTCCCTCCACCCCCACCCCACATCAAAGCTTGTGGTCCTTTTCCATCCTTGTACTAAAAGGTTTCTTTGTAAGCCAGGCCATTTGTCCATCATTGTTTGGGGTCCAAACAGTAGTAAAATACCCTGTCACCGATCCAGAGTGCTGTGAATGGCAGCTCCTCTCCGGACAATTGGCGGAGGTGCCTAGAAATATTCCGGAGAGGATTATTTAACCTTTCAATTTAGGGGGCACAAAGCCTGGCTGATTAATGAACTTTCTGATGGGTGCTGATAAGCGGATCTATTTCTTTATTTCCTCTAAGAGTGATTCCTTCTCCTGCCTCATATTACTATAATCTTAAACAGAAAATGTGGCAAATAGATTAAAAAACAGCACTAAAGAGTTTATCTGGCTGGCAAACTGAAGGAGCTAAATTAAAATTGGTAATGAAAGCAGTGGCTGAGCCCTGTATATGGTTTTTAAATGCGCTGTGTATTTTGAAGAGACTTATTCTCCAGCTTGCCTGGTAATGACTGCTTTTGGTGCACAGTCCGGGGTTGGCTTCTGTTATCCCCCCCCAAAAAAATGAGTTGTGTTATCTGGATGACTGCAGACACATATGCATCCCCCTTTCTCACTGCATGGGCAGACAAGGTCGATAGCATTACAAGGTATTTGTGGCAGTGCTTGTTTCAGTTTTCAGAGCTGCCAGTTTCCAGCCAGATTTGAATTACAAAAGAAGAAGCTGGCATGAAAATTGAAAGGGTTTATCGGCTAGTCTGAAGCCTCATAGCACATTGCTTATTTATGCAGTCCATTTGCACCAAGAAATATAAAAAGGAAATACATTTTAAAAATAAGGTCATAAAGACCCAGATATGTTTAAGATGGCAAATAAAATATAGATCCCTATAATATCTTCCAGGAAACGATTTCACTTAATGTTGCACATTACTTCAGAGGAGCATTTATGTTACTGTCATAAATTTGTGCATTTGTGTCACTATATAGGTAGTCTCTGGGGATTAAGAAGGAAGCCTTTGCTAACTTACTTTAAAATTAAAATAGAGGAAAGATAGGTCTGTAGATTGAGAGCTACATAGGAAATAGTTGAAATTTAATGCACCACCCTATTTAAATACCATTTTGCATTCCGTGTAAAATTAGCCATGGACCAGTGAATAAATGCCACCACCTTTGGAGAAAATTGGGATGCTTTTTAAGCCAGGAAGATTTTGGAGCATTCAGGGAGTGAATTGCTGTTATCCATACTGTCTTGCATATATTCATTGTTCTGAACTTACTGAAGATTTTTTTTGTCCATTTTACAGAAGCGACATCCTAAATTAATAGTTTAGAGTTTTTCCCTATTCGTAAGAGTATCAAAAGATTACATTCATTTCTTTCATATGTATCATTTTCTAGTTTTTGTCTCTTGGTTTCATCTTTTCACACCATGAATTGTAGCTGCCATTTGCATCTATTTAAAATGCATTATATAAATGTCTACTTCTGTAGAAGACTATCATGTATTACCCCTTGTATTGTGCATTGAACAAGTTATATTTCTCCTTGCGGTTATTTGCAAGTGTTTGCTTTTCCAGACTATCCAATTAAAAAAAAATCTAGTCATTGATTTGTGACTTACTAGATATCATTTACAGAAAATATAATTGCATAATTCACTCTGCTTTAGTAACACTTATTTCATTGTTTCTGCTATGTAGCCTATTTTTCTGAGGTTTATGAACACACCTAAATATACTCATTCACAAGGTATAACTTGTGAGACGAGGTCACAAGCCAGGTGCAATTTAAAAAAGAAAAAATTAATGGTTGGTGGATTTGAACAACGAATTTTTGGATGTGTACAGTTTTAAAATGGCTAAAATGTAAGAAATAAATTTGGCAAGGAATTGGTCCACTAAAATAGTCTAATTGCTTTGGTGGTTGTGAGATTTTTAAGCCAAAATATTTAAGTTATGTACTTCACCTGCATACTAAACATGCTCTGTACATTTTTTTCATGAATTTTCATAAGGATTTTTACTACGTAGCATGTGTGACTTAATGATGCAATCACGCGATAGACTAGGAATGCTCTAAAGGAGACGTTCCGGTCTGTTGTGTACATAATACACGTTTCAAAAATCTGCCTAATTAAGGAATTACCCAGTGGAGTGGAAGTCTGTTGGGTACATGACATGGTTTAAAAAAAAATCTTAGTATAATTACGACATTACATGTTAGCTGTTACTGGCAGTTTTGAATGTAGGGGAATGACCTATAGTTGCTACTGCTTCTGCTAAAATATAAATAGATTATGATCTGTTTTTAAAGAGAAATGAAATATGCTTTTACATTAATGCAGTTGTTGTGTCACTTCCCTTGTTGTGTTTTGCCTAACTGTAGTGACATCTGTAGTATGTAATGATACAGTCAGACCCTCGTGCCTTGGTCTCAGAAAGCAGACGTAGCAGCACTCATGTAAATGAGTTTCACCCTCAGTTTCACATTTCCTTACTTGTCTTTTTGAGTCACACATTTAGGGCCTACAGCTGCAGCCCTCATGCAAAACACACCCATTGACTTCGATGGGAGGTTTGCCTGAGTAAGGACTGCAGGATCATCTGTGTTGCCTAGATGAAGGTTTTTTTCTGATTAATTAGCAGTTTAATTGTTGAGCACTAGAGAGAGAAAATACTCTCTCCGTAGAATGAAGTGAGGAATAGCAGCAGAAAACGGAATCTGCCAGTGAGATGGAAACATAACAATTGCCATACCGGATCATCCCATCTAGTCCCAGTATTTTTTGACCAGCAGAGGCCAGTGCCAGATGCTTTAGCAGTGGTACAAGAAAACTTGCAGTGGGCAGTTATATAGGATAAGCTGTATAGATAGTTTCCAGAGAGTTTGTGTGTTGGGTGCTAAAGTGGACTCTACCTACAGTGTTGTTTGGTGTACTCAGGAAAACAGGCATTAGCCTTAAAACAGAGGCAGAATGGTGGCTGGTAAAAACTGATCTGTGTAAGAAGACAGTGACCTTGGTTTCAGCTAAAGTTATTAATAGGCAGTTGAAACTTTTCACATTTTACTCAACTGTCAAAATCATTCCATTAGGTATTTGTGGATCATAGTAGACTTGGTTCTTTGGATGGGGTTCTCTCTGATAATCAAGTGGGAATCCGATATCTTAAATTATGTTTTCATGCAGTTTATTACAGAATAATGTGGCTTGGAAGGACTTTGTAAGTGTCAGGTCTAAACTTTATTTAATCATCGCAGTTCTATGCATTATTCAAGTTGGATATGTGTGTTTGTATAAATTTGCGTTATGGAGTATGCGGTTAAGCACTGTATTTTCCTTTAAAAGTGACATTATGTGCTTGACTGTGAAATGAATATACTTGTCAAAAATGCAATGTTCAATTCACATAGCATATTCTAGTGTAGTTTGGTCTGTGTGTGTGTAATCACACACACGCATTAATATAAAACTGAGACTAGAAGATTCTCTTTAATTAGTGAGATTTAGTCAGATTGCATATCCTAGGTAGTAATGAGCTTCATATAAGCAAACCCTCATTGGATCAAAGTCAGTTTAGATAAGGGCAGCTCAAGGTCACAGAGGGAGCTGCCCAGCAGGCCAATTTGCATAAAAAATTACTGTCAGAAATAGGCCACTGAGGCAGCCCTGGCATTTTGATCTCTTGGCCTTTGTCATGGAGATTCCTGGTTGAGAAGGGAGGACGGCCAGTGTCCCAGATAATGATTAACTGTTTTAATGGCATTCATTCATTCATTCCGCACTAACTACTCATGCAGAAAAAAGGGTTATGTAAAATGACATTAGAAGAAAAATCATTTGTAATCGTTGCATCGGGCTGCACTTTGAGGAGACATTAGGAGTAAATCCGTGGCGTGGTAGGCTTATGCTTTATCTTCTGATATTTACTGAGTTTACTGGTGCATGAAAAGCTTTCAGCAAGAATAGCAGATGGGATGGACCTTTCATAGGTAATACTATCTACCAGGTTATTACTTCTATATATTGATAGTGAAGTAATCTCCTAGATATCACCCTACAAATATAGATTATTTAAATGTTTGTAACAAAAAAAATAACATAGAGGAGCTACTTTCACGAATGCTTTATTTTGTACCCATTGGATTGGAGTCCTCAGATGCTTTTTTAAACCTTAAATAATAAGAAAATAGAAGGCTTAAAAACATACAGGTTCCCCTTGTGTTTGGCTTTTGGAAAGCCGTAGAGATGTGTATAGTTGTAATCTGAACTGTAAGTATTCGGTTTAATTTGTCTCCTTAAATCTGACCTTTTCTATTTGCTAAACACAAGGGAATGTTGTGTGGAGCTTTTTTCGTGTCACATGAGCATACATTCCTAATGCAGTGAATACTCTCAAGGATTCTTGTTAGACCTTGTACAGTACAATAAGAAAAGCTTAACGTCCCTCTCTTTCCGTCACTGATTTCTGATGTACAATTGTTTTCTAATGAGGTAAGACCTATTCAGAGTGCCATCCTCTTTTCTTAGTAGCATGGTGTACTATAGTTGGTTAAAAGATAGCATACCGATAACATTTATCATAGTAATTAAAGTTTTCAGCTCAAAGTGTTATTCAGATTAACATCCAGACGTTTATCAGTCAAGTCAGCAGTACATGAACTTCTGAGGAGAGCTGTCAGAGGCTGTAACTGCTAAGAACTTCAAGTACTAGTGTTGACCCATCTTTAAATAGAAGAAAAGACACAAACTACAGAAGTACACACATAATTTATGAGCTGGGAGGATTACTTTTATCTTGAACTCTAAGATTTAACTACTGGATTAGAGTGAAGGAGTCTATAAGTACTTTTTATTTATTCATTTAGTCATATAAATTACTAGCATTATCACTGGCAGACATGCTAAATTCTATGCTAGCAGTATCATTCTGATCCTTAAATCTGGTGTTTATTTAACAAATCGTATCTCAAGAGAGAAGAAACCCTGATTTTTCTTTTTCAGAAGAAAGTGATGTTGTTTTAAGCTTCCTGTAAATTTTAATAGAGATTTTTAAATACATACAACAACAGTAGTCTAAATTGTTTTATTGTCTAAATCCATGTAACACCATTTGACAGTTCAAGGTGTAAAACCCCACTAACATTGTAACAGATACTTTGAGATTAACGTATATGTCTCTCTGATGTGTCACAGTTGCAATTTCACATTCCAAATACATCACAAACTATAAGAATAAGACCATTTAATCAGATTTCTCCAATTGAAATATAACCCTTTTAAGGCTTACCGGTAATAGAAATATAGAGTCATTTGTAATATAATGCAGTTGATCTTCTCTTGACAGATACACTCCACAGATATTCTAGATGAAGAGTTCTCTCTAGTAGACAAGTGGTGACTGAAGTAACCAGAGATAGTGACCTGTTGCAGTTTCTTGGTCGCATCACAACGTGAGCTTCAATTGACATAAGCCTAGAAAACGGATTTCATACACATAAAATTCTGTATGATGGCAGAGGGTGAAGGATCCAGATTATATCATTTATTTCTACTTCTAAGGAACTCTGTATTAGAACCTATGGAACTTTATTTCCCATGAGTGGCAGGGCAGGGGATCCAAAAACTGGAGCTGGCCAAACCTACTAAGGTTGAAGGCTTTGCACACCTCCTATTCAAAAACAGTTCGAATTTATGAATTTTTTTTTCCTGTAAATTAAATCTGGGGAGAGTTTTTTAGCCTGTTCTATGTAGTAGAAAGAATGTCCAAAAAGCTAGACTGGCACAAGTGAGTGGCCTGAACACATTATTACTACCTCTATATCTTATCTACAGAGAGCGACAGACTATATATTTGTTGTTTTATATGAGATTTTGTCTTTGTGCTCCTTTTGTCACAAACACTGGTTTTCATTCTCTCTGATTTTTGCTCTATGTTTATACTGTTTTTCATTGGACATGTCCCTTCTCTGATTCTTTATTCAGTGTATAGTGAATGAAATGTGAACTGAGTTACATGAATCTGAAGCGCGCTTTTAAAGCCATGTGGGTTCAAAATGTGGTGAAACAAGCTTGTCCTGTCCTACCAAAAATGTGGTCAGATGCATAAAAGATGATCAAGCAATAATCCTGTAGTTTCTATCTATTTTACAAGCATCACTATAATTCCTCTGTAAAGAAAGAATATACAGTGGCACTAGAAGTATTAGTGGGAGGTAAACACAATGAGAGGTTTGAAAGCAAAAAGCATCCCTTGCAATAAAAAAATATTGGTGAGTTCTTTGAAATCGCACACATTTTCCTGTGTTCCACTAGAATGAATAATAAAGGAAAATATGTGGAGCTTTAAATTAATTGGATTCTGTTTTGACCGGTTTTCATAGAACCTTTATTCCATCCCCCTTCCTCGGCAGAGATGCCAACTCTGATTAAACAAAGGTTTTGTTTTTTATTGTTTTCTATTGAATAAGTGTGTGTTTATAACCTAGAACATATACATGTGTGCTCATGCACGCCCTTCAAAATGTATGTGGTGGTACTCTGAGCAAAGTTATTATTTATTGGCTCTGGATTTAAAAAATAAAGCTGCCTGACCCATTGAGTTCAGTTTATTGTTCCAAATCTTTCTTTGCGTTAAAAAAATTTTCTGACTTCAAACAGCTAAACACAATAATTTAATTTGGTGTTTGGTGCAGATTCAGATCCACTAGATTGACTTGAAAATTGACATTGGCAGATTTTGTTCAGTGACTGAGGGGAGGGGGCAGGGGAGGTGTAGGGTGAGAGGAAATATGAGTGTGGTAGATTTAGACTGTGTATCTCTCTCAGAAGACCTTCCCCATATTGCCTTAAGTGAGTCCTGCTGGGAGGGACTAGTTTTGCAATACACAAACGCTCCTATCCAGCTGGTGGATGTAATATCTGATGGCCCTGGTTGTTCCCTGAGGATAGTGGGACATCTGCAAAAAAGAGAGAGATAAATCAGCAGCCTACTTTCCTGTATTGAGAGTCGAAATAAAATGGCTGTATGGAATTGACATTGAAGTTTCCTGTCCCATTTGATTTTGGTGATCAAGGTTTAATTTGCTCTGTAATATTACAGTAACACGAGCAACTTGCTCCTTTTTCCAAACTTCTTGCTTGCAGCTGGAACGCTGTTGATTAGACAGCTTTTTGTTAAGATTATTTTAATTGTAATTCAACATTTGGAATTCACCAGCCCTAATTCTCACCTGTTTTCCACATTGCAGACCAGACCAGGATCAATCAAGAAGTCCAGTTCGTATTCTGAGCATTCTGCTTTGGTGTACTGCTACAACTGCTCCCAGAAAGGACATTATGGATATGTAAGTCTCAGTAGTCTCTGGCTAAATGTTAAATGTATCCGTCTTATACATATGCTTATCTTCACTCTGGTGTGTGGTTGGGGGAATGAGCTGAAAGACTCACACTAGCAGTGTAGAAAGAACAACGCTAATTAAATATTTGTGATCTTGCAGCATTGTTAAAAATAATTGGATGCCACTGTAAAATGATCTGGAACAGATAAAAGAAGAAACCCCTTAGGCTAATTTTTAAAAACGAGTGCGTGCGTGCATGTGTGTGTTACAGAGAGAGATAGCATATATATGGAAGAAATGGATAGTTGCTGAAGGCATTTAACCTTAAGTTCTCCTGTGGGTGTGGGGTGGAATATTGTTGAAATGTTCAGTCTCTCCACTTTTGTCAGCCAGACTATTTCAAATTGGCAGGATTTGGTACTCCCAGTTGTTCTGACATTGGGATAGGTCTACATTAAAGTACCATAGAAGGAGTCCCAAAACCATGCCTTGAAGCAGTGCCATCTGATTAGAAATTCCCCCTCCCCAGCCAACTTTCCAGGCCATTTAACCACCAGTTTCCATACAGAAAAAATGGATGGTTTCTAACCTGTAACTTAATATCTCTTATTGAGTTTCATATAATTTCTTTATTAGGGAACAAATTTTGCAGGATGATGAGGGCATTTAGCACCTTACAGGATCAGTTCCTTGATATATATTTTGATTGTCAGTATCCTTACACAACAGGTGGAGCTCTGCACCTGTAGATACACAAACCAGGTGCTGTCGTCTTAGCTTTGCTGTGAAATATGTCCGGGGGAAATTTTGCAATGAGAAACAATATTGATAGAAAATCCACATTCCTAGTGTCTTGAAAGCTTTAGGTTCATGCTTTTCTAAAGCTTATGGATAGTATTCACCCAAACCCCCGAACACTCCTTCCTTCCCTCCCTCCTAACTGTCGTACATGTCCACTTAGGCACAGCATTTGCCATGTTTTTCAGCATCACAAACAGAATGGGGTATGTTGTTTTCAAGGAGTTTCAATCCTCGTATGAAATGGTATGGGGACATAAGGCAGTTAAAGGTCAGTCAGGCTAATTAGGGCTACCCCCCAGCAGACTTAAAAGTTAAATGAAGAACTTTAAAATTGGTGCACAATTTTACTTGGAGCCAATGTAAAGATTTCTAGATTGGAGTGCTGTATTGTGACAAACATGTACCTGTTAGGAAATCTGCTACACTTTGGATAAACTGTCCTTGAGGGTGGGGAGGGACCCCAGAAAATAGGCAACTGCAATAATCCAATCTAGATAAAATATGAGCATTAGTCATCAGCCCTATGTCATTCATATTGAGCAGCACTCACAAGCTTGGCAGTAGTTCTCAGATGGTACAAAGCGGTCTGCCTAATGATAGATGTAAGGTGCAAGTCATCTGTTTTAAGATGAATTGATAAATCTGCTGATAGTATGACACGTCAACATTTATTCCTGTAGTTTGTTCTGTCATTGCTCAATCTAGGATTTCAGACTTTAATTATCAGAACCTTCTACAAAGGAAATGTTTAAATTATTGGTCACATTTGTTATCTATAAACAGAATAAAGTCCAAACCAGTAAAATATATATATACTTGGTGCTTTAAAAGAGCTTATATCACAAAGTTGAAAATAATTATGAGCCAAAACATTTGGGAGAAAAAATTTAAACAGAAAACGTGAATGATAATTGGGAAGTGTTAAAATGTTCTTGACGCCCAAAAAGTCACAATCAAGAGAGAAGACCACAGTGGTTAAAAAAATTAATCTGGCTTAGAGGGGAAGTGAAAAAATAAAACACTGTAAACAAGGAAGTGGAAGTTGATAGTAATGAATGTGTAAATCAGAAAATTGTAGGAAATTGATAAGGGAAGCAAAAGGACAAAAGAACAAAATTATGCCCAGCAGAATTCAGGACAAAAAGAAGAAGTTTTTTAAGAATATTAGGAACAAAATGAATACTAACAATGTTATTGGTCCATTATTAGATGGAAATGGTAGAATTGTCAATAATAAAGCATAAAAGATGGAAGTGTTCGAAACATATTTGTAATATATTCATATCAGATGATGATGAAATAATTTCCTTTCCAACAGCAATTAAGGGTGATGTTAAACTGCAGCTACTAAAGCTAGACATTTTTAACTTAGCAGAACTGGGTGACTTGCAACCAAGAGTATTAAAAGAGCTGGCCAAGGAGCTATCTCAACCATTTATGTTGATTTTCAATAAATTTTGGAACACTGTGGAAGTTCCAGAAGACTAAAAGATAGCTAACATTTTAAAGAGTAAGCAGGGTGATCCAGGTAATTATAAACCTACCTGCCTGACATTGATTCCAGAAAATAATGGATACAGGACTTGATTAATAAAGAATTAAAGGAGGGTAATATAATTAATGCCAATCAGCATGGTTTTATTACAAATAGATCTTGTCAAATTAACTAGATACCTTTTCTGATGAGATTGCAAATTTGGCTGATAACAGTAATAGTGTTGATGCAATAGACTTCTGTAAGGTGTTTGACTTGGCATCACATAACATTTTGAGTAAGAAATTAGAATGATACATAATTAAAATGGCACTCTTTAAATTGTCAAAGATATAACAAGATCCAATGGCTGGAAGTTGAAGCTAGACAGATTCAGATTAGAATTAAGGCACAAATTTTCAACAGTGAGAGTAATTATCCATTGGAACAATTTACCAAGGTCTGTGCTGGATTTTCCATCACTGGAAACTTTTAAATCGGGATTGGATGTTTTTTGTAAATAAGATGCTCTAGTTCAAACAGAAATTAATTCAGGGAAGATCTATGGCCTTTGTTAGGAAGGAGCAGAGATGAGATTATCTCAGTGGTCCCCACAGACTTTATAATCTGTGAATCTATTACCTTTGTTTAAAGCTTGATAGAACAACCCCAAAACCAGGATCGTTTTACCATCCCACAGAGCTAACCACACCTGGCAGGAGTAAACTCCCATGGGACACAGTCTTGCAAGCTAGCAAAACCCAAAGAAAAGGACTTAGTTCACTCAAAATAGAGTTGAAACAAGGCGGGACGCTGAGAAGGAATCTTCAGTCATGACTTGTTATAGGACCTGGGCACATGTAGACAACCCACAGCCAACTGCAACAAGGTGTATGGGACACTAGCAGCATTTAGCAAGGTCTGAGCCATGAGGATGCAATCTGTGTTTTTTACCCACTGGTCTTGACCCCATTGTGGGTGACACATCTACCCCCAATCATATTTCCCTGTGAAAGATTGCTGCAAAAGTGAATTCTGTGGCAATTGTAAGGGTGTGGAGTCCCCGTGCGTAGTTTTCCACATTTTTGCCCCCAACTCAGCAGAAGGGTATTGTGTTTGCGGCCTTGTGCATCGGCAGAGCAGTTAAGAATTCAGTCCTTTGTAATTAAAGAGTGTGTCATTCACACTTTGGCTTAAGTTGCTCTATTGTAAAAATTCCAGCTCTGAATTGGCTGAAAGTACGGACGGTGGCCCTTGCAGACATCTTGGTAGTGTTGCACCTAGACACATGAAGTCAGTAGATAGAGTTCAACTCTACAAATCCCACAAACAAAGAGAGCTGGTTCATAAAGCAAGTACAAAAACCATTGCCCCTCTCAACTCAGGGTGCTAAGAGATGGACATCTCTGCCTGGGTTTAAAAAGTCTGACTTTAGAACAGAAAAAGCCTGCAGGAATGCCAAAATAACTAGCTCTGCATGGTCTTCCTCAATTTGCTGTTTCCAAACCCCAAGAAGTAAATGACACACAGCAGAGTGCTCCTTTCCTTTAAAGCTGAAGTGTACCAAGGTGACTAAGGAGAGAGAAGGCTCAGATTATGGTTTTGTAAAGAACTGTCTCAAGCCAACGTTTTTCACAATTGCCCATCATATTTTAAGCTACCTCTTACTCCAGTTGATGAAATCTGAAATACTCGGTACTTGCTAGACATTTAGGGATTCACTAGACTTTCACCATTCCCAAAAACTGAAGCAACAGCAAAAAGGTAGTTAATTGCTAGAGTTAACAGGACCATTTCCATTCATAAGGTCATTGTAGGCCAACACATTTCCTCCATTGTTTTTAGATGTGGAAATACTTGGACATATACTTAATACAGCATGGATGCCTTGAGGTTACAATTGCCATAGACTTAAGTTACCATATTATCTGTTTACTCGGAATAAATTCTTTTTAAAACTGTCGCTTCCAAGAATGCTCCATTTCATTGCAATCTATACATCCAAGCCATCCATTGGAACAGCCATAACGAGGACTTATTTTTACGGGTCTCACCATTAAGTGTAACAACTTCCCACATTAATCAGTGACAACCCATTGCATTATTCAGATTTTGCAGCAAGTTTTGCATGTAACAAAACTAAGGAACTGGGTAGTGTCTGCAGATGTGCCTTGCATTCACATCCAAATGTGTCAATCAAATAGAAAATACCTCCATTGGGTTAGTAGCAGGCTGTGCTTTCAGTCCTATGTGGGTTACCTCTAGTGCTGAAAAATGTCCCAAGAGTATTTAATGGTGCAAAGTGTATGGCAGTATATTTGAGAGAGAAGGGTGTGGGAAAGCGCATGTTGTACACTACTGAGATGATTATTCAATGCAGTGAAGTTAAAAGAGGAAGCAGAAGTGCTGGTTTTGGAGGCATGTGCATTTCATCCACTAGGGCTTTACTGTCAACATATTAACAACATGAAAACTAGCGAAAGGGCCATCTGTCTGCGGCACAAGCCCTAGACTTTGTGCAGCATCTCAGAACAGACCTGAGGGAGTGTGTTTCACAGCCATCAAAGAAGATAACTGTGTCTTTGCATTACTTGTCTAAAACAGGATCACCGCTGCTATTGAGTAAATATTTGGCCATTTTTTGGCTTAATATTTCCTTTCACTTACTCTCTTCCTAGGCTTCTCTCATCTTAAACCTTGGCCAAGTGTATAACATGCATCTTTGAAGCCTTTTTATGTACTAAAGATGCAGTTATGCTTCTCTGTCTCTTTATACCTGAGTGGAATTGGGGCATGTACGAGGTGGGATTATGCAAAGGGCAGAATCCTGTGCTTTATAGAGACTCAAACTGTCTCTCTCCACCACTTAGTTTTACATTGAATTATTGCATTAGGATGACTGGCTCATGCCACTCAAATTTAAAAGATGTTTTTTCCCTACCTATGTCTTAACATTTCACCATATAGGCATTGTATCAAACAGACCTCATAGGAAGAGGAGGAGCGTTAGTTGCTTAACATGGTAGGGAGTCCTTTATCCCCTTTTCTCAGGGGCTGCCTGGCACTTTCCAATATTCAGAAGAATCTAATAAGTGGTGAAAGTACCATGTTGGAGGCAAGAATAGGAAAAAGTTTGGGATTTGTAATTATCAGTAGTTAGACACAGATTACAAATTGCAACAATATACATTGCATGCCAGAAAAGGGAGTAGATTGATTCTGAGACCTACAAATTTCTGTTGGAGAACAGCCATATCCAGCGGCTCTGTGGTTGTGGGACATGCCCCTCCCCCCCCCGTCTCAAAAAAGAAAACGGTTTTAGAATTCTGTAGAAAAAGTCAGAAGTAGTTCTGATTTGTTTGTAGGCATTTCACCTGTCTTTGCTGTCTGTCCCATCACACTCCCTTCAAGTGGCCTGTTTAAAGATCACTGAAAAAATACTTCAGTGTCCTCCTCTTGATCTTTCCCAGCAGTAACCAGTTCATTAACCATTCTACAGCCCCCTGCCCCACATTTATTCTGCTAATATGTGTTTTGAGGAGTTTGGCAGGAGGGTTACAATCTTGACATGTCAGGTACTGATTACTGCTGGAAACAGCTTGCTAAATGTATTGTGCCAGTAATCAATGCCTGACCTGGAATGGAAGTCTTGTGGTCCAATATGCATCTCTTTCCTGGATATTCGTATTGTGTAATAGAATCCTAGAACCACAGGGTTAGAAGGGACCACAGTGGACATGTAGTCTAACCCCCTGCCAAGATGCAGGATTTGTTGTGTCTAAACCATCCAAGACAGACCATCCTATCCAGCCTCCTTTGGAAAACCTTCCGTGAAGGAACAGCCGCAATCTCTTCCATTGTCCTACTGTTCTTACAGTTCGGAAGTTTTTCCTGAGATTTAATCTAAACCTGCTATGCTGTAGTTTGAACCCATTGTCTCTTATCCTGCCCTCTGTGGCAAGAGGGAACAACTTTTCTCCATCTTTTTTTTTGGCAGCCTTTCAAGAATATGAAAAAGGCTATCATGTCCCCCCTTAATCTCCTCTTTTCCAAACTAAACATACCCAGTTCTTTCAGCCTTTGCTCATCTGGCTTGCATCCCATCCCTTTGATCATCTTTGACACTTGCCCCTGGATCCTTTCCAGTTTCTCTGCAGCCTTTCTATATGGTTGGTGACCAAAACTGGGGCACTACTCCTGGTGAGGCCTAACCAGCACTGAGTAGAGCTATGCCTCTGTTAATGCAGCCTAACATTGCATTTGCTTTGTTTGCAACAGCATCGCATTGCTGGCTCATGTTGAGGCTGTGATCCACCACAACTCCCAGATCCTTCTCAGCAGCGTTGCTGCCAAGCCAGTTTTCCCCCGTCTGTATTTGTGCATTTGATTTTTCTTCCCTAAATGTAGCACCTTACATTTGTCTTTGCTGAATTTCATTTTGTTATCTATAGGCCAATTCTCCAATTTATCAAAACCCCTTTGAATTTTAGCTCTAGCCTCCAAAGTGTTGGCAGCCCCCGGTCCCAGCTTTGTGTCATCTGCACATTCGATCAGTATGCTCTGTATTCCTACATCTATGTCATTAATAAAGTAGGGCTGTCACGCTATTAAAAAAATTAATCGCGATTAATCGCACACTTAAAAAAATTAATTGTGATTAATCACATTATTAAACAATAATGGAATACCATCTATTTAAATATTTTTTTGATGTTTTCTGCATTTTCAAATATATCGATTTCAATTATAACACAGAATACAAAGTGTACAGTGCTCACTTTATATTTATTTTTATTACAAATATTTGCACTGTAAAAAACAAAAGATATTCACCTCATACAAATACTGTAGTGCAATCTCTTTATCATGAAAGCTGAACTTATAAATGTAGAATTATGTACAAAAAAATAACTGCATTGAAAAATAAAACAACCTACAAGTCCACTCAGTCCTACTTCAGCCAATCGCTCAGACAAACAAACTTGGTTACAATTTGCAGGAGATAATGCTGCCCGCTTCTTGTTTACAATGTCACCTGAAAGTGAGAACAGGCGTTCACATGGCACTGTTGTAGCCGGCGTCACAAGATATTTACGTTCCAGATGCACTAAAGATTCACATGTCCCTTCATCTTCAACCACCATTCCATAGGACATGCTTCCATGCTGATGACGGGTTCTGCTCGATAATGATCCAAAGCAGTGTGGATTGACGCATGTTCATTTTCATCATCTGAGTCAGATGCCACCAGCAGAAGGTTGATTTTCTTTTTTGGTGGTTCGGGTTCTGTAGTTTCCTCATCGGAGTGTTGCTCTTTTAAGACTTCTGAAAGCATGCTCCACACCTCATCCTTCTCAGATTTTGGAAGGCACTTCTGATTCTTAAACCTTGGGTCGAGTGCTGTAGCTATTTTTAGAAATCTCACATTGGTACCTTGTTTGCGTTTTGTCAAATCTGCTGTGAAAGTGTTCTTAAAACGACAATGTGCTGGGTCATCATCCAAGACTGCTATAACATGAAATATATGGCAGAATGTGGGTAAAACAGAGCCAAAGACATACAGTTCTCCCCAAGGAGTTCAGTCACAAATTTAATTAACACATTATTTTTTAATGACCATCATCAACATGGAAGCATATCCTCTGGAATGGTGGCTGAAGCATGAAGGGGCATATGAATGTTTAGCATATCTGGCATGTAAATACCTTGGAACGCCGGCTACAACGGTGCCATGCGAACGCCTGTTCTCACTTTCAGGTGACATTGTAAATAAGAAGCAGGCAGCAGCATCTCCTGTAAATGGAAACAAATTTGTTTGTCTTAGCGATTGGCTGAACAAGAAGTAGGACTGAGTGGACTTGTAGGCTCTAAAGTTTTACATTGTTTTGGTTTTGAGAGCAATTAGGTAACAAAAAAAATCTACATTTGTAAGTTGCACTTTCATGATAAAGAGATTGCACTACAGTACTTGTATGAGGTGAATTGAAAAATACTATTTTTTTGTTTATCATTTTTACAGTGCAAATATTTGTAATAAAAAATGATATAAAGTGAGCACTGTACACTTTGTATTTTGTGTTATAATAGAAATAAATATATTTGAAAATGTAGAAAAACATCCGAAAATATTTAATAAATTTCAATTGGTATTCTATTGTTTAATAGTGCGATTAATCATGATTAATTTTTTTGAGTTAATTGCATGAGTTAACTGCAATTAATTGACAGCCCTATAATAAAGATATTAAATAATACCGGACCCAAAACAGAGCTCTGTGAAACCCCACTCGAGACCTCCTTCCAATTTGACTTCATTTCATTAATATTTACTTGTTGTTTGCAGTTGTTTAACCAATTATGTATCTGCTTAATGGTAGTTCTGCTGAGTCCGTATTTCTCAAGCTTACTCATCAGAATAGCTTGTGGGACTGTGTCAGAAGCCTTGCTGAAGTCCAGGTATATGATGTCCACTGCATTCCTCCATCCACCAAACCAGTTACCCTGTCAAAGAAGGAAATCCAGCTGGTTTGGCAGGATTTCTTCTTGGTAAATCTATGCAGTAATAGCACTACACTTAAAATAACTCCCTGCTTTACCTCTTGCTTTGAGACTATTACAACCACATACAGCAATATGTCTTAGGGCTTGTCTACGCTTGAAATGCTACAACAGTGCTGTGGCGCTTCAGAGTAGACACTACCTACCCTGATGGGAATGATTCTCCTGTCAATGTAGGTAATCTACCTCTCTGAGAGGCGGGGTGAACTCTTCCATCAGCCCACCACTGGCTACACCCGGGGATAGGTCAGCTTAACTACACTGCTCAGGGGTGTGGATTTTTCACATCCCTGAGCGACATAGCTGGGTTGACCTAACTTCTTAGTATAGACCAGACGTCAGTAAGCTTTTATACTAGTCTAATCTTCATTCTCACTGACACACGCTTTTCTTTCCAAACTGCCTTCCATTTGCATGAGCACTGAATGCAGTATGGCTAAGCTTCCCTAGCTACCGTTTTAAATGTCCTTCGAGATAGAGCCCACATAACTGAAATCATTCTACCTGAGATCACATAACCCTAAAGTCAGAGGGCTTTTTGTGTTGTTCACTGTTCACCAGCTCCTGCCCGTTAGTCAGTTTTCATGCTTGTACAGTGTCAAGGTTAGCAAACTTTCAGGGAACATAATGTTGTCCCGGGGGTGGGGGTGAGGGGGAGGGTATCAGAGATGTCAGTGTTGATACGTCATATCTGCACACTGTGCTTTCTAGACTTTTGCTGCATATTTGACAGTATTCGTGTTCTGATTTGTTCAGTGGAAAAAAAAAAGTCAAAGATGAAACATTTGGGCGTATTTTGTCAGCTAGCTGTGCAGAGGGCCAGCACAAGTCTTGAGTGGGATTTAAGTTGGGTATGGGGGCAAATGTCACCTTAACAGACCATTAATAACATTGAAAGCTTAAGCTATAGACTGCAGACTTCTTGAAGACCTGAGACAAAGACCCTGACCCAAGACCAACACAGCTTGCAAAGTATCTATCAAAAGGAATAAAGAAAGGAGGGTTGGAAGATGAGATCACTTAGATGGCAGAATAAGGGTGGTTTGAGTTCCTTAACTGTGAATTTGCATATTTTCAAGTGTTTGGGGTACTTGGACATTTGATCTTCTAACTTTCCTGATTTTTAATGTGGTTTTTTGTTTGTGTGTGGGGTTCTTCCTAACTTCAATGTGCTTATAAGGATTTTTACTCTTAAGTTACTGAAGTGTTCTCTGAATCTTAGCTTTACTTCAGCCAAGTTCTTTGTCTGAATAGGAACCAGAGGAGTTAGAAATTTAAAAAATGCATTCAGTTGCCAAGTCCACTGCTGCCAGTTCAGGATCTAGTGCCTCATTTAATCTTGGCCCAAAGACCAAGGAAATCCTAGCTGAAGACATTGCTAGTGTGTTGTAGATCTAAAGTGTATAGGAGGACGTATGAGGACACATAGTAAGAAGGGATTGTAGAGTTAGCAGTGCCAAAGTCTTGAAAGAAAGCTGCTCAGTATCTGCTGGGGACATCAGAAAAGTGAAAGCTCCTGACGATTTCATGAGAGCTACAAGACAGACTTAACTAGATTTGTGCAATGTTCAGAGAGGAAAAGAATCACGCCTCCAAGAAATTTACAAGCAAAACAAAGCAGCAATTAGTATCACATGGCACCCTAGAAGCAATACAAATTTACCCAGATTGGCTATCAAGACAGCAATAACACGTAGTTGGTATGATTGCACGATTCATATTTGCCAATCTGCGAGATTGAGAAATGAGCCCCACTCTAAGTGAGGTTCTGAGTACAACTAAACCAATCCGTTCCCGTGACTCAAGATTCTAGACTTTCCCATCTCATCTCTTCTTCACACCACGTCTGATGTCTTTGCAGGCGAAGTCTCCTGCAGAACGTGTTTTGATTCAGTATCTTTCAGAAAGTTAATTTCGGCCAGATCCTCTCAATCAATCAATCAATTTTTTTGTACAGCACCTGCCTACAATGTGCCTGACTCTAGCCCTTCACTTCTGTGTGTACTACATTTGCTAGATAACTTTATAAATCAAAATAAGAGCAGGTTTGTAATAACCATTGGGAGACATGGGATTCCATGTGTCCCACCCTAGCTATCAAAGGATAGTAACAAAGAAGTTAAGTAAACATTTAAGTAAACGTTGCTTCATAGGCACAATTGTGATACAAATATACGCAGGGCTATTGGAAACTAATACAATTATCAGGATTTAAAGAACTGAAGGCCAGATCCCCAGCTGGTCTAAATCAACATTGAGACTTCAGCGGAATAAACCTGATTTATACCCTTTGAGATTCTGGCCTGGAGAATCTGGTTTATTTCCTTAACTCTGAAATCAATAATCCAAAGCTTAACAAGATGTCACAGCATGTAGTAACCTAAAATGTGATTTGCAGGAGTGCTCAGAGAAGCGGATGTACAATGGGGCATTCCCTTCTTCCCCATTCATCTACTACTATGATGATAAGTATGACATCAAGAGGAGAGCTCAGAGGGCAAAGAGAAAGGTTGAAGGTATGGTATATTTTGAGAAATACTTCTTACTGACCATCACATTTTTAAGTGGTCTTTAATCAGGGTACATTGGTATACTTACTGGTTTTTGTTAGGCATTTTGTAATCTTGGCTTTTTCCTTGTTGTGGAAGATGATGATGGAGATTATCTCAATCAACAAGCAGGGCAAGATTGATGAGTTTAGTAACCTCAGTCTGTTCCTGAAATGCATTGTTCCAAGCCTCTAAAAGGACACCAGGAAGTACTTTAACCCCAAAATCTCACAGACCTTAAAATGGTTATAAACTGATGGGGAGTGTTCTCTGAATTGTAAAATATGTTGTTAAAAATCTGTTACCAAAAACAATTACAGTGAAAAAAAAACAATATATATGAATGGCCACTTTCTACAATGAGACCACTTGTGGAGGAAGGTACCACTCAACATGAGTAAAGCTGGCAGGGTCTGGTCCTTACTCTGTCCAAATCTCTGAAAACCCATCTGTAGAGCAGGTATATCTACTTCACAGCCAGATCAGCAATTTTTGGATTGCAGAATCTTGACTATAGAAACGTCAGAGGTAAAATGACACCGTTTGACTTTCCAATCCCAGATTGAATATATGGGTCTTCCAAAGATAATCGTTTTTTAAACTGAGCAAATGTCATATGAAGTCACTGAGAGAAAATGATTATGAAAACCCACAGTATCGCTTTTCTGGCTGCAACTGCACTTTAAAATGACATGACGATAAACTTCTGGCTTACCCAGTGTTTGCCAAAATGTCTGAGTTTTACCCAGGTCCTCAGATTTTTACATACCAGGTCAATTGCTGACCCCCAAACTGCAAACAGAGCTGTGGTTTTCCAGGGTTGTGCTTCTGGCCTCCTAGTGACTATTAAAAGAAACTGTTCTATTTTACAGAACTTCAAGAAGCCGGCCTTTTGCCAGCGCAGTTCAAGAGACTGCGCAAGGAGGAAGAGCGCAGGGGACAGTGTCTTAAGAAAAAGAAAAACCTTTGGAAAGAGCATGTCAAGAGTCCTAAAGAAGAAAAGCGCCACAAAAAGGCCAATAAAAAGTCCTGGGCAGAGGAACGCAAAGAGAAGAAACACAAGAAAGAGGTCCAAAGGAATAACGACCAGGAGGAGGACTTTCCTAGGGGGGGTAGAACACACTCCCCTAAGGGCAGCACAAAGCATCACAGCTCTGCCTTCTCTCCACATGGCAGGAAAACAAAAAATGGCCAGGAACTGCTGGATGCAGCTAAAAAGAAGAAGAAAAAGAGAAGGCAGAGAAACAAGAAAGACAGTAGTTCCACCATTGATGAGAGCTTATTCCTTATAAAACAGAGGAAAAAGAAATCAAAACAGGAATCCAGCTGCTAACCTGTCAACAGAAAGCTACGGTGGGAGGGGGGCGTAACTCACCACCGTTTTGCCATGGTATTTTTCTGACCCTGTGCTAAGATGTAGAATTTGAATCCACCTTTGCATACAGGCTTGGATGTGTAAAACCAACACGACAAAGAATACTGAGCTTGTGACTCTCAGCTTCTTAAAGAGAGTATTTGCCAACGGGTAGGAAGTGGTTAATGTACACGAGTAAAATCATACTGTATTTTTTGGCAGTCCCTCTTTTTCTGTAAGTCGATGAAAGGTTGGGAACTTTTTTTTTTGTTTGGATGAATGAGGGAAAAGGTCCATAGTGGGGAGGTTTGGCCTTCTGTCCTTTGAGCGATTCCTTTTAAGAGTGCTACACCTGTCAAAATACTGTAGTTAAGCAAATGTGATTCCCTTGCAGCCTGACTTTAAAGAGAGGCTTTCACACTGGGGAGACTTGGAGAAGGGGCAGGGAAGGGAAAAGTAAACAGCAATACAAAAAACAATCTTTTTGGTGAAGCATTTTCTTGCTTTTCACCCAGCTGGAGTCCGCAGTGAAAATGTTGTATTGTACTTACGACATGAAACAGTCTTTTGCTGTGGAAACTCATGGGATGTCACAAATTCATCATAATCACAGCATTGCAAGTTTAAGTATCAGGAGCAGATGAACTACGAGGAAGCAAATCCTTGATTGAATAACAAATCTCTCTGCTAACTGGTAAGCAAGAGAAGTTCAATTAAAAAATGTTACAAGCAGTTGGGTTGACATCTGGAATTAAATATGCCATAGTTTTCCACAGTGTGGAAGTCCTGCTTTTTAAAAGATAAAATTATGTAGCCAAGCTATAGAATGCAAGCAATTTACCTGCTTCCAGAAATATAATGCCTACGTTTAATGACTTATTGGGTCTTTTTGTTTTGTTTTTTTTAAGAAATGAAGTATTTTTTGTACTCAAAGAATTAAAAACTTTGTAAGGATAAATACTTTATCAAAGGAACCAACCAAATAAAGTTTTACGTGGGGATACATGAAAAGATACCTTGGTTATACATTTTTCTTTTGAGGTAGAAAACAATACCTGGGTTTTGTTAACAAGATTAAATTATGTCAGTTCCAACCAAAAGGCTCTCTGCTATGGAATAATATAGATACCCTCTTCTGAGCACCTTTTCTAACCTGAGCAAAACAGTAGCTAACAATAATGGCTTCATAGAGTTGGTATGTACTCCTTGAGAGAGTTCTGCTGGCTTTGAAAACTGTTGGATTTTGAAACTGAATAGGATGTGTGTTAACCTGTGTAGGCAAGCCCTTAGTTACATGGGGAGAATTGCCTGCATAGCTATACCAGTATAATTATGCCAGTAAAACTCCACATGTGGACACTGTTATCCCAGGATAATTATGCTGGTAATTTTCCGTGTGTAGACAAAGCCCTAATTCATCGGCTTTTGGGTTAAAAGGATCACCTGGGTGAACGTAAGGATTTCAGTAGCCATATTCTTACATATCAGAGATTATTTGGAGCAAAAATAGACAAATATGAATTCATGTATCTCGGGCCCCAATTCCACTTCACGTAAGATGTGTCCTCAGAGGTGGTTTCAAACTGATTTTTGTTTAACTCAATGCTGTATTTAAATGACAATTCTCTTGGGGTACTTGGAAAAAATTAATCACATGTAATTTTTTTAATTCACTCTTGAAAAGACTTTTCCCTAATATCCATTCTGAGCCTCCTTCCCTATCTGGTGCATTTCACGTTCCTTTTCACTTCTCAGCGGACCATCCAGTCTGGACTAAAGGCCCTTGTGGGACAGCAAATTGAGGAGCTTTTCTTGCTTTGGATTGAATCCATCAGCCAACCCCCTAGCCTCTGTTCTGTCTCTGGTGTGGGGGAATGGCCAGGTAGTCCACAGCAAAGCAGCTGGGCTCCTTCAGAAGAGGAGAGTTTTCTGCACAGTATGAAGTGGTCTGCTCTTCACCCTCATGCAGTCAGCTCCCAAAGCCCAGGAAACAACACCCAGCATAATGAGTTGTAAGTGAGCACCCAAAGGAACAGCATGGCCATGCCCCTTCCTCGGGCTTGCACCCCGTATACAATGTAATACACAAGTAATGGGCAATCCAGGCACTGGAGATCCTGTTACCATCTTCCGGGAAAACAAACATATTCAAAGCACACACGCAGTCCTGCATGAATGGAATTCATCCTGGCAGGGGGACTCCATGGGTATGTCTACACTGCAAGTAAACACCTGCATCTGGCCGGTGTCAGCGGAGTTGGGCTCATGGGGCTCAACAAGGCTGTTTAATTGCAGTGCAGATGTTCAGGCTCAGGGACCCTCCCTGCAGTGGGAGACTCCAGAATTACCTCAGCAGCCAGCAATGAGTAAAAGGCCCCGATGTGACGTGGGCTGTCATAAACGAGAGAGGTTAGAAGGCGATAATTCAAGGACGGGCAAACTTTTTGGCCTGAGGGCCACATTGGATTTCCGAAATTGTATGGAGGGCCGGTTAGGGGAGGCTGTGGCCCAGCTCCCGCCCCCTAGCTGAGCCCCCCCCTGCTTCTCTCCCCCTGACAGCCCCCCCCGGGACTCCTGCCCCATCCAACTACCCCTGTTTCCTGTCCCCTGATGGCCCCCCTGGGACCCCAGCCCCATCCACCCCTCCCTCTCCCCTGATCGCCCCTGGATCCCCCACCCCTGACCTCCCCCCACCATCCCATCCAACCCCTCCTCTCCTTCCTGACTGCCCCCCCGGGACCCCTGCCCCATCCAACCACCCCTTCCTCCCTGTCCCCTGACCGCCCCCAGAACCCCTGCCCTGACTCTCCCCCGCAACCCCATCCAACTCGCCATCACCTTCCTGACTGCCCCCTGGAAACCCCTGCCCCCATGTTCCCCGCCCTCTGACCGCCCCGACCCCATCCACACCCCCGCCCCCTGACCATCACCCTGAACTCCCCTGCCCTCTATCCCCCTGCTCCCTGCCCCCTTACCGTGCTGCCTGGAGCACCTGTGGCTGGCGGCGCTACAGCCGCGCCGCCCAGAGCACCAGGACAGGCAGGCGCGCCGCCCGGCTGGACCCAGCCACGCCACCACACAGCACAGACCACCGGGTCAGCCGCAGCTGTGCTGCCCCAGGAGCTCGCAGCCCTGCTGCCCAGAGGATTGCGCCGGCGGCGGAGTGAGTGAGCTGAGGCTGCGGGGGAGGGGGAACAGCAGGGGAGGAGCCGGGGGCGAGCCTCCTGGGTAAGGAGCTCAGGGGCCAAGCAGGAGGGTCCCGCGGGCCGGATCTGGCCCACAGACTGTAGTTTGCCCACCTCTGCGATAATTCATAGATCTTATGGCAGGAGTGACCATTACGATCAACAAGCCTGACCTGCCTAACACAGGCCACGGAATCTCATTCAGTGATTCCTGCCTCTGGCCCGTCACTTCTGGGTAGTGTGAATCCAGCATTGTATCTCATTTTCAAGACACCCACAAGGCAATAAAGGGCACAGTGCATTCCTCACCCATCCATCCTTCAGTGTCCACAATGTGGAGATGTGTAAACTTTATGTAACGGCATAGCCCAGTGACATGTAACACAGGGATTCCACAAATACAGTACAATAAAAATACTCAAAAAAGCAAATTATAGCATCACTATCATTACCATACCAATGAGGCAACACTATAGAAAATCTAGCAATTATTGTTCTTAGTAACTACAAGTGGCCTTTAAATAACCATATGGATTCATAAATTCCAAGACCAGACAGGACCACTTGTGACCTCTAGTCTGAGCTCCTGTATAACATAGGACTTCCCCAAATTATTCCTAGAGCAGATCATTTAGAAAAACATCCAATCTTGATTTGAAAATTGTCATTGATGGAGAATCCACCACGACCGATGGTACATTGTTCCACTGTCTAATTACCGCTACAGTTCAAAATGTATGCCTTATTTCCCTTCTGAATTTGTCTGGTTTCAACTTCCGGCCACTGGATGGATGGGGGGGGGGGGTAGCTCAGTGGTTTGAGCATTGGCCTGCTAAACCCAGGGTTGTGAGTTCAATCCTTGAGGGGGCCACTTAGGGATCTGCAGCAAAATCAGTACTTGGTCCTGCTAGTGAAGGCAGGGGGCTGGGCTCAATGACCTTTCAGGGTCCCTTCCAGCTCTATGAGATAGGTATATCTCCATATATTATATTTATTTATTATATTATATTTACCTTTCTCTGCTGGATCAAGGAGCCCATTATTAAATATTTGTTCCCCACATAGGTACTTACAAACTGTGATCAAGTCACCCCTTCACCTTGTCTTTGTTAAGCTAAATAGATGGAGTTCCTTGAGTCTGTCACTATAAGGCAGGTTTTTTAATCTTTTTATCGTTATTGTGGCTCTTCTCTGAACTCTCTCCAATTTATCAACATCCTTCTTGAATTTTGAGCACCAGAACTTGGACACAGCATTACAGCAGCAGTTGCATCAGTGCCAAATACAAAGGTAGAACAACCTCTCTGCTCCTATTTGTGATTCTCCTGTTTACGGATCCCAGCATTTTGGCCACTGCATCACATTGGAAGCTCATGTTCAGCTGATTATCCACCATGGCCCCCAAATCTTTTTTCAGAGTCACTTCTTCCCAGGATAGAGAACACCCATAAGTATGGCCTGTGTTCTTTTATCCTATATTGAGCAGTACTGAAATGCATATTGTTTGCTTGTATCCAGCTTACCAAGAGATCCAGATCACTCTGAATCAGTGACCCGTCCTCTTCATTATTTACTACTTTCCCAATTTTTGTGTCATCTGCAAACTTTATTAGTGATGATTTTATGTTTTCTTCCAGGTCATTGATAAAATGTTAATTAGCGGGGGGCCAAGAACGATCCCTGCAGGACTCCCTGGAAACGCACCTTTTCAATGACTAGTCACCATTTACAGTTACATTTTGAGACCTATCAGTTAGCCAGTTTTTAATCCATTTAATGTGTGCCATCTTAATTCTATATCGTTCTAGATTTTAAATCAAAATGTCATGCAGTACCAAGTCAAAAGCTTTACAGAAGTCTAAGTATATTACATCAGCACTATGACCTTTATCAGCCTAACGTGTAATCTGATCAAAAAAGGTATAAAGTTAGTTTGATAAAACCTATCAATCCATGTTGATTTGCATTAATTACATATCCCGTCTTTAATTCGTTATTAATTGAATCCCATATCAGCTACTCCATCGTCTTGCCCAGGATCAATGTCAGGTTGAGAGGCCTATAATAACTAGGTCATCCTGATTATCCTTAGCACAACTTTAGCTGTCTTCCTGTGTTCTGGAACTCTCCCAGTGCTCGGAGACTTATTGAAAATCAGCATTAATGGTCCAGCAAGCTCTTCAGCCAGCTGTTTTAAAACTCTTGGCTGTAAGTTATCAAGACCTGCTGATTTTAAAATGTCTAACTTTAGTAGCTTCTCTTTAACGTACTCTGGAGATATTAATAGAATGGAAAGAGTGTTATCACCATATGATAAGACCACTTCATCTGTTTTTCTCCAAATACAGAACAGACAAATTTTTTGAACACTTCTGCCTTTTCTGTATTGTTGTTGATAATTCTACCATTTCTATCTAGTAATGGACCAATACTATTGTCGGGATACTTTTTGTTCCTAATATATTTTTAAAATTCCTTTTTATTGTCCTCAACTCTGCTGGCCATAGATTTCCTTTTGGGGCATCTAATAAGGTGTTCTTCAATGATTCCCAATTATCATTAAAAACACTTGTTCTGAGGTGCCGAAGGATGTGGGAGGCAGACCAGCTGAGAGTCTCTGGGTAAGATAAAAGGTGTAAAAAAAAGGGGTGATGTCAAGGTTGAGCTCCACCAGATCAGGATGAGAAGATAGATGAAGCATATCTAGAACAAGTAACAGAAATACCCAGAACACAAGACCTGGTAGTAATGGGGGACTTTAACTACCCAGACATCTGTTGGAAAAGTAATGCAGTAACTCCTCACTTAACGTTGTTGTTATCCTCCTGAAAAATGCGACTTTAAGCGAAACGATGTTAAGCGAATCCAATTTCCCCATAAGAATTAATGTCAATGAGGGGGTTAAGTTCCAGGGAAATTTTTTTCACCAGACAAAAGACTATATTATATATATATAGACACACACACAGTATAAGTTTTAAACAAACAATTTAATATGGTACACAGTGATGATGATTGTGAAGCTTGGTTGAGGTGGAGGAGTCAGAGGGTGGGATATTTCCCTTACTGCTAAATGATGAACTAGCAATTGGCTGAGCCCTCAAGGGTTAACTCTCTCACTCTGCAAGGCAGCAGGAATGGAGGGAGATATGCGCATTTCCCTTAAGTACACTGCCTTGTTAATTAGATCAGCTTGCTGAGACGGCAGCTGCTGCAAGCTCCCTCCATCCTGAGCCCTGGAGTGTCCCCCCTGCTCTATGGAAGATGGGGTAAGCGGGGTGCAGGAGCAGTGGGGAGGGGGACACCCTGACAGCCCCCCTTTTCCTTCCCTCCCCCCCCCAGACAGTGTTAAAGGCACAACTGCAAACTATCCCGATGTGAAGGAAGGATAGGAAGAATAGCAAGATGCCAGTATGGCTCCATCAGGAGCTCTTTAATTACCTGAAAAGCAAAAAAGAACCTACAAAAAATGGAAACGTGGAAAAATTGCCCAGGAAAAATTGCCAAGGAAAAGTACAAAAGAATAGCAGAAGCATGTAGTGACAAAATCAGAAAGGCTAAGGCACAAAATGAGTTACACCTAGCAAGAGAAATAAAAGGCAATTCATTAGGAGCAAGAAAAAGATGAAGGAACATGTAGGTCCTCTATAGACTTAGCAGGGAAGGAGAGTTAATGACTGATGTCATCAAGAAAGCTGAGGTGTTTAGTGTGTATTTTGCTTCAGTCTTCACTAAAAATGTTAATGGTGACCAGATACTCAACACAATTAATATTAACAAGGGGAAAGGAATGCAAACCAAAACAGTGAACGAGCGAGTTAAAAATATTTAGATAAATTAGAATATTGACGTTGACAGAGCCTGATGAAAATCATCCTAGGATGCTTAAGGAACTAGCTGAAACAATTTCAGAACCGTTAGCAATTATCTTTGAGAACTCCTGGAGGACGAATGAGGTCCCAGAAAACTGGAGAAGGGGTAGAGTAGGAGTACCTACCTTTAAAACAAAGAGGACCCAGGGAATTATAGACCAATCAGACTCACTTCAGTACCTGGAAAGATACCGGAACAAAATATTAAACAATTTGTCAACACATGAAGGATACAAATAAGGAACAGCCAGCATGGATTTGTCAAGACCAAATGATGCCAAACTAACCACATTTTCTTATTTGACAGGGTTACTGATCTAACGGATGGGGGAAGCTGTAAACATGATATATCTTTATTTTAGTAAGGCACAGTAATCCCCAGTCTCACATGACATTCTCATAAGCAAACTAGGGAAATGTGGTCTGCATTAAATTATTATAAGATGGGTACACAACTGGTTGAAAGACTGTACTCAACGTGTAGTTATCAATGGTTCGCTGTCAAACTGGGAGGGCATAGCTAATGGGGTTCTGCAGGGATCAGTCCTGGATCCATGTTTTCATTAATGACTTGGATAATGGAGTGGAGAGTGTGCTTATAAAATGTACCGATGACACCAAGCTGGGAGGAGTTGCAAGCACTTTGGAGGACAGAATGAGAATTCAAAATGACCTTGAGGAATTGGTCTGAATTCAACAAGATGAAATTCAATAAAGATAAGTGCAAAGTACTTACGAAGGAAAAATCAAATGCACAACAACAAAATGAGGAATAACTGGCTAGGTGGTGGTAGTGCTGAAAAGAATCTGGGGGTTACAGTGGATCACAAATTGAATACAAGTCAACAGCCGCCGCCTGGCCCCGCGGGCCGCCCCCCTACTCTCCCTATCTCCCGATTGAGTCCTGCCTGCCGGACTCTCACTCACCCTGGCCCCGCGCTTCCCCTGCGTCTCCCGGGCCTCCCTCCAGCGCTTGTGGAGGAAGGGTGGGATTTTTTTGTTTTTTTTTTCCTGCCCCCCCCCCCCCCCCCCCCCCCCCCCCCCCCGCGTCCTGATATTTGACTTGGGTGATCTGGTCACCCTACTTGCTGGTTTGAACTAGTGTAAATGGTAGATTCTCTGCAACTTGAAGTCTTTAAATGATAATTTGAGGACGTCAGTAACCCAGCCAGAGTTCAGGGGTCTGTTACAGGAGTGGATGGGCGAGATTCTGTAGCCTGCAATGTGCAGGAGGTCGGACTAGATGATCACGATGGTCCCTTCTGACCTTAAAGTCTAAAACATGAACTTCACTTATGTTTTTTCAACCCCTCTGTCTCAGACCTGGTGGCCAAATGCTGCTGGCTTTTTCCCTGCTGTAATTTTTGCCTTGCAGGGTAATGAACATTTTTGTTCTGTTTTAACTCCTCTGGGTGGTATTATTTTGAGATAATTAAAGGTAGCTTGATCTGTTTCAGATAGCAAAGGTTAATATTAACAATCACAGCTGTTATATCCTGCCTTTCCACCATAGTGCTCCAAGCTTAACATAGGAGGTCAGCATCATTAGCCCCATTTCACAGATGGGGTAACTGAGTCATAGAGCGGGGAGGTGACTTGCCCAAGTTTGCCCAGCAGACCTAGGAATGGGACCCAGTCTCCTGAGTCTCTGTCCAGTGCTCCGTCTAGTAGAATGTTACTGGAGCACTTAGGCCTGGATCCCCAAAGATGTTTAGGCACCTAACACCATTGATCTCAGTAGCAGCTGGCACCTATGCACGTTTGAGAATCCCGGCCCCAGAAACCCCCAGTTGAGATCAGGGCTCCAATGTGCTAGGTGCTGTATATATATTCAGGGCAGATCTACACTTAAAACGTTGCATTGGTGCTGCTGCAGCACTTAATTGAAGACGCTCCTACTGCCAGCACTGGCTACGGGGTCAGGTAGGTCTAACTCTGTGGATTTTTCACACCCCTGAGTGACGTAGCCCTACCGATACAGGGCTGTAGTGTAGACCAGGCCATAGTGAGAGGCAGTCCTCGTCACAGTGAATTTACAGTCAAAATAGACAAGACAAAGGAAGGATTATTTCTCCATCAACAGCTGGGCACTGGGGCACGAAGAGTCTGGCAGAGCTGGAGATTGGACCAAGCCCTTCCCTGCCCCATTCCTGACCCCTAAGCATAAGATCATCCTCTTATATTCCACAAAAGCAAATCAGGAGCATTTTACCGTAAGTCTCACCTTTTCAATCAGTGCCCCGTGGTGTGGTGTCAAACACTAAAGAGTTTTCGAAGGAATTACAATAATAGAGTTGAAAACATTTTTACACAGGACAAAAGACAGGGTAGGAAGGGAACAGGGAAATCCTAGACGAGCAAACAATGCTGGCAGTAATACTTAGTGACTTGTCCACTAGCAAAGAGAGCCTCAGCCGATGCCCTAATTAAAGGACAAGAGTCTCTGTAAGATCCTCAGCTAGGCCAAGGGAACTGCAGACCTGAGTAAGTTTGACCCGTCTCAATTTTATCCTATTAAACCAAAGTGCACAGTCGGTATGTCATCCCTTCCACCTGCTATTTTTTCTTCTTTTAAAGAGCTGTCAGTCTTCACTCCAGAGATGCCTGGGACTGGAAAACATGCTCATCCCAGGAGGGGATGGTGTCTCAAGGTCACAGTTGATATGCATTGGTGAAGCAGCATGAGGAAGCCTACAGTGTGTGAATAAATAAAGGGCTTTAGCAGGGGCTGGGTGGGAGGCTCAGAGTCTTGGCTAGTATTGGGGGCAGATGTCCCAAGAGTGGGGAGGGGGGAAGAGAGAATTCAGTCTTTCGTTTGTTGCAGCTACTGCAGGGCAGATACTGCGGGGATGGGGGTGGGGGGAATAAAGCAAGCGCGTGTGTTCAGAGGAACGAAAGGGGTCTGTTGGAGAGGACTCTGGGGAGGGGCTGGCTTCTCCACAGCAAAGGCTGCAGCCAAGTCTCTGTTTAAAGCTAGCTGCTCCCAAAAGTCTACCACAGAGGTCTGTAAAATCACGAACGGGGTGGCGTGAATAAGGAAGTGGTATCTACCCCTGCACGTTAATAGGCAGCAGCTTTAAAACAAACAAAAGGAAGTACCACTTCGCACAACACACCGCATGGATGCTGTTATGCCAGTGTAAAGGAGCTGATATCCGTACAGTCTATTCCCATATGGCGTCACAGCATCCACCCTTGGCTTTGTGTCAGTATAACTATAACAGTAAAAAGAATCATCACCCCCCACACACACATATCCTACCTGAGCACCAAAACCATGTGTAGAACAAGCCTAACTCCTTTCCTTGGCAGCAGTAGTAGGCTCTTGTCCTCCTTTGTGGACCAGACAGTAGGGAAGGGCACACACCTTGCACTGGGTTCCCTTTACCCTCAGGGTAGGGTACAGATGGGGGAAATTCCCCAAGGTCATTTCTGCCAGGGCCAGGAATAGAACTTAGCCCCCTCTTACTGCAGAGCCAACCCTTAGCCGCGCTGCCTCTCAGAAAGGTTAGGCCTGATCTATGTGCTTGGCTGTGCTGTGAGGCAGACACAAAGGAAGGCCTGGGCAGTGAATTAAGTAGGGTTCGGTAAAGAGGGGGATGGTTGTGTGGCCAGGGCACTGCCTGGGCATCTAGGAACCTTGGCTTTGCCACGGCCTCCCTGCGCGGTGTCTGGCTTAAAGCAGGACCTTTGGAGATAGGCTCAGCCTGGGCCTGCTGAGACCTCCCTACCTTTCACAAGAGCTGTGGGGATGATGGGACCCAGGCAGAAGGGCCCTGGGTTTGGGCAGTATCAGGGGTGCAGGGGTCTTGTGTGGAGTGGGAGAGCAGGAAGCAGAGGGCCAAGGCCAGAGGCTGCATCCGCCCTCCCCTATGTAGCCTTAGGCTCACTGGGCCTCCCTTCTCCCTCTGCGCCTGAGGAGGGTCATGCGGGGTCACACAACCCCATATGCCCCTTAGCAGGCTGTTTGGTTCTTTGGCAAACTCGCTGGGGCCTGGTCAGCTCGCTAAGGGGGAGGAGCTGCAAGGAATCCCCTCCCCCCCCTCCATGGGATCACCCCTCCCCCCCGTGCACTGCGGAGCACTCGGCACCTCCCGAGGCTGGTGCTACACCCTGTCACCCCCGAAAAGCGCCCTCCAGCCCTGCACCCGCATCCGACCCATGTTCCTATTCGGAGTGAAATCAAGCTAGTGGGAGGCCATTACACCCCACCACAGTCTTAGGAAGAACCTAGGCCCAGATGTATGTAAGTGCCTACGTCCCATTGAAATTGGTTTCAGTGGCAGTTAGGTGCCTAAATGGCCTTGAGGATCTGGGTCCTACATGTGTAAAGGCCTTCATATTAGAGCAGGTGAGAGCTGCCGCTTCCCCTCACCAGATGGAGATGTTTGTCTACCCCTCCCAGCCCTGGGCCAGGTTACAAGCATAAAATAATCCACCGTCGGTCCCATGATGGCTACCCCTCATTGAAACAATCCCTCTGGAGGAGAAAGGACATTCAGGCTGGAAGCATGTGGACTGTCCCGCTATATTTGCCTGTCAGGAGCACTATGCTTCTGGAGAGGTGAAGCACATCCAGCAGCTTTGCAGGCCTCCTAGAGGAGCCAGCTGTTATTCTTAGGTATCCCAGAAACATGTAAAGGCCTCAGCCGAGACCAGGTGCAGTGTGGCCTAGTGGAAAGACGACTAGGCCTCAGGAGAGCTGGGTTCTATTCCAGAAGCTCTCTGAAGCCTGCCTCCCAAATAAGGGAAAGAAATTCAGAGGGAAGGGTTGAGGACCAAAGGGGATGAGCAAGCATCTCCAACAGGTGATTAGGAGAAAGCAGAAAGCCTATAAGAAATGCAAGGTGGGAGGGATCAACAAGGGAAGCTACCTCTGGGAGGTCAGACTGTGTAGGGACCATCTTCATGTGCCTGAGGAGCCCTTAAGATCTAACTGCTTACCATCTTCTTCAATGCAATCTGTCCATTGCCTCGGGTGTCCTTGAGATCTCTTTCCTACCACCTTTCCTGCCCATGTCTATCTGTAAGGGGGGAAAGTCCATTAATTTAAACCTTGTCAGGAGATCTTAGATAGAAACAAAGGATCCTTGTTGCCCATTAGGGATCAAATCCTAGCCCCACTGAAGTTAATGGCAAAAGTTCCATTGACTTCAATGGGGCCAGGTTTTCACCTTAGGTCTTTAGCTGTCTGGTTGAAGAGACTCCCAAATACCCTTTTCCTGCAAAAGACTAGGATAATCAGGTAGAATCTTTGAGAGTAATAGCAACAATAAAGGCTATGGAAATTGCCACAAAGGCCACATTCTTCGTAAGTAAAGGAATCGACACAACTGTTGCATTATGAAGAAAACCTGATGGAGAGAGAATCCTAAAGCCAGTTCAGGTCTGGTGCTATGATTCATAGGTAAGAGGAAGGATGGGATTTTTGAAGAGTGTCTACGTGATTTACGAGCACAAGTCCCAAGGAAAGACAAATGCTTTTGAAAACCATGCCCAAGGGCACTAGAATTTGTTTCTTGCTGACTGATTGCTGCCATTCATTAGTTATTCAGAAGTACATTTCTGAATGAGTGGGTTAAGGGCACAAAAGACTCATTGAGCTGTTAGTAAAAAAAATGTTAAATTCCTAGTTAGAAGCTGTCTTGGATCTGCATGGACAAAGTATGGCCTCCATTAGGGAGGAGAGAAGTTTTTCCAATGGCTTGTTTCAATACAAGGAATGCTCAATCGGGCAGTCTTTGTGCAAAAACTTGTACAAACTACACACAGCAGCAAAGAATACGCTTGTCCCAAGGGAAAGAGCAACAAAATAGGTTAACTCCAACATTTTCTATGACTGGATAGGAAGAGAACCCACATGGACCAATCCAGAAGATATTCCTTATCAAATTGTAACAATATTAAGGAGACAAGTTGGTGAGATACTATCTTTTATTGGACCAACTTCTGTTGGAGAAAGCGACAAGCTTTTGAGCTTACACAGAGCTCTTCTGCAGGTGACCTGAAGAACACTGAAAACAACAATATTTAGGTGCTGAAGGTCAAATTTTGGATCTACGCTATTGTCCCTTAGAAAAGGACCTCATCGCACAAACCACCGGTTTAAAGTCATACCTTTAAGCCCCCATATTTACTCACAATGACATGTTATCCCTACTCTTACTATTTACCTGTGTCCTGCATGTTGGAAGTTCAAACCCTAGAGGAGTTTCACTCCTCTGGAGGTTTAAAGTGTGGTTGTAACTCACCAAACCAACTGGCATGGTGGGATTCCAGGTTAATTGGGTCTCAGTGAGTCAAGATCAGATATGCTCCGTTTTCAAATAAAGAGACATTTTTGTAATGGCCAGCCTCCCAACCTGGGAGCTGAAAGTCAGTCTGGGTTCTTTCCTTCCACCTGCCTTCACCAGTTGATAAACATTCTGCAGGCCAAACTGTGCCCTCTGGGCCACCTGTGCCCTCTGGGCCACCTGTGCAAACCTCTTCAATGAGGCTGCAAATCTGTTTCTGTTTGGAATTTGCTGATGATGCGCAAGAAGGAAGAGGATCCACCTCCCTCCCTTGTAGCTGCATTAGCTCTGCAGGGCTAGCAGGTGTAAAAAGTGGTGACGGTACTTTATTACTTTATTTACACACACAGGATTCAGGCTGACTCTATCAGAAGACGTCATTTGTACACAGATATTTTCCAGAGTAGAACCGCATTTTAAGACAGAATTTTAATATTCATTCAACAGGGTGGGTTTTTTTTAAATGAATAAACTCCATCATTGACCAAGCCAGATTTTTAAAAAGCACCAAACAAAGAATAACATTCCACCCCCACCACCTCCTGCTGAGAAGAATACATTATCATTAAGGCCTTACTTAATTTGCAATATTGCGGAAATTGCAGATCCTGCAATATTAGGTTTCCATCGCAATTTTGTCAGCCGCCCGGGGCTGACAGCGCATGGTGGGATTCCCGCTGTCAGCCCCATGCATTAATGACTGTAATATAGCTGCAGCAAAATGTCTGGTTATCAAAAAAATTAGCAGGCAAAACCTAGTAGTTGAGTGTTTATATTGTTCCAGCAAATTTTTCTTAAACAGGTCTTCTCTGGCTTTTCCAAGTTACCGCAATTAATAAAGGTCCATTATTACTTTTCCGCCATTTTCCATGTCTTGTCCGCAACTCAGCCGCAATTATTTGATAATCATCCTGCAATTCAAGTAGGGCCTTAACTGTCATTTTTCCATAGCGTTGTTTTCTCCCACACATATTAATGCAATTTGTCAGACGCCCACCCAGTTCTCACCACTATGGTCATTCACTCCAGATGTGGCGTTCACATAGGGCCTGATCCAAAGCATCCGGGGGTCTCCTGTGAGGGCTAACTGCAGAGGAAGTTTGAAGTGCTATGTCAGAATGAACACAGCCCTTTTGATAAACTAGGAAAGCTCTTGGGATTTTTGTAATGTCTGACAGCTTGGCCCAGGTGACTCAAGCATAGTTTCCCAATGGAGATCTTCACGCAGGTTTGCCGGGTGAGAACATCTATCTGCATAAGAATTCTTTTTAAAAAAAAAACACATTTCCAGCTATAAATTAGCCATGAAAGCGGCCTGGGTTGAAGACGCTGCTCTGTGGACTGTTACCACTTGAAATCTCATTGCGTGTACTTTCTAAAACAAAGTTAATGAGGACTAACAATGCTGTGAAGGCCAATCTCCAACATTACAACTCCCTAATCACCCTGAGAACGTGGCAGCACTCGCATAAAAATACATTTTTATCCTGTTGTTCGGGGCTTAAACAAAATGTAAGCTCCAGGAACCCTGGTGTATGGAAAAATTTGCCACTGACTGAGCAGCCTAGATACATCTCGCTCCTCCTCCTCCACTCAACTTGTGTCTTAAGAGGTTCTTTTGAACTCTTGGTGGATTTTCTATGCCCAGTGGTTTTTCATTTTGCCTTTTAATTTTGACTTTAATGACTTACTTTTAACAAAAGAACAAAGTAACCACAAAGCTTTAAAATAATAATAAAAAAAACTCCTCACACACACATTGGGTTGTTTAAATTTTAAATTAGCTTCAGCAAAATTCTGCTTTAATTAAACTTAGAAAATTCCACCTAAACTGCATCCTGCGTATAGATTAGTCAGACACTCTATATTCATCTATTTAGACGGCTGATCTGAAATCTGGCAGTTATCGTGTGTGTAGAAGGCATGTGGGTGCTATAGAATGGGGAGACTTTAGACTAATGTATAACTTGAACCTATTCAAACAGACAAAGGTATCTTGGCATCAGAGTGTGTGAGCCCAACAGAACGAATGCCTCCAAAATGAACCCAATTCTGTTTTCAGCTGTATCCTACAGTAAAAAGAGAACCAAAGAGGCAGAAGTTGTTGGATTGTATCCAGCTTTGTCACTTATTCTATGCCTATGCTGTGCAAGTTCCTTTACAACGATACAGATTTTTATTTTATAAAAATAGTATTTTCTCTGTATGTGCGTACAGTACACTGTAGTATTCAAAACAACTCAGTATGGTGAGAAAAAAAGCATTCCTTAAACCAATCAATACAAATAGACTGATTTGGGGGGGGGGGGGAAATAGTTCTTAGGGCAGTTCCAAAAGGTTAATCAATTTTTTTTAAATAGTATTTTTGTATCATTCCAACACTTCTTTGCTATTATATTTTTCCTCCTTTAAGGAGAGCAGACTAGGGTTCTTGAGAGAAAGTCAGTTTTGAGTGGAATTAACCAAAAGGTACTGTCTGGGAACGGGAAGGGGAAGAGTAGTGGGGAAATCTACATCAAATTTGTAAATACTTAAAATATTGTAAAAGTTGATAAGATATTCCAGACTTTCACCTTTTCCAAATCGTCCTGTTTTCAGCACTTGACTTGTCTTTTAGGCAATTGCTACAATATATAACATAGTTGTAACAATTCCAGAAACAGTCCTTTGAATTTCAGTACTACAGCTGTAATTCATCCTTGACACAAGCAGTCCAGGGTTCCTTGTGCCGTTCAGAGATATGTCTTTATTCATTACCGCAGACAGGCTCAGAAGAAGGGGTTGAATGAATTTGATATACTAATTTTCAAACGGTGATTTTTTTAAGTTTCATTGCTATAATCTAACAGTCACTCAGCCCATAAAAATGGGGAGCTTTTGTATTTATTCTCTTCATTTTTCTGACCAAAGAGTCAGCGACATTATATAATGCTGCCCAGGGCTCTATGTCATATAACTCTCCTGGCCATTTCTAACAGCGATGGTCTGTCAGTGTTCCTCAGTATTCGTGCCTGGGTATAAGACCCCCCCTTATGTAAGCAAATATATATGTGTAGACATGGGACAACACTGAATTCCAAGTTCTGTTTACCCCTCCACTACTGTTCAGAATGATAAATTGCCTCTCTTTTGTAAGAAGACAGCCAGGGCTATTCTTGTTTGATCTATTCCCTGTTTACCAAAGCTCAAAGGGCTTTTGCTCAACTCTAACATATTTTTAAATAAAGACCTACAGGGGAGCCAACACTTCCATGGTGAACAACTGACCCAGAAAGAACCTGGATTGCAGAATGCTTTAGCTAACCTGTACCTTCACTGAGGAGACCCAGTTACCAGAGATGATGTACCCTGGCAGAGTTCGCCTCTGCTGAAATATTTAGTCTTTGGAAACCAGGCCTGACCCAAAGCCCATTGAATTCAATGGAAAAACTCCCATTGGCTTAGGTGAGTTTGGGATCAGGCCCCAAGTCCTGTCTTCAGGGAGGGATGGCAGGAGAATGGGTTGGCTTGGTGAGATGGCAGCCAAGCAGCTGTTAGCATCATCCATGCCAAGTCATTATTAAGGAGAACCATTGTAGGTATCACTTGGAGTGGAGTGGGTTATTGTCCCTGTGATGGGAGGTATAAGGCCCATCCTGCCTAGGGTTGCCAACTCAGTAATATTTAAAAACCGGACACTCCAGCAGGAGTGCTGGAATCTCCCCTGCCCTGTCTCTTCCACCTGAGGCCCTACCTCTTCCCTGTTTCTTCCCCCAAAGCCCCGCCTCTTCCCCTGGGGCCCCGCCCCACATCCATTCCTCTTCCCCTCTCCCTCCTGTTGCTTGCTGCTTTTCTCCTCCCACTTCCCCACCCCCCGCCTGGGTCAGGAGGGACTCGCATGCAGCGCCGGAGCTGGGAGCTGCACCCCCCCAACGCAGGTAGGAGGTGGCCTCGGCTGAGTAGGGGCTGGCATGGGTGATGACCCAGCGCCTCCCCTGCCCACAGTAACTGGACTTTGGGTGTCCGGTCAGTAGATCTGACTGGACTTTCCAGTGAAAAACTGGGCACCTGACCACCCTAATCCTGCCACAGCTACTAAGGCGTAAAGAGGCAGTAGAAACCTCCTCAGCGGAGGCTAATTAGCGGATCTTCAACAGCTGGATCAGAGCCTGCAGACCAGGCAGGAGGGGGCTGTTGAGGGGACCCTGCATCAGCCACGAGATGGCAGGAAGCAGCCCAAGGAGCTGGACCCTCCTGGGAGAAAGTGCGGGAAGGAATTGCTCTGCAAAAGGCTCCTGGAGGCAGCCGAAGGTAGAGGGTGGCCCAGGGAAACAGCAGAGGGTCTGAGGAAGCAGCTCAAAGCTGCGGCCCTCCTGATGCCTGTGGATAAGGACTATGGAGCCAGGGGGAGGATGAAGACCTGACATAAGCTCACTGAACTTTTTGTTTGTCGGACTCTCCACTACCCTGGAAGGGGTGAGCCCTAGCAGTGACCTGACTGGGGGGTGGCATTGTGAGAGGGGCTGTTGACAGGAAGCACCAGAGGCCAAGAGGCTGCTGGACCATGCCTGGTCAGGCGGGGGGCCTCAACTGGTGAGTGACCCCTTCACAGTCCCCCAGTCTTGTTAACTGGGAGGTGAAGGGAATAATCTACACCACTGGGCTAAGAAGCCCACCCTTAGAGGCATTGGGTAGTGGTGGTACTAACTCTTAACAGACTAAGTTGGCCAAGCCTGGAGAGGTCAGAGGACTGAATTAGTTCAGACCTCAATGCAAGAGATCTAGGATCACCCAGTGTCATGTTTAATTAGAGCCAATGTACTGCCCTGCCTGGGAGAGGGACCATAACTGCCTTTTGCTGTGTGGACTATTTGCTTATTTTGCTGTGTCTTAACAGAGCTGCAGCTATTCTGCCAAAGGTGTTGCGTGTTGTTTGCTCTGTGTGTCTATGGCAAGGCGATGGATCTATTCAACCAATCAGATTAGCCCCAGTGGCACTTTTCCTCAGTCTTCCAATCAGGAATCAACAGTTCTGTGCATCAGCAGCTCGGCCACTCGTGTGAAGGAAATATAATAGCAAAAATGGTTGGTTAGTCAACACAAGAGTGTCAAAGAGCAGAAGTGCCACCATGTAATGAAAGTTAAGGAGGCAGACCCATGGAGTGAAAATGCATAAAGTCTGCATCTGTGTGACGGGTGACAATCTTCAGGACATGAAAAATGTTGGAGAAGACGTGTCACTAAAAGCCAGTAGCAGGGACAGCTCTCAGCTACAGCAAGCAGATTGAAAGGAAGCAGAATCAAAGGTGACAGACCAATATTAGCCTCCCATGGCATTAGAGCAACTTTAAGATCACCATGGATTGGGAAGCTTCGGTTTCCATTTTGCCATCCAATTTAACATTTCTACTTGTGTTTACAAGAAATACATCTACCAGCGAAGGGATTACAAACCCCAGGGTGTTGTCCGCCGCTGATCTCGCCCCACGTTCCTGCCCGTAGCACTCAAGCGCCTTCTCCCACAGCTAAACGTCCTTTCAAACAATTATAGCCGCGTGTGACACTGCACTGCCTGACAGTCAGTAATAGGGCTTTTTTGCATTGCAAAATGATTATTAGCCCCTCAGTTCATTATCAAAGCAAATTTAATTTTTCCATGTAGAGGAGCCAGTTGCATTTATAAAGGCTATATTGTTGATACAGGCAGAAAAAATTAATTCATGACAAATGTGAGGAAAATTAATAGTCTTTAACCAGGACAATATTTGACTGTGTCTAATTGTCCTTTGCCATGTAAAGCATGCTATCTCCTGAAAAGTACTGACAGAGATTCTTACTAAGGTGTTCTTCATTTATTCTGAAGAGACTGTATTTAAACCATTTTAAAAACAGAAATTAACTTAATACCAATCTGGTAAATGTGCAAAAAAAAAAGTTTCAGAAACTCTGGTGTATTTGTGGATAAAAACATTGGCAGAGCTGCTGTGTACAATTCAGGAAGGGCTCATCTAATCCAAACCCATCAGGCAGGGGGGAAAAGAGAAACTGCCCAGGAGCTGGTGGTCACTGAGTGCAAATGGCCCTGAACTGGTCTATGGAGTCAGCTGCCTACTGGCACTTTGAACAGCTCCCCCTTCAGGTGTAAAAGGAGTGACAGAGAAAGGAATTCCAGCCACCCTAAAAATATCCACCTTAGAAAAATTGTTATCTATTTAGTGTCAACTTAGATGTGATACGAATGGCACTAACCCAGACCAGGGCTTAACTTATGCCAGGGCTTTCTAGGCTTGGCATGTCATAGCCCCAGCACCTCTGGGCTTGGCAGGTCATATCCTGAGCACCTCTGGGCTTGGCAGGGCATAGCCCGAGCACCCCTGGACTTGCCGCATCAGTTATTAAAGTAAAAAATTTGCTTGAGCCCCAGGCAGGGCCGGCTCCAGGCACCAGCCGACCAAGCACATGCTTGGGGCGGCACCTTGGAAGGGGCGGCCAATCTTGGGGTGGCGGGGGGCGCTGGGGGGTTGTTGTTTTTTTGTTCGGTGGGGCGGCACTCGAGGTTTTTTGTTTGTTTGTTTTTGTTTCAGCGGCGCTGCACTGGGGGGGGCGGGGGCTGGCGCGGCGCTTGGGGGAGGGGCGGGGGTTTGGGCGACCCGGCAAGGCGCTCGGGGGCGGGGGTTTCGGCGACCTGGCCCGGCGCTGGGGGGCGGGGGTTTCAGTGGCACAGCGCTGGGGGGGGGTGTTACAGTTGGGCAGCACTCTTGTTTTTATGCCTGGGGCGGCAAAAAAGTTAGAACCGGCCCTGGCCCCAGGACCTAATTGCTTGAGCCTCTTTCATTACAAATTAAGCGCTGGCCCAGACAGTCACGCGCCTTGTCCCTTACTTAGTGCTAATGCAACAGGAGAGGAAGCACTACCACTGCCGTGTATAACGTGGTCCTTTACAAAGCCGGATGCTCCCAATGCTGCCATTTTAAGAGCTCACCCCTGTCTGTGGCCAGCCTCACTTCCTCTAACCTCTTGTGGGACCCTTGGGAACAGCTGACTGGAAAGGGAATGCCATGCTAGATCAAGCCCCAGTAAACCGGACATTACTGCTTCCGAGGGCCCAAGGATGGAAGCTCAGAGCAAGAGTGAAAAGCATTGGCAGTGACAGTGCCTGCTTGCACCATGCCCAGCCAGATCCAGCTCTCAATCCAGCTGCTTTGTGCCAAGCCGATGGACCCCTGGTGTGGCACCGAACAGCCGCAAAATTTCTCATGCTTGCCCTGCCCCCAACTACTGGTGTACAGGCTGTGTGTCGGGGGGGGGGGAGTGGGTGTGTCCAGGGTATCCTGGCACCCCAGCAATGGAATGGGGCAATTAAGAATGACTTAGAGCAGCCCAGAGACTACTCTTACTTACACTGATAACTGTTGACCCCGAGCTGGGCACCAGCATCACAGGAGCATAAAGAATTTAGAAAATCTGACCTACAAGGAAAGGTTAAAAAAACCGGGCTTGTTTCGTCTTGAGAAAAGAAGACTGGGGGGGGGGGGGGGTAACAGTCTTCAAATATGAGAAGCACTGTTATAAAGAGGACTTAGAGCAGTGGTTCCCAAACTGGGGTTCGCAAAATGTTACAGGGGGTTCTCGGAAAAAATTCCCTAATGGCGGACGGAGCTGGCCCTAGGGACCCCGGCCAGCATGGAGTCAGCAGCCCGGAGCCCCTGGACTTCCAAGAGCTAAGCAGATCAAAGCAAGCATATCCATCACACTGAGGAGATTTAACCTTCAAGACTCCTTATAAGAAATGGAAAGGGAGGTGAATATTTTCTGCTGTTTTTAAAATTAAATAGGCAGCTAGTATTGTTTTTAAAATTATTACGAAGAACAAGTTTAAGCTTTGTTGTAACGTGCGCTGTTTGCCTGGACTGCTCAAGACCTGAATGCTTGTGTAGGAGGAACTCTTTGAGTTGGCTTCTTAAATCCATTCATGCTGTTTCACATCTGATACTCCTTGATGAAACATAGGAGCCTTGTCTTACAACAGGCTTATTCAAAGTGATACAAGCTACGAAAGTGAGATCTTGGAAGAGTGTTGCCGTTTTCATAATGTAATAAAAATACTGTAATGATAAATAATAATTAATAATAAATAGCATGTAATAAGCATGTCATAAAAACAAATTTTATATTTCCAAGATCACTGCTTTTATAATTTATACTCGGGTAAAGGAGAAAATCCCTGGAAATATTCATTTTTAAGAGGGGGTTCACAAGACTTGACGTGTTAGTGAAAGGGGTTCACAGGCTGTTAAAGTTTGGGAACCACTGACTTAGAGCAATTGATCTCCATGTCCACTGACAGTAGGGCAAGACGTAATGGGCTTCGTTTGCAGCAAGGGAGATTTAGGCCTGGTCTACACTAGGCTTTTATGTCGAATTTAGCGCCGTTATATCGAATTAACCCTGCACCCGTCCACACCACGAAGCCATTTAGTTCGACATAGAGCCCTCCTTAAATCGATTTCTGTAATCCTCCACAACGAGAGGAGTAGCGCTAAATTCGAAATGGCCATATCGAATTAGGCTAGGTGTGGATGGAAATCGACGGTAATAGCTCCGGGAGCTATCCCACAGTGCACCACTCTGTTGACGCTCTGGACAGCAGTCCGAGCTCGGATGCTCTGACCAGCCACACCCCGGGAAAATTTGAATTCCTTTTCCTGTCTGGGCAGTTTGAAGCGCAGTTTCTGTTTGGACACCGTGGCGAGCTCAGCAGCAGTGGCAGCAGTGGCAACGATGCAGAGCTCTCCAGCAGAGATGGCCGTGCAATCCAATAGAAAGAGGGCCCCAGCATGGACGGATCGGGAAGTCTTGGATCTCATCGCTGTGTGGGGAGATGAGTCCGTGCTTTCCGAGCTGCGCTCCAAAAGACGGAATGCAAAGATCTATGAGAAGATCTCTAAAGCCATGGCAGAGAGAGGCTACAGCCGGGATGCAACGCAGTGCCGCGTGAAAATCAAGGAGCTGAGACAAGGCTACCAGAAGACCAAAGAGGCAAACGGACGCTCCGGATCCCAGCCTCACACATCCCGTTTCTACGAGGCACTGCATTCCATCCTAGGTGCGGCCGCCACCACTACCCCACCCCTGACCGTGGACTCTGAGGATGGGATATTGTCCGCGGCCGGTTCCTCAGCGGACGGGGAAGAGGAGGAAGGAGATGAGGAGGACGAGGCAGTAGACAGCGCTTACAACGCTGATTTGCCCGACAGCCAGGAGCTCTTCATCACCCTGACAGAGATCCCCTACCAACCCTCCCCAGCCGTTACCCCAGACACAGATTCAGGGGAAGGATCAAGCAGTAAGTGTTTTAAATATCCAAACATTTATTTACAACATAACTGGCATATTTAAAATATTAACAGTAGCTAAAGTGCTTTAAAACATGTAAACATTTATTTGCAACAAAACAGGAAGATTGAAAATATTAACAGTGGGTAAAGTGCTTAAAAACATGTAAACAGGAAAGTCAAACAAAAGGGGAATCAGTGCAAAGTGTATCATGATTACTCCGTCTTTGGGCGCCTCAATATATAGTCCGAACCATTTTAAAAAAATCTCACAATGTCCGCTTCATGATTATAGTGCCCAAAACCCTGCAGTCATTTGTCCCTCCAAGGGCACCTAAGCCAAGAACTGGTCAATGTAACCGGGGATCGAGGCGACATCCTCCGGGGAGAACTCCTCATACACCTCCTGCAGGTGTTTTTCAAGCCTCATCAGCAGGTTCCTGGGCAGGGACAGCTTATTAGGCCCCCCGTGGTAGGACACGTTTCCCTGCCACAACGCCAGCAGGTACTCCGGGATCATGGCCTTGCACAGCAGTGCAGCAAATGGCCCCGGTTTCTGCAGGCTGTCCCGGAGCATCTTCTCCTTCTGGCTCTCGGAGACCTTCAGGAGGGTGATGTCAGGCATGACTCCCTGCTGTGAATTAGGTAGGGGAAAGTTAGTATTGGGACTGCTTGCCCGTCCCTTTACAGAACTGCAACCGCCGGTTTACAGCCACGCGGTTTACAGCCGCGAGGGGCTGGGACAGGGCCAGAGTTCATGCTTGCAGGATTGCTGCCAGCAGAGACTCGCATTGCTTTCTATGTGAAAGGAGGCCAGTGCCACTCTTAAAGTTTTAAGCGGCCACAAGTCTACGGCTTACCATGTTTGCCAGCTAGACAAAGTCCGGTGTCCAGCCCTGCTCCTCAGCTCGCCACAGCAAGACCGCAGGCACTGTAGGCGAGGGCCGAAAATTCGACCTTGTCCTCAGTGCGCGTGTGATAGGTGCTCTGCATGGTCTTGTTCACAGAGAAAGACTATGTTCTCTGTTCACAGATACATTGCTCTGTCTCAGGAATTCACTCCCTTTTTCCAATTCCCACAGCCACATCTGCCCAGAGGCTAGCGCACATTAGGAGGAGGAAGAAGAGGACACGGGAAGACATGTTTGCTGAACTAATGGAATGCTCCCGAGCACAGGCAGCCCAGCAGACACAGTGGAGGGAGAACTTGTCCCAAATGCACCGGGCAAACATTGAACGGGAGGAGAGGTGGCGACAGGAGGACAGGCAGGCTACTCAAACGCTGCTTGGACTAATGAGGGAGCAAACGGACACGCTCCGCCGCCTTGTGGATGTTCTGCAGGACCGGAGGCAGGAGGAGAGAGCCCCGCTGCAGTCTCTCTGTAACTGCCCTGCCCCGCCACCAAGTCCCATACCCCCCTCACCCAAAGTCCAAACACGGAGGGGTGGAAGGGGCCGTGAAAAATTTCACTCCACCCCTGCGGACTGCTCTACCACTAGAAGGCTCTCATTCCCCAAAATTTGAAAAGTCCTTTCCTACCCGCCTCACACAAGACCCCGTCCAAGTTTCACCCCCCCGTTCCATGTGCGGTTGTTAATAAAGAATACGTTTCTGTTCATTTCTGTTTCCATCCTCTTCTTTTGGAGGGGAGTCTGTCTGGAGGGGGGGGAAGGGCCTTGGTCATTGGACAGGACAGTCACCTTTAGCAGGGGGCAGGTGCAGCAGCAGGGCACATATACAGTGCAGTGACTAGTTATCCTGGTCAGTCTGGGAGGTGGTTTTCATGTTCTGTGTGGTGGGGGCGGTGGTGTTGCTCTGTGACTTGGTGGCGGGGGAGGGCAGTTACAGATCTTATGCAGCGGTCCTTACCCTGGATCACAGAGCCGCGCAGCAGGGGATCTGTAACCCTCCTCCCCCTGCAAGACAGTCACATAGCCGACACATACACGCAGTCCCGGCCAGGAGGGCTGGCAGGCTCCGTTGAAACAACCAGTCCACCATCGCGGAGCCTGTCATTCCTGGAGTTTAGAAGCATCATTTGCATCACAACCCTAAACCCGCTCCCCGCCACAGTCTGCGTCCCAGGTTTAAAACATTCCCGTGAAAACAGTAATAAAGACAACGGTGTCCATGAACAAAACAGAACAGATTTTATTTTTTGGGAAGGGGGTGAAGGGGGTATGTAATTGGAGAGGATAGTCGACGGCAACTGGGTAAAGAAACGGGGGCAAGTTCAGCTTCTGTGTCCACAAACTTAAAAGTCAATGGGTACCCTGCTCAGCCTTGAAACTGGCTTTCAAAGCCTCCCGGATGCACAGCGCGTCCCGCTGGGCTCTTCTAATCGCCCGGCTGTCTGGCTGGGCGTAATCAGCAGCCAGGCTATTTGCCTCAACCTCCCACCCCGCCATAAAGGTCTCCCCCTTGCTCTCACACAGATTGTGGAGCACACAGCAAGCTGCAATAACGATGGGGATATTGGTTTCGCTGAGATCACAGCGAGTGAGTAAGCTTCTCCATCTCCCCTTGAGACGGCCAAAAGCACACTCCACTACCATTCTGCACTTGCTCAGCCGGTAGTTGAACAGTTCTTTTTCTGTGTCCAGGGCGCCAGTATAGGGCTTCATGAGCCAGGGCATTAGCGGGTAGGCTGGGTCCCCGAGGATCACTGTAGGCATCTCCACATCCCCAACAGTTATCTTGTGGTCCGGGAAGTAAATACCTTCCTGCAGCCGTCTAAACAGACCAGAGTTCCTGAACACACGAGCGTCATGAACCTTGCCCGGCCATCCGACGTAGATGTTTGTAAACCGTCCCCGATGGTCCACCAGTGCTTGCAGCACCATTGAAAAGTACCCCTTTCTATTGATGTACTGGCTGGCCTGGTGGCCCGGTCCCAGGATAGGGATGTGAGTCCCATCTATAGCCCCACCGCAGTTTGGGAATCCCATCGCAGCGAAGCCATCTATGATGGCCTGCGCGTTTCCCAGGGTCACTACCTTTGACAGCAGTACCTTGACGATTGCCTTGGCTACTTGCAGGACAACAACCCCCACGGTAGATTTGCCCACGCCAAAGTGGTTCGCGACTGACCGGTAGCTGTCCGGCGTTGCAAGCTTCCAGAGGGCTATGGCCACTCGCTTCTGGACAGTCAGGGCTGCTCGCATGCGGGTGTCCTTGCGCTTCAGGGCAGGGGACAGCAACTCACAAAGTTCCAGGAAAGTCCCCTTCCGCATGCGAAAGTTTCGCAGCCACTGGGATTCATCCCAGACCTGAAGCACTATGCGGTCCCACCAGTCCGTGCTTGTTTCCCGGGCCCAGAATCGCCGTTCAACAAAATCCACATGCCCCATTGCAAACGTGATGTCCTCGGCGCTGGGTGTCGTGGTTTCTGACAGCTCTGTGCTACTCTCCGACTTCAGGCCCTCACTCCGCTGCCGTAGCCTCCTCGCCTGATTTCTCTGCATCTGCCTCTGGGAAAGGTGTATGATAAGGTGCGAGGCGTTGAGAACGGCCACAACTGCAGCGATGGTCGCAGCGGGATCCATGATCGCAGTGCTGTGGCGTCCGCGCTGTCACTGATCAAAAAGTGCGCGAACTGATTTCCCGCCGGCGCTTTCAGGGAGGGAGGCAGGGCGGTAGTGACTGACGGATGACGACAGTTACCCAAAAGCACCCTCGCCACAATTTTTTACCCAGAAGCCATTGGGGGCTCGACCCAGAATTCCACTGGGCAGCGGGGACTGCGGGAACTGTGGGATAGCTGCCCACAGTGCACTGCTTCCAATGTCGACGCTTTCCCTGGTAGTGTGGACTGACAAAGTCGAATTACTGTCCTTAGTGTAGACACACACGTTCGACTTTCTAATATCGATTGCACATATTCGATTTAACTAAAATCGAACTACTCTCGTAGTGTAGACATACCCTTAGAGTAGATATTAGGAAAATCTTTCTCACTCTAAGGGTAATTCAGCTCTGGAACAGGCTTCTGAGGGGGGTTGTGGAAGCCTCAGGACTGGGGATGTTTAAGAACAAGTTAGACAAACTCCTGCCAGGGGGGCCTAGGTTGACTTGGTCCTGCCTTCGCACCGGGGGCTGGATTTGATGACCTCGCGAAGTCCCTTCCAGCACTAGGTTTTTATGATTCTATAAAGCAGGCTTGAAGGCACCTTTGCTCCCCTGCCCAGCCTTGCACTAAGCTCAGCACTGGGTCAGTGTCATTGGTCCCTCACATTTATACACACTGCAATTATTCTACAAGTGTTTTGGAGGGGGAAACTTTTTTCAAAATCCCTAGAGGAACGGGGTCTGACAGCTGGCTTTGATCTACAGGGGATAAGGAGCAGCCCATAGTTCGCAGGGGCAATGTTACCTGGCAACTCCCTGGAGCATTGTGGGAAAGCAGGGAATCTGCAAACCTCAGCAAGGAGCAAAATCTTGCCAGTGCTGCACCTGCTACTGCCACTTCCTGGCCTGGCGGATGCCCTGGCAGTTAGAGCAGGTGGCTCCTGGAAGGGCTAGACAAAGAGAAATCAGCCAGTTTGCTCTTCTTCCTTGAGCCTGCAACTTTCTCCAATCTGAAGCCCTAATCTGAATTCTCTCCCCTACTCACCCCCTTCACTGCGGGCTCTATGTATCATCTAGAATTAAGACAGCAAAATCTTGTCTGATGGGCCTCTAACCACCACACAGACCTCTGGAGCTTGATTTTTGCAAGCGCAGCCGTTACTAAAATCCTTTTGACTGCATTAGAGCCTGGTTATTCGCTGCTGCTATGTCTTCCATCTCTCTAACAAGCATGCTTGCTTCATTGGAGTGTACAATTATTTTCAGTGCTTACAATAACATAAACACTTTCACGCGGCTCTCTTCCATAGTTACGCTATGAAAGGCCTCATACTCCTCGGTCTTATAAAGCATCCTTTATCTCTACTGTTACATATACCTAAAACATCCCCCTTTACACTGATCTGAAATGCTCCCTTCGTTCTACTCAGCTAGGCAACTTGAAGTTAATTTGCATTGGATAATTATTTTCAATTAAGTGATAACAATCCTGTTCCGCACAGAAATAATCTCGTCCACAGGCCAAATAGTTTATCCTGACTAGGAAACAAGGCTAGAGCAGTGCCATTACCATTGTCAAGCTACCAGGGCTGGAGAGCGTGATGCAGTGATCAGAGAGGGTTAAAGGAAAACCCCAGGGCTAATTCAGCTCTTCTCCATCACTTTTAAAGTGGCCCCCACATGCAATCAGCACTTGGTACCAATCCACAAAGCTAGTGAGGTGTCTAACTCCCTTTGAGGATCTGGGCCTAAGTTTTGTTGACGCTCTGTCCGTTCCATTTAGATTCCTAAATGAAAGCTAAGCTGTTCCGAAAATCTACTGCTTGTGCCTGTTGTAGCCTCTGTCCCTCTCCCTTATATAGCACCGGTGACAGTGTTTGGCACCAAAAGGGAGTGACGGATGAGCGATGCCCACTGTGGCATTATGATGCCAAAAAACCCAAACACACTTAGGTAAACTGGATTTAAGTTTGCAGATTTCAATCAGCCACTTAAGGGAAAAAATATTTCAACTCATGGGAAAAGTGCAGCTTTCTCAAAAGAAAAGCATTAGTCTGGAAATGAATGGTTAGGGTGCACTTTGCAGTGAGCGGAAGGGTGGGGTTGTACATACGGCATTAGCTGGGATTCAGGAAACCTGCGTTTAGTTCCCGAACCTGCACCAGACTCCCTCTGTGACCTTGGTCAAGTCTGTGAGGCCCTGATCTTGTTCCCATTTATGTCTTGTCAAAACTCCCAGTAATTCCAATGGGATTATCATCTCTCTGTGCCTCCAATACCCAGCTGTAAAAGGAGGATATTAATGACTGCTTTGTCTACTTAGCCGGTAAGCTCTTCTGTAAAGGGACTGCTTCTCAGTATGAATACATGCAGCACCAACAACAGTGGGGCCTTGCAGTGTTGCCGTATCATTTTAAAATGAGAAGTTACTGAAATATGCAATTTTCATCACCTAAACAACCTTCGCTCTGCCCATGTCAGGGCAAAGCCATGTGGTGGTGCTTCTGGGGCCTGATTTTCTGCAAATAAATGTAGGCCTCCTTGTGCACGCATTGCTTGATGTGTGCATTCCAATGGCCAGTTCCTCACTCCCAGGGCTAAATGCTCAGCTACTTAGCTAGGTGCATATGCAAGCCAGAAGTGTCCATTTTGCAAGCCCATAAATCCTGCATTGGAGCTGTGTGCATGGGGCTTAGCATACAGCACAAGCGATGTGACCCACTATGTCACAAAGAATTTGGCAGCAAAAAGAGGGAGTATCGATCAGATTATATCTCATTAAAGTTCACGTCACAACGGGACACACTTTACAAGCCACACAAAAGACTTGGTCATTCCAACTCTCAGCATAGATTCTATAGCTGATACAGTGTTTGGGGCTCTTTACTAAGATTTCATTAATGTTACCAAATGTATGACAGGACCTTCACTGTATTCTCTGCAGTATCATCATCATCAACGCTAAACTGAAATTGACCAAGTAAGTCAACAAGGCATATTTGGTGTTCTTTGTATTGTGTGAGTTCTCTTTACTTACCAATCGCATGATTCAGTAATTCACAAGGGGGCTCCCAGCCACTAGTGACATTCTACTGAGAGTAGTGTACAGATAGAAAATCCTAATGTGCAAAGCAACAATAACATGAAAAGAAATACCGGGGGGAGGCAGAGGAGGGCAGGGGGAATCACTACAGGAGTTTAGGTAAATGTTTACATTTTTTAGAAATATAGGGTGAAATCCTGGTCCCATTAAACTCAATGAGCGTTTAGCCATTGTCTTCCATAGGGCCAAAATTCACCCATAGCTAACAGCCTCATATGGCAGACAGCTCAGTTCAATGTACTGAAACTTCAGCACAAAAAAATAAGTCAGAGCTCTTTCAAGTGAAGATGGCAATACCCTTTAACCCACTAGAGGGCACTCTGTCTAGGCCAGGGCTGAGTTACATTAACAGAGCCATGTTCAGAGGCTTGTCTACCTTGTGCATACTGATGTTTATTCACATAACTTTTGTTGACAAAACTCTGTACTGTAGACAATGCTTAGGAATGTTTGTAAGTTCCTGCATGCATTAATCTCACGTATAACATCTACACCCCATGCTTTAAGGTGATGATAAGTGTTTGTGCAGTGCAATCCTTTGTAATTCATCAAACAGGAAAGAAACGTTCATTAATGTAAAATGCTGGCTTCCTAAAGAAGGTGTTAGGTCCTGCCTACCAAGAAGGCCCATTGAAACCAAATGAGCCATTATGGACCATCAAAGAACAAAGACTTTGTTGATTTCATTCCTCCCTCCCTGCACCCCATGAAGAGGAGACGGGCATATGAACTCATCCCATCAGCTTGAACTCTGTGGGAAAGGCAATAAAAATCCCTAACAAGAAGAAACTTGTATCTCTGTGCTGATTGGACTTTGGGAGGGCAAGATTTCTAAGCATAAGCCAGGGATCCTCAACTGCTTAGCCTGGATTAGTCCTAAAAGACATACAGAGTTTGCACATTACAGCAGCGTTTAGCACCTTTTAGAACCTAACATTGTAACTCATTTCTGTGTGTGTTTTTCCCTGCTTTAACCTTATAAATAATCTCTTATTTCTTCCTAATGGATACATCTTTAGATAGTTTATTATAGGATTGGCTACAAGTGTTGTCTTTGGTGTAAGATCTAAAGTGTAATTGACCTGGGGTAAGTGACTGGTCTTTTAGGATTGGGAGTAACCTGAATATTGTTGTGATTTTTGGTGTAAGGGACCATCTATCACAAAGGTAGGCTTGCCTAGCCGGCAGGCTAGACCAGAGTACCCAAGGGGACTGTCTGTGACTCCATGGTTGGTCTTTTATAGCACCTGAGGAGCTTACACTGATACTTGGTTGGTGAAATCTGACAGCCAGGTTGCGGTTTGTGCCCTGAAGTTGGTACTCCTGCTCCTAAGCCACTCTAGACAGCTTGACACACATCAAGCAATGAATGACCACCGAGTGGACATAGCCTATTTTGTCTGCCTAAGGCTCCAATCAGAGTTATCCAGGCACAAAGGTCTGCCGTTGTGTACTGCCTTGGAGGATCTGGGCCTTAGGTTATAAGAGCAGCATCTTAGTTACTGGGATCAGTATCATACTGAGCACGCGGACAGTTCTCAATAAATTTATCTATTATATTCACGCATCGGCTCCCTTCCAGCATAGGGGAGTGAAATACAGTCACTGAGCTAAAATAAAAAGATAAACATTAGAGATGGTCGGAACATTTTTTGCCAAAATATGCTGTTCCGAAGCTGAAGTGATTGGCAGAGACGTATTGGTTTCCACAAATCTCCATCAGGCAGATTGATAGCATGAGGATCCCTGGGATGAGAGCCCAGCTCTGCGGAGCCTGGACAGCTGACGTTCTCCCAGCACCCGCAGCAGCCATGCATAGCCCCGTCCATGGCGCCTTGTGGAGATTAGGCACTGTAGGAAGAGCCTCCCAAAGGCTCCAGCATGGCAGCACCCTGCAGGCCTCTGATTGGCCCATGGGCGCTATTTAACCCTGGAGGGTGGCCCAGGCCGTTGTCTGAGTAACCACACAGATTCCTGGCCTGCTGTGACTCCAGACCATCCTCGCTTTCCCATCTCCTGTCTCCAACCCAGCCTCACACTGACCCTGTCTCTTGCTTAGTGATCCCAGCTCTAGCGATTACTCCCATCTCTGCTCACTGACTTGTGCGCACCAGCCCGACTGTGACTGCGAGGCCAGACTGCCTAGGCCCTGGTCCCTTACAGAGAGCCAGCGAGAGGCAGCAACAGAGGGAGAGACTCTATAGCTGGGGGCTAGAGGGACTAGCCTGGGTTTGAGGCCTGGCTCTGTCTGATTTGAAGTGATCGGGGAAGAAAAACTTGAGCAGGGGTTCTCCCCACTGCCAGGCCGGTAGCCTAGCCACCAGGGTACGGAGTGTGACACCCACAAGGCCATTGTTTGAAAGGTTTGGTTTCCAGGCCAGTGTGGAACACAAACAAGTTTTGAAACCTTGAAAGATCCCATGAAACAGAATTGGTCCCCTCCAGTCAGCCCTAATACAAAGGAAACACCTTTGCTGAAAGCGGACGATATTTTTTGTAAAAGGTCACACAGCTCCCCCAAACCAGAGAGCCAGTAAAACGAAGCACAATTACACCAGCATTCTATGCGAAAGGAAATGCGTTAATGATTAGCAAATCAGTCATAGGGCCTAATCATGCTTCTGTTTGTCAGGCTTGGGTTCCAGGGGGTCAGGCTTGGAGCCGGGGTCGAGAACAGGTCCCAAGGGTCAAAGCTGGCTGTAGCGTTGGGAGCAGGCCAAAAGCAGTGCTGAAACCAGAGCTGGGGGACACGCCATGGGTCAGAACCGAGGTCAGAGTCAGTAGACAAGCCAAATCAGGGTCGGAGTCAGAGTCTGGATGCAGGCTAATGGTTCAAGCTGGGTTGGAGTCAGGTAGGGCTGGAGCGGGCCAGTAACAGGGCTGAAGCAAGGTTAGAGATGGGCACGGACAAGTCAGGAGCAGGCTGGAACAAGGGTCGGGCTAGGCTGGGACAGGAACTGGCTCAAAGGCCCGCTGGAAGCCTAGGGAGTCTGTAGCCCGCGAGGCAGTCGGAGAGTTCCTGGCCGAGTAGTGCTGTTGCACAGACTAAGGGCTTGTCTCCATTTAAAATGCTCTAGTGGCACAGCTGCAGCAGGTCTCCTGTCAGCGCAGGTAATCCACCTCCCCGAGAGGAGGTCGCGTCAGCCTAGCGCTGCCTACACAGGGTTGAGGTCGGTTTAACTATGCCCAGAGTGATGTAGTTATGCTGACCTGATTTTCTAGTGTAGCCCAGGCATTACTTGCCGCTCTGGCAGGGTCAGTGAAATACCTGTGCCTGGGGGTCATCTGACCCGGCCCTGCCCAGGGATAGGTTGGTGCAGAATGCCTGAGGGCTGAGTGACTGCAGGCTCTGTTTACAGGATGAGTCAGTGCAGGCTCTGAGGGAGGGGTGAGTCATGGCAGCTGACTGAGCTGCCCTAGTCTGGCTGCAGATTTGCCTCATGTTACCTTCCCCGAGGGTGCCTCCCCGGCGTCGGATTGTGGGGATAGGACTGGTGGAACTCACAGAGGGGGCATGGATGTTGTTCACTGGCCGATAATGTAACGTGAACTCAAAACAGGAGAACAACAGGGACCGTCGGATCTGGCATTGGGTGGGGGTCTTCACGGATCACAGGTGTTCTAAGTTTTTTATGGTCGGTGACTGCCTGGGCAGAGAAACATGCACCCTCCGAGTGCTGATGCCACCCCCAAAGGCAGCCTCCGTGGATAGCAGCTCTTTATCATTAGATTTCATAGTTCCGTTCCGTGGGAGTTGGCTTTCTGGGGTAGAATGCGCCTGTGTGGAGACTGCTCGGTGACCCCAGCGATTCTGCCAGTACCCCTCTGATGGCACAGTCAGAAGTGTCTGCCTCAACAACAAAGGGCTTGGACGAGTCAGGGTGCTTCAATATAGGTGCAGAGGTGAAGGTCTTCTTTAGCTGCCTGAAAGCCCACGGGGTCTCCGACACCAAGATAAAGGAATTCTTACAGAGGAGTTGGGTAATTGGAGCCACGACTGGGTAGAATTCCTTGATAAATCTCCGATAAAAATTCACAAATCCCAGGAAGCACTGAATATCGCAGATAGTCCTCCGCGGGGCCCCATCCACAACGACAGACAATTTCTGTGGACCCTTACTGATCCCATCGAGCAAGAGAATCTAGCTGACGCAATTGACAGTGGTGCGGTCCAACTCATGTCTTTCCAGTTTGCTATACTGGCAATTTTTCCTGAGGCATTCCAGCACTGGTTGGATGTGCTAGTTATGCAGAGACTGGTTCTCCAAAGAGATGAGATGTCATCTAAGTAGGTCCCAGTGAACCGGTCTAGGATGTCTTTGAAGGTGTCACTGACTAAATGGAATATGGCCGGAGCACTGGAGAAGCAGAAGGGCACAGCCAGCTATGCAGAGTGGCCAGACGTGGTGCAGAAGGCTGTCTTCCACTCGTTGCTATCACATTCTGCAGTGCACTTCAGACCAGAGAGGGGTTGTGTCAGTGCCCACCCTGCAACCTTGGGTGCCTCACAATGCTTTGCAGTTGCAGCTCCCACCTGGGCTGCTCACAAACAGCCAAACGGCACGCAGGTCACACCCTGCGTGTGCCCTGGTCCAGCAACTCTGACCCCAGCAGCCTGTCCACAACACATCAGTCACTCTCTGGCTTCCTGCAGCCTTGGTTACTACCTGTAGGGTGACCCCAGCACCTTCCCAGACCTGAATTTCCCCCAAAACGTGTGTTCTGCACTGGCCTGCCCTCTCCTGAGCAGTTCAGATATTACAGGTCACTTGCCCCTGTGAAAGGCCTGCTACTTTAACTGGAGTTATCAAACAGCTCTGTTTAAACACAACACTGCATTAGTTTTGATTAAGAAAATAAAACAAGTTTATTTAACTACAAAGAGAGAGATTTTAAGTGAGTCCAAGTATAAGGCATTAGAGTCAGAAATGGTTACAAGAGAAATAAAGCTGAAAGGCTTTAGAGTAACTAAAACTTAACAAGCTAGACTTGGTTCCAGGTAAAATCCTTACCACAGGTTCCAGCAACAAGGATTCTCCATCCCACCCTCAAAGTTCCAGGGCTGGTTCCTTTGTCTGCTTAGGTGAAAGAGAGAGAGAGAGAGACCCCCTCAGTGAATTGTTCTGAAGATAACCCCTCAAAGCAAAGTTTATTCAAACCGTAAAGAAGGTGGTGTAGAGTCTGGGAGTGAAGGTGGGCCTATGCTCTTTCTTCTCTCCTGGGTATGCTGACAAGCAGATTAGCCTTGTCTTCTTGCTGTCTCAAGGGCCCTGTTTACTACTTATATGTAAACTGAGGTAAATACACATTCCTTTGTTTAAGATACACCTGTTTAACCACTCCTGCCTAGTCAGGGCTATGTGAGTTTGAACATGAGAACGGCCAAGGTCCTGCTAGCCCAATATCCTGTCATCCGACAGTGACCAATGTCAGGTGCCCCAGAGGGAATAAAAAGAACAGACAATCATCAAGTGATCCATCCCCTGCTGCCCATTCCCAACTTCTGGCAAACAAAGGCTAGGGACACCATCCTTGCCCATCCTGGCTAATAGCTATTGATGGACCTATCCTCCATGAACTTCTATAGTTCATTTTTGAACCCTGTTATAGTCTTGGCCTTCACAACATCCTCTGGCAAAGAGTTCCACAGGTTGACTGTGCATTGTGTGAAGAAATACTTCCTTTTGTTTGTTTTAAACCTGCTGCCTATTAATTTCATTGAGCAACCCCTGATTCTTGTGTTATACGAAGGAGTAAATAACACTTCCGTATTCACTTTCTCCACACCAGTCAAGATTTTATAGACCTCTATCATATTCCCCCTTTGTTGTCTCTTTTCCTAGCTGAAAATTCCCAGTCTTATTAATCTCTCCTCATACGGCATTCGTTCCATACCCCTAATCATTTTTGTTGCCCTTTTCTGAACCTTTTCCAATTCCAATATATCTTTTTTGAGATGGTGCGACCACATCTTCATGCAGTATTCAAGATGTGGGCATACCATGGATTTATATAGAGGCAATATGATATTTTCTGTCTTATTATCTATCCCTTTATTAATGATTCCCAACATTCTGTTCGCATTTTTGACTGCCACTGCACATTGAGTGCATGTTTTCAGAGAACTATCCACAATGACTCCAAGATCTCTTTCTTGAGTGGAAACAGCTAATTTAGACACCATCATTGTATATGTATAGCTGGGATTATGTTTTCCAATGTGCATTACTTTGCATTTATCAACATTGAATTTCATCTGCCATTTTGTTGCCCAGTCACTCAGTTTTGTGAAATCCTTTTGTAGCTCTTTGCAGTCTGCCTGGGACTTGACTATCTTGAGTGGTTTTGTATCATCTGCAAATTTTGCCACCTCACTGTTTACCCTTTTTTCCAGATCATTTATGAATATGTTGAATAGCACTGGTCCTAGTACAGACCCCTGGGAGACACCACTATTTACATCTCTCCATTCTGAAAACTGACCATTTATTTCTACCCTTTGTTTCCTGTCTTTTAACCAGTTACCAGTCCATGAGAGAGCCTTCCCTCTTATCCTATGACTGCTTACTTTGCTTAAGAGCCTTTGGTGAGGGACCTTGTCAAAGCTTTCTGAAAATCCAAGTACAGTATATTCACTGGGTCACCCGTGTCCCCATGTTTGTTGAGCCCCTCAAAGAATTCTAGTAGATTGGTGAGGCATGATTTCCCTTTACAAAAGTTGTGTTGACTCTTCCCCAACAAATCATGTTCATTTAGGGGTTTGGTAAATCTGTTCTTTTCTATAGTTTCAACCAGTTTTCCTGGTACTAAAGTTAGGCTTACTGGCCTCTAATTCCCAGCATCACCTCTGGATCCTTTTTGAAAAATTGGTATCACATTAGCCATCCTCCATTCATCAAAAGTTGATTTAAGTGATAGGTTGTATGCCAGAGTTAGTAGTTCTCCAATTTCATATTTGAGTTCCTTCAGAATTCTTGGGTGAATGCCATCTGGTCCTGGTGACTTATTACTGTTTAATGTATGACGTGAAAGAGTGGCAAAGAGATCAGGTCGAACTGCATAATCTCCTGGTGTTCTCAGATCACGACCTAGAGAGGTGCTGACTCATGGGAAATGGACCAGGAGGACACCATACTGCCATCGATAGCCTCCGCCTGCTCGGGGACAAACTTCCTCTGGTTGGCTTGGGCAAAGACCAGTCCATAAAGTTGCTGGACGTCCCAGAGTCAATCAATGAGTGGGGTATAGCTTACTTCAGTTGTGGCGGGGGCCCGGAGCTGGAGGGGGGTTGCAGGTGCAGTTGGCAGGCATCCGCCTTTGCAGGGGCAGATGTGAGTAGCGAGAGGATTTTTCTGGGAGATTGCTCTCCAGATTATGTCCAGCCACAACCGTTCTACCAGAGCTGGATGGGGTGGTTTCCAGTACCCGTAGTGGATCTGGGTTTGTGGGGCGCCCTGAGGCAAAGTGGCCACCTTCTCCACAGTATAGGCAGAGGCCATGGCAGCGCCTGTATTCCTGCTCCCTGTACAGCGCCTCCTGGTGGTGTCGATCTGCATGGGGTCTGGGTCAGAACTGGGCAACAGGCATGCGCAGGGGCCCTTGATACAAGGCTGGGGATGGGTAGAAGCCTGTTTCTTTTCCAGGCAGCTCTCACGCAGCCAGTTATTGATTCATAGGCGGCGCTCGATGTAGGATGGCAGCTCAACAGGGGGCTCCAGGGGACCCAAGCCATTTCCTTTATTGCGTTGTTCAAGTCAGTAGCAACATTCCCAATGACTTCAAAGGGAGCAGGACCAAGGAACGGATTACACAACCCTTGGTAGGACTGTACCACTTCCAAAACTCAGGGTATTTATAGACAATCGAAAGCTTCAACCTAAAGAGATGCAAAGGCAGAGCCAGTCCTTCAAACACTTTACTCACATGCCGGCCCAATGAGTTTCATGGAGTTAGTCCGCTGAGTAAAGTTACTCACTCCACAAGTGTTTGCAAGATCAGGCCCTAGATATTTGCTACACAAAGCAAGGGGATGCCCTGGCAGATATACTTGTGTTATACACATTGTCAGTGATCAACAGGAAGGTTTGGGATTGCAATAGAAAAACTTGGGGCTAGATTCTCAACTGGTATGAATTGGTCCAGCTGCATTGCATTCAGAGGCGCAACCCTGATCTACCCCAGCTGAGGAACTGGCCTGGGAGTTTGAGAGTAAGGCTGACAACTCCTAGTTGTTGTTTACTTCCCACAGCTCGCTAGTTCTTTTACCAACGTTCAAAGCTACATGCAATGTATAGACTGGAGAGCAGACATCTTCACAGTGAAGTAAGTTGCTTGGTGTTCTCATTTGCATGCCATACCCAGAATGCTTAGGGAACAAACTGAAAGGTTTGGGGGCATATTTATGAGCACATAAATTTCTGTAGTGTGCTTTGCTTGAGTAAGATTTTTTTTTTTTAATCCACTGACGCCCAATCAGTTGGGAAGATTAGCCTGTGGAGCTCCTGCAAGGGAGAAATAGCCTATATGGTATCTTTTGAGTGGTATTTTTATATTCAAATTAGACATAATCTCCATGAATAAAAGGACTGTTCCCAAAGGGATCATGCCCAATTTAAATGTCTAAAATGCCATTAAAAGGGCACTGGCTTGCCATTAAAATTTAACTCCAGCAAACCCCCAATGTCATTTGAATTATACTTTTATAATTAAGCCTGCGATGCTGGAATAATAGTTTTGATGTACAAACTGGTACTGTACAGTAAAAGTGCATTGTTTCTAAAAAAGACCGCAGCCAGGTCCATTGTTAAAAACAAAGCTAAACAGCAGCCGTGCCTGCATGCAAATAGGCAGCCATGACTTGGCAGTGCGACTCCGGGCTCCCAGAGAGAGGATGGCAAGTCAAGACGTCAGCTTAATAGGAGCTCAATGGGGAATAAGTAACAATCTGGTCTCACGTTAAGTCTTTGACTCCTGCTCGTTAAATAGGCTCCGCTATGACAAATTACTATGGTAATAATTTTCATGACAGGAATTACTCACCATCAGCATGAGCCAGGACTACTAAGTATACTTGGCACTGAATTCTAGGTCGGTTTCAAAATGTAGAGCAGGCATAGCTAGACTTCACCTCATTCAGCCAAGTCCATCAGAACTGTTCCTAGCCCAGAGCAAGACACTCAACGTCTATGGATGCAGGGATCTCATGGGTAGGTCCCCTTGCTTTCCAGAACCTGGGCAAGTGGCTTTTTAAAGCCCCAAGCCTGTGTAACTCATTGCCACAAGATGTTATTGAAGGCATGAATTGAGCAGAACCTTATTAATCACTTCTATTTCAGTAGCACTTAAAGGCCTCAATCAGGTATCATTGCGATGGACACTATATAAACATGTAGCAATGGCAATTCCTACCCCAGTAATGTCTACAAGACAAGACATAAGTGATAGAGGAAAAAAGCGAGTGGGGGATGGAGAAGGGCAGTGAGACAGGACAGGGTAACAAAACTAGGATTTCATAGCATAGACTAGCTGAGTACACAATTCGTAGCCAGTCAGTAATCACAATTTGCCACCCAATGAAAAAGAGGATTAGACCCTTATATGAATAAGAACCATCCACAGTTGTATTAAGTTAAAATATGTTTGTAAGTGATATAAACCCTCATGCTTCAAGGCATAAATCAACTCCTAAATACCTGGGAATTGGAAGAAACATTCCTGATGGACAGGTCATTCCATAAACTCCTACTGGTGCTGATCACTGTCAGGACACTGGACTTCAGACCACTGGTCTGATCCACTCTGGCAGCGCCTATGGCCCTACAAAGCACAGCTAAGCACACCAGCCAGCCAGGTAAACCTCCAAGGGAGAAAAGGCTGTGTGAATGAACTGCCTCCTCCCCCCCACAACAGCTGCCCTGCTAAACCACTTCACACAGCTAGCCTGTCTGCTTGCAAGTTTCAGTTTCAATAGGAAATCAATACGGATAGCGCTAAGCTGCTCCTGATTGCAGCCTGTTCAATGAGCAACTTGAGCTGAATGGGGCCAGTCGCCTTCAAAGCAGTGTTTAGCACACGGGCCAGATTGTCATGATGAAGAGAGCTTGAAGGAGGACTAGACCACAGCCTTCTCCTAGAAAGGCTTACCCAGGAGCGTTAAACAGCCAACACCTTCCAAGGGAAAGTCTGAGGGAGCAGCTCTTTGGACAATAAGGCCACTTATTTAAGAAGCTAAATCTGGATTTAAGAGCCTAATTTTAGGCCCTCATTTCTGAAGTTCTTGGCCATGAATCCTGTGGCGTTTGAAAGGAGGCAGAGCAAGAGAGTTCAGCTGGTTTCTTGGGAGAGTTTTTGCTTTGCGTTCTTCGTTACAGAGGCAGCTCCAGTGGCCTCTAGCATCATCTCCTGCCAGGAGCGGGTCTCCACAGTGGTCACGCTGACAGGACTTGGTGGTATGACGACTGTTCTGGAGCAGGGCAAGCCGGCAGCTAACATGACAACCGAACTAGCAACCCAAGCTCCAGCGGGAAACTTGAAGCACAGAAACCAACTGGTTGACGGGGGAGGTTCACCGGTGTGGGAATCTCACACACACCACTCGGTCGTTTCCCTCTCTCCCGACCTGTTCCCTGGAGGGAGGGGCAGGAACTGCCCTGCACCTGCTCCTGTGGGGCTTGGCACCTGCAAAGAAGCGGGAGGAAGGGCCAGGGCCGGTGCAAGGATGTTTCGCGCCCAGCAAGTAAGGGAGGGGGGCGGCGCGCAGGGGAACTCCCCGCCCCAGCTCACCTCTGCTCCGCCTCCTCCACGAGCACGCCGTCGCTGCTCCACTTCTCCCGCCTCCCAGGCGTGCAGCGCCAATCAGCTGTTTGGCGCCGCAAGCTTGGGAGGGAGAGAAGCAGAGCGGGGCGGCGTGCTCAGGGGAGGAGGCGGAGCAGAGGTGAGCTGGGGTGGGGAGTTCCCCTGCGTGCCGCCCCCCCCTTACTTGCTGCAGGCGGCCCTCCCCGCGCCCCCCTGCCCCAGCTCCCTCCGCCTAAATGCTGGCGGTGACCGGGGCAGCCGAAGATCCGGCCGCTGCGGTCGCCGCCGAAGAAAATGCCGCCCCCCCAAATCCTAGCGCTCTAGGTGACCACCTAATAGGTTGCACCGGCCCTGGAAAGGGCTAGAAAAAATTCTCCTCTAACTCCATTGCTGGGAGGCAGGTGGCAGCAGCAGGGACCGGGGCAGGGGAGCAAGGAGAATGAAAAGACCTAATCTTTCAGGCTTAGCAGCAGAGACCAAGGATGGGGGAGGCTGGGATGGAGCCTCTGTTACCCAAGGCATTGTGCCGTGGATGTGCAAAGCACCAAAGCTGGCAGGAAGGACTCAGGTGCCCATTCCCTCCCTGCCCTTCTGAGCGGCACCCAGCTGGAAGCAGGATCCCTTGTGAACTGCAGAAAGAGATGCAGGTAAGACAAAGGTCATGATGGCGTGGAGGCCACATGTTTAAATACCTGGGGAGAAGAATCTGGGGGGGAAATTTCACCTGGTTTTGTCTGGTTCCTCAAAGGATCACCGTCCTTATCTTGACGGCCCCAAATCATCTGTCATCTCCAAATGTTGCCACCGCCAGCTCACCCCTTTCTCCAGGTCACGACTCCGTTTGCTAAGCGGGGAGCCCTGGTACACCCCTCGTTACTGCACCACCGTGCTGAAAAGCTGACCCTTCATTCCCACCCTTTGCTCTCTGTCTCTTAGCGGGCTCTGAGCCACGACAGTACTTCCTCTCTGGCCGCATCCACTTAGTGCTTTAACTGCCTCTGGTGAGCCTTTGTCCCAGGCTTTTTGAAAGGCCAAATAAACAATGTCGCCCGTATTGTGTGGGCAGGCTCAAAGACCTGGAATAAGTTAGGGAGCTGCGGTTTTCCTGGCCAGAAGGTGGCTGGTTCATTCTTACCTCACATTCATCGAGGTGTTGCAGAATTCTGTTTTTAATTGTTTCAGTCAGCTTAGCTAGCGCTGGCAGAAAGACTCCCCGGTCCGTAATTCACAGGGTCTCTCCTCGCAGCTTTTTAACGATAGAGCAACATTTGTTCCCTTCCTGTCCTCTGATATTAGAGCTGTAGCTGATTTAACGAGAGGTGGCATGTGTTGTGCTTGGCAACTCGGGTTTCCTTCAGAACGCTTGGATGCACAGCTTCTAGCCCAGGAGATTTTAATGGACTGATATTCCGGCACCTCTTTTTTGCCTGGAAACAATAAGTATCGCCCCAATCTCCTCTGTAGCAATAAATCATTTAGTTTCTGCGTAATGTCCTTATCCTCCTTAATTGCTCCATTAGGCACTGACCAGCAGAGCACTTAAGCACATACTTAACAGAATCAAAGCCAGAGAGATGTGACTTGCCCTAGGTCATACAGGAAGTCTGTGGCAGAGCGGAGGACTGAAGCCAGATCTCTGGAGTCCCAGTCTAGTGCATTAACCACTAGGCCATCCTGCCACATTTTTCCTCTGAAACCTAAAGAGTTTAAATATCAAAAGTGTTAACATGTTACTCCCACTGACTTCAATGGCCATTGGATCAGGCCATAGAGCTATTAAGCCCTGACTGTATATTTGTCAATTAAAAGGGCTTTAAAAGGAATGAGTGTGGCACATGTGCAGTGCATTCTTTTTATACCACACAATATACTGCGCATTGTAACACTGTTGTTGTGGAGGTGCACAAATCAACACAATACTAAATATGGATTTATTTGCACGATAGACCATAAGAAGTCTGAAGCAGCTATTGTATAACGAGTCAGTAATATACTTTATGCGTAAATATCTATTCCCCAGACAGAATATCTCAGAATGAGCTTTCTCTCGCTACCAAATAATTAATATGCATTAAAGTGTATAATACATATTTAAATATGCATTTAACTGTTTGAGTAAGTAGTTGGGTGAATATGCATGTTATACAAAATACATATTTAACTAATAGTGTAATTAATTAGAGAAAACATTCAAAACCACTTATTACTTAAGGGAACAGAATATCTGCAAAAGTGTTTTAATTACTTTGATTGTTATATTCTAAAAAAACAAAGATGGAAGTGGTCTGTTTCAAGCAACATAAAAATGAACCTAAAACACCTGCTGAGTCAATCTGAAAAGGGAGAAAAAATCAGTGAAACAGAATCTATACGCTTCTGAGCAGCCACACAGCTAACAGACTGGACTGGTTGTTATAAAGAAGATGGTGATTGATTTATCTCCGTGTCCACCAATGGTAGGACAAGAAGGAATCCACTAAGTTTGCAGCACGGGAGATTTAGGTTAGACATCAGGTAAAACTTTCTAGCTACAAGGACAGTGAAGAACTGGAACAGGTTACCCAGGGCGGTTGTGGAATTCCCATCACTGGTGATGTTTAAGTACAGGTTAGACCAGAGGTAGGCAACCTATGGCACGCGTGCCGAAGGCGGCACGCAAGCTGATTTGCAGTGGCACTCACACTGCCCGGGTCCTGGCCACTGATCTGGGGGGCTCTGCATTTTAATTTAATTTTAAATGATCTTTCTTAAACATTTTTAAAAACTTATTTACTTTACATACAATAGTTTAGTTATATATTATAGACTTATAGAAAGAGAGCTTCTAAAAACGTTAAAATGTATGACTGGCACGTGAAACCTTAAATTAGAGTGAATAAATGAAGATTCGGCATACCACTTCTGAGAGGTTGCCAACCCCTGGGTTAGACAAACACTTGTCAGGGATGGCCTAGGCATTCTTAATCCTGCCACAGCATATAAGGGGGTGACCTCCTGAGGTCCCTTCCAGCCCTACCTGTCTATGATTCTATAGCTAGGTGACTCAGAAGTACTCTAGGTCAGGCTTATTAAAAACATGTATGTGGTCTGGAACTTATAACTTTTTGTTTATCTACAATATAATGCAATAAACAAAATATATCATCTGGTGGAACATGAAGTAATCAGTAATTGCCCATAACACAGCCATCAATATCAAAATAATTAGTCTGAATATACAAAGTAAATATGACTTTCTTCAGCTATGCTGGGTCCTGGAATTCAGGGCTCAGCTGTATCAGAATGTTCTTTCATGCTGCTGGTTGTTTCTATCTCAGCCTTTTCAGGACAAGAATGTGTGTCCCAGGTGAAGTCAATATGTTTGCCCACTGCAATCGAGTCTCACGTGGGAGAGAATTAAAATATTGCCAGCCCAGGAACCTGATTGTCCTTTTTACTAGGTTTACGGTGGAACTCCATAGAACTTGAATGGCGTGACTAAGGCCTGGTCTACACTAACACCCCAATTCGATCTAAGGTACGCAACTTCAGCTACGTGAATAACGTAGCTGAAGTCGACATACCTTAGTTCGAATTTACCGCGGTTCAGACGCGGTCCACACGCGGCAGGCAGGCTCCCCCGTCGACTCCGTGGTACTCCTCTCGCTGAGGTGGAGTACCGCAGTCGACGGCGAGCACTTCCTGGTTCGAATTATCCCGTCCAGACCAGACGCGATAAATCGAACCCGGAAGTTCGATTGCCAGCCGTCGAACTACCGCGGTAGTGTAGACATACCCTAAGAGAAATGAAAATCAGCTGCAGAACTTGAAGCTGCTTCTTTACGTTCCCTTTAAACACAAGAGGCCTATAGCCAAGCTAAGTGTGTGCTGCCCTGGGATCCCCTCGCCTTGGGCTTGGCTGTCCTCAGAAGCAGCTGCCTGAGTATGTACTCTAGCACTTGTCTGCATTATAGCTGAACCGCCGGACATAGTCCAGAGCACGTTATCACAAAGCTCTCAAAAATAAACTGTCCTGTATGGAGCAGTCAAGTCACCCTCATGAAGCCTGCTAGCAAAGAAGAGGTGTGATGGCAGTTGTTGCTGGCACGGTTTAACTTTCAACCATTGCATGCCTAGGGCCCAGCAGTCAGTTACCTAAAGCTTCGTCAATGTCGCTATAACCTGGAGAGCAATATAAAAACCTGCATGAAACAGAAGTTTAGGCTGAGCTTTTCGAAGCTACGTAAGGCCTTTGGACACTTCGATTTCAATGGGAGTTCGGCACCTAAATACTTTTGAGGCTCTGGGCCCCGGTTACTATTCAAATCAAATGGGACTGGCATGCCCAGATTCCCAAAACTGAGATTTCCAATGCTGCCTAATGCTCCACTAACATGTTGGCAGGTCATTCTTAGTTCCAGCGGCACTGTGGCTGCAGAAGGAGCTTCTACTCCATTCCCGCTGAGAGCTAAATCCATCTACAAGTTTTTCTATGATACCAGGGAAAACAAGGTTCCCTCTCACTCATGAGATCACCCATAAGTGAAAATTACCATTTTAAGGACAATTACGACTGTGAATAGAACTATGAACCATAGATTCTGCTGGGCCAAATCATAGGCCCCCAAAAGTTGCCAGCACAAGCAAGTCCTCCATTTTATTGACCTCTTGGTGTTCATGACTGATGTGGCTATTTGTGTCAGGACAGCCACGATTTCAGTTAACTCCTAAAATATGAAAGAGAGGGTTTCTTCTGGTCATTGCCCTCCGATGACATTGCAAACAGAGGCCTGGCTAGACATTCTGAGGAAAGTAACCTTCTCTCCCTGCAAAACACCGGGAGCCCCCTGACTCACTCTTGAACTTCATAAAACACAAGCAAGCTGCCAACAAAATGGAAAGCATTCGTCTGAACGACAGCCCAGCTAGCTAGCCGGTATACCCTGCAGATGGAGCTAGTCTATACGAGGGGAGAGAGAGAGATTGCATTCACTGCTGTGATATTTCTCCCACAGACATTACAAGAAGATGCCATGGAAGCTTTTTGTCAGCATGCATGCTCTACAAAGGATAAAACATAGGGATAGCATGTGTCATCCACTAACTCCCAGCTTGATTTCCACTTTGCACTGTGACAAGAGGTATAATAAAAATCCTGTTTCTTTACCTCTGCTCTCTTGCTCCTACTGTAGGATCCAGCCCCAAGCCCTGCCTTTCAGTCACAAGGAATAGCTTCACGGATTGTAAAGCCAAACAGGCCCATTGTGATCACCTAGTGAGTCTGACCTCCTCCATAACTTCCCTACATTAATTCCTCTTTGAACTAGAGACGAGCTGAGTAGAGTTTTATAGAAAAATCAATCCTTGCCCAGTGCTGCTTCTTGCTGGTTGCTCTTCCTTCAGAGGGATCACAGACCTCCCAGTGGGTCCGGGTCATATGCTCCTGTGGCTGAGGTCTACCCAGTGGAACTATCACCTCTATGACTTGCATGCTATGCCGCTGTTCATGCAACCTAACATTGCATTTGCTTTGTTTGCATCAGCATCCCATTGCTGACTCATGTTGAGGTGGTGATCCACCACAACTCCCAGATCCTTCGCAGCAGTGCTGCTGCCAAGCCAGTTAGTACATGGGAAGGTCCCTTGTGCTGGACATCTTCCCAAAGACGGATCCCTAGGTCCACATCGCTCTTCCCAGTGGATTGCTCCAGTTTCGTTTCCCTGGGGAATGGGTGGCAAGCTACGTGGCAACATACTGTGCCAGTTGGAGGCCTGATCCAACGCCCATTGAGGCCAATGGAAAGACTCCCAGTGGGCTTTGGATCAGGCCCTTTCGTGGTTATCTGCCCCCTCCAGGCATTTCCCCTCCACGGGGGGAACATATGGTCTGTGTTGGCAGCAAGTGTCCCAGCAGGCATCCGCTGAAGCAATCAGATAAACTCTCTCCAGTGCAAATGTAACAGACAAATACAGGGCTAAGCCCAGGTTTTTACAGGCTGGTTCCAGTGTTGAAAACTCCATGGAACAGCTTGCTGTACATATGTCTCCATATTGCTAACACGGGGTGGGGGCAAATTCAGAGCTCTCTTTGTTCCTGCAGTACAGCGGCCCCCGGGCTTTTCCTAGCTAAAGGAGTGGGTTCCGAGACCCTAACTCCAGGGATAAAGCCTCTGCTTTTATTTTCGATGGGAGGCAAGGACCACTATGCTTTTTAAAAAATGAAGCAGTGTCCAAATACACGCCAGCCTCTAACTGTCTGTGCTGTGGCTTCGCTCACGGCGTCGCGTTTTGCGAACAGGTATGTGAACCCGAGAGAAAAATATTGCCCGATCCAGCCGCCCGGTGCATCGATGCCCCCATCAAGGCAGCTGGTGACAATAGCTTGCTGCTGAACTAGTGCTGAGCTCAGCCCTGACCACCGACGCTTTGTGCTATTGTGTAAAAGAAATAAATCAGACCGTGTTAATTCTTTAAAAAGAAAACAGTTTAATCATGGTAAGAAACTCTACCTTGAGGGTATCATTTCATATCAATCCAGGCAGAGATTAGAAGGGATTTGTGAGATTGTGTTTATTCCCAATTTAGGCGCTTTCCATAAATTAATTATAGAAGCAAGGCGAAACAAGTGAGAAGTACACTGGGAAATTCTCAGAGTGTTAGTCATTTTCATGCACTAATATTCATGCCATCTGCCTTCCTTTCTCTCCTTTCTTTAAATGCTCCATTGTTAACCAGGGCTTATTTTCTTCTGCTGCATTTGTTCCGTCTACTTCTGTCGTGCTACGGCGGGCGGTAACACAGCCCACACCATTACATTTATATTGAAAATGCATTAAAAGTAGGAATGCTTGTTTTTTGTAACTGGCACTTTACACAGCAAACAGCACTTAGCCAAGTGGCATGGATATTTATGCCTTTTGGAAAGCAAACGTTTGTTTGATCTTTACCCACTGTCAGAGTTTGAGCTATAAATTAGAACAGTTGGGGCTAGTTCATAGATCCCCAGGCCAAAAGGGACCATTATGATCATCTGCTGGTATCTGACCTTCTGTGTAGCATAGGCCAGGGAACCTCATTTTTAATTCTTCATCAAGTCCGTGTCCTGTACTTGAGTTAGCTTGCGGATTGTTTTTTAAACAAAGGCTATTTTAAAACACGGACTAACACAGTCCAGTGGCCACAGCATGGGTCTGGGAGTCAGGATCCCCCGGTTCTGTTCCTGGTCCCAACACTTTGACGTGCCCGGTCGCTGCCTCCCCCTGTGCCTCAGTTTCCCTATCTGTAAAATGAGGCTAATGCTATTTTCCTTTAGAAAGAGCTTTTAGTCATATGGATGAAAAGGGCTATCTAGGGAAAAGGGCCAAGAAAAATTACTGTAGCTGAAGGGTAAGACAGCAAAGCAGGATTGAAGATTTCTCAACATCTTATCTATTAAGTGTCCAAAGATTTGTTTTTGAAAAAAGTGTATAACGATGCTAAGTCAACAAATAAAAATCCTCACGGGCTAAGAACTATGCAGCTGAATTTCATGCTGCAGTAAGTTTTTAACAGCTACATTCGAATTCCCGGGAATCACTGCAACCTTGTCCAGTGCCGAAAATCTTCCAGGGAGGTGAGAAAGGGTGTAGCGGGGACACCCAAAACAAAGACAGCTCAGCATAAAGGGGCCTCTAACGGGAGCTCGCGTTCAGTAACATGAAAATGTTGGCGTTGAAGCCCAGCTTCCACTTCTAGGAGCAACAGGTGCAACTGAGCCTACTTCGGTTCCAGGTATGTCTACACTAGAGGTGTCATTTCCCACTTGGCTAGACATACTCATGCTAACTCCGACTGAGCGTAGCCGCGGCGGTGCAGGCGGCAGACGGGGCTAGCCAGACGTAGGGCTTCGGACAGAATTGTACTGGAGGCGGCTCGCCCATCCGGCCCCTATGCTGTTTTTAGCGACTAGCTAAATCAGGGGTTCTCGAACTTTTGTACGGGTGACCCCTTTCACACAGCAAGACTCGGAGTGCGACCCCCCTTATACATTAAAAAACACATTTTTTTATATTTAACACTATTATAAAGGCTGGAGGCAAAGTGGGGCTTGGGGGTGGAGGCTGACAGTTCACGACCCCTCACATAATAAGCTTGCGACCCCCTCAGGGGTCACGACCCCCAGTTTGAGAACCCCTGAGCTAAATCAAAGCAGACACAAGTCTGGCTCTCCAAGCTGGAAATGGCACCTCCAGCTCCAGTGCAGACATGCCCTAAATCTTAAAAAGCAGCTGAGTTCCTTTCAGCAGAACAACGGAGAAGCTTGCTGACAAAAAGCCAGAAGAGGGAGCTCTGAAGACATAAGAGATGCCCTAGTAAGATTGTTTGGGATTCACATTGTTTGCCTGGCCCCGGTAAACAATTAGGGCCAGATCCTCTCCTGGTGTAAATTGGCGTTACTCCATTGGAGTGAGGCTGATTTACAGCAGCAGAGAATCTGGCCCTCGGCCACATGCAAGAAAGATGGCCACAGATTTCACAGGTGGGTAGGTGGCCAGACAGCAAATGTGAAAAATCGGGACAGGGAGTGGGGGGTAATAGGAGCCTATATAAGAAAAAGACCCAAAAATTAGGATTGTCCCTATAAAATCAGGACATCTGGTCACCCTACAGGTGGGTTACACAAGATCTCAGAAAATAAATCTGAACATCAGAGAGGGCGTGTGCTGTGTCATGTGGGCAGCTCAATCAGTCTCTGTCCAGCTGGACCTGCTGCAGGGGCAATTGCATGGCCTACTGCCTTTGCTTCGCGCTAGAGTGGTCAGAAAATGGTTTTTAACACCAGAGAAAGTTTTGCTTTTTCACGTGAAACCCTAAAGGTCCATTTTTATCTCAAAAGTTTTAGGGTCTCTCTGTTTTTTGATGACAAGTCATTTTTCCGCAGCCAGCAGACACTTCCCACGGAAAATGTAATGTGGTCAAAACTCCAGTTTTCTGCTGAAAAATAGTTTGGATGGGAAATTATCAACTGAGTGGAAGTCAAGAAACCTGCTCCTCTTGCTGCAGTGCCCTTTGGGGCACTGTGCATCCATGCAGAAGGTCATATGAGCACCAAGACCAGTTCCCAGCGCTGCTGAGCCCGGAGCATGTTCCCTGCCCTGTGCGGTGATTGTCTGCCCTGCTCCACACCTTGCTGCTGCACAAGTCAGGTTCATTCCTGCTCTGGGCAGATAGAAACCTACTTTCAATAATATCATTCCAATTCCTAGAGTCTGGTGGCACCTTAAAGACTAACTGATTTATTTGGGCATAAGCTTTCGTGGGTAAAAACCTCACTTCTTCAGATGCATCTGAAGAAGTGAGGTTTTTACCCATGAAAGCTTATGCCCAAATAAATCAGTTAGTCTTTAAGATGCCACCAGACTCCTTGTTGTTTTTGTAGATACAGACTAACACGGCTACCCCCGATACTTGATTCCAATTCCTGCATCAGTGTGAAGCAGGGTGGGTTAGGGAACGTACACAAGGGAAGATGCCCACATGTGATCAGCCACGTACAGTGGGGGCCAATGATCATCTCATCTACATCAGTGTAGCTACGTTGACTTCCGTGGAGTTGTTCCTGATTTACAGCAGGGTGAGGTTAAAGCAGGTTCAATGAACTCAAACCAAGATACAAACTCGCAGTAGGCTAAATCACAATAAGAAGACAAATCTAGTCGGGCAAGTGTCCTGGCAGAGATCACAGAACAGTTGACTCACACACACTAATGAAGTAAGTCCACCAGGTTGAAACTTCCTTGTGAAACACAGAACTGGGCTAGCCAGTCAGCTGCTGAGCAAGGACTTGGAGCTCTGAGATCTGGTTTCGAAGCGTCCTACGTTATAAACCATTGGCCCTACAATGTGATCACATGACCCACATTAGAGAAGAAGCGAACGGCCAGGCAACCAAACTACAATCAGAGAATCATCAAAAGGGGAGGAGAGAGAACAGACACAAATTGGGTGAAGATACATTTGGTCATTTCTAAAATGTTGAATGCAGATGAGAGAAAGGTACATGTTAATCTGACGTTGCAAGATCAAATTAATCATTTGTAGGAGAGAGGAAAGGTACTAGCCCCCTTTCTAAACTGTAAGTAACAGGGCACATGAGAAAAACCAATAAGGGAAGATTTAAATCAAAGACAAAAATAAATAGTGTTCCTAGGATGGGACAACTGAAGCCAAACAGTCATATGCAGGCACACATTAGGAAGAGAGAATTCCAGAAACATTTGAGAAGAAAGGAGAAACAGTGTATGCAGCTGCCGCATCACCAGTAGTTGGTGTGTCACTATAGTCCACTGGCTGTAGGGGCCTAGTCATGGAAGCGAGAGTTTGGCCTGGTGGTTAGAGCTGGGTCCAGGGAGGGCAGAGTCCAGGAAACAAACCGAGGGTCAGAACTGGAGGGACAGAAGCCAAATGCCAGAGCTGAGGGGGGAGGGGTCTGATTCCACCACTGCATTTTTCCAGTTTTACGTCAATCTTACCTAAAATTAGAGCAACGCAGTAGTGAATCAGGCCCAGGATTTCTCTGAACTGCTAGGATTTTTTTGGTCTGCAGAAAGAACAGGAGGACTTGTGGCACCTTAGAGAGTAACAAATTTATTTGAGCATAAGCTTT
>NW_020699373.1:14171624-14205871 GCF_002925995.2 Terrapene triunguis | reverse complement strand
GCTGCTACTCTGAAATTTGTCTGCAGAGTTATTGTAGTCATGTTGGTCCCAGGCCATGAGAGCGACAAGGTGGGTGAGGTAATGTCTTTTACTGGACCAAATGCTTTTGGTGGAAGGGACAAGCATTCATGTGTAGCTCAAACACTTGTCTCTTTCACCCAGGGCCGACGAGGGGGGGGGAAACCGGTACAAATTACCAGGGCCTGGTGGTCCGGAAGGGGGCCCAGCTTCCCTGGCTTCCCCCACCTTCTCGTAGGCCCTGTTTAGCCGGTCCGCCCTTGCTGGGGGGCCCGAAAAAAAAATTTCACCGGGGCCCGAACCCACTCTCGGCGGCCCTGCTTTCACCAATAGAAGTTGGTCCAATAAAAGATATTACAGGAGTTCCCAAATTTTTTGCCTGCATGACCCCATTTTGAGACTAACTGTTTCCTGTGACCACAGACAGCAACAAAGCAACATACCGATCAAGGAATCTAAGGAGTTTACACATTAAATACATTATTTAATGCTCCCTGATGTGACACATGGACTTGTGTGTTGCGACACAGCTTCTTGAAGTCCGGCGGCATGGTAAAAATTGCACATCTAATCTCTGATGCGACATCAGCGGTAGATTGATACTGATGGACCCAAATGCGCTTAATCCAGCTTCGCACAAATACACGCTCACAAATGGCCCCGTCAGTTTCAAGGCGCATCTTGAGAGTGCAGGACATTCGTTCTTGACAGGGAACCGGAACTCTGGGAGAGAAAGTTGGGCATAGGTTCCTCACAAGAATCGATCGCAGGACATTTCGATGAGCTATTCAATTTCAGCTGCTGGCAAACCCTTGGCATCAGACTCGCACTGAAAGGGGTTTCGTGCCCAATCAGACTTTGTCATCATGTCCAAATCAGGGTAAAAGGATGCAAACTGTTCCTTTGTGTGGCGGAGATGCTCAGCCATCACCTGCGTGGGAGGCTGAATAATTTCACTGTCAGCCAGGAACTTGCAGAGCTGCAGGGAGGAGTTATTTGTTGTCTTCAATCGATTAGTCTTCCAGAAATCATTTCCTTGGTGAATCCTGTGATTCGATCACTCAGCTGACGGATGTGGGTGTTCTCTCCTTGGAGACCTGTATTCCATTCCTTCACTTTCCCAAATATGCCTGTGACATAGGCACAGCTTCCTTTGGTCACACAGGAAATCAGTGACTCTGCTCTTTGTGCAATCCATTGCATAGGCACCCAGCTCGTCTCTCAGTTCAGAAAATCATCCCAGTATTTTTCCTTTCAAGGGCCAATGAGCTTCAGTGTGGAACAAAACCAGGTCATGGACGGACCCTGGGTTTTCACACACCATTGCAAACAGCTGCACACGAAGAGGATGAGTCTTCATGTAGTGCACAATAGATGAGACCTGGACTCAGAGCTTTAGCTGCCAGGTGTTCTCTGTGAATCGTGCAGTGAGTCCACACAGCAGATGGAGCAACTTTCTTTACCAAAGCACACAGACCTGGTTTGTGGCCTGCCATAGACAGCGCTCCATCTACACAAAAGCCCACTCTGCGATCACATGGGATATGTTTGTCTTGCATGTGGCACATCAAACATCCCTTGTGCCATCTCATGTTCAGAAAGAGGCAGCGGAACAGAATATCTTCAACATCAACTTGAAGAGCAAAAGCATCCGTGGGTTTCAGGTGCTCCACCAGTGCGTTATCCTGATCTGCTGCCATCGCCGCAATCCTTCGCTTCACTGTGGTGTCGGAGAGTGGTGTGGCTTTGAGTTGGCTTGCCTCAGTTTCCCCACACATTATCTTTACCATATCGATTGCAGCTGGAAAAATCAAAGTCTCTCCAATGGTGTGAAGCTTCTTGGCCTGTGCGATGAGGTGTCACCTTTTAAGAGTGGACAGAGACGGACATGGATCGTGCACTTGTTGACGTGGAAGTTCTTTCCAGAGCTGGAAAAATGACCTTGGTGTTCTTTGTGAAGGGTTTCCTAGTGTGATTTAAGAGTATGAGGCTTCATGCTTCCGCTAGCTAACTGTGATGCAGCAGGCACTCCCGCCTTTCTTCATTCTAGACAGAATCCCACTGGTGAAGCCATGTGCAAAGGAAACATCATCATATTTGTGAGCAGGTTTCTTATGCTCTTGTTTTTTGTTCATAACTGCGTGGTGAGACTCGCTGCTGGAGGCTGAAGCAGAGACTCTGTAAAAACAACTCCATTGCACCTCCGATCACACATCAGAAGGAGGAATTCACTGGTAAGAAATGAGGCCAGGATGGAGGAAGGCCTGTGCGGTACCAGGGCAGCACGGAGACGGTGCCTTGCAATGATTCTTTGTCCTTCAGTGCCAATGGGGTACTCAGGGGGGCATAAAAGTAGACATGGCCCCTGCCTTAAGGAGCTCACAAGCCACAGCAGATTCCCAGCTCAGAAAAGGCCAGCACAAGCTCCTACCAGCTCAAGCAGAGAGGAAGCTCTGTTGATAAGGCTGCTGCCCACAGAGGAGGATCTTTTGCAGTCTGGTCTCTCAGTTGGATGCTTGCACAGCCAGATGGTACAAATGGCAAACTGGCATCCGCACAGCCACCTTTCTACAGCCGGCGTGTCTGGACCTGCTCCACAAACACTGCACCAGGAGGCTGCCATTTTACAAAATGTCAGCCTCTCACAACGTGACTTCGCATGCACCGTATGCTCTTGGCACGGCATCCGTGGAGCAGGTCTGGACACATTTGGGGGCAAACAGCATCGTCGCACGGGCCGAATCTGACCCATTGGATCTGCTGATGGTGCAAGCCCATTTGGGGTTGCGACCCACAATTTGGGAACTGCTGAGAAAATGCCTCACCCAGTATATTTTTTGACATAGTCCCATGTAAATATTTCTCAGTCTTTGTTACTTCACAATTCAAAAGCTAATTGTTTTCAAACAGCTATGGGATCTCAACTGCAAATAGAACTGAGGAGAGCCCCCAAAGCTCTTTTTAATGCAACAGGAAACATAAACCAACAGTTGTTTTGCAGAAGTTCACTTTTTTCCCTAAGTCACAAAGGTTGGCGTGAGCTGTGTTTTCTTATTAACTAGGTTTTCCCTCCTCACAGTCCTTGTCTTATTTAAACTGCTAGATTAAAGAAGAGTGTGCAAACATAAACTGTGACAGGTCAGTTCAGTAAAGAGAACCCGGCCTCACCACTCATTGGTCCAAGGGATCTTATCACACAACCTCCCACTCCCTGGTCGCACAAGCTCGCTGAACTGACTGGCACAGAAATATCTCATCCAAAGTCCTGCTTTCGGACGCTGTCAGTGCCTTTGCTCTGCAATGCGGACGCTCGGTCGTTTGAGACGGCTGAAGACGACGCTGGTGCCAGAGTTCCACAGCTGGTGTAAATTACAAGCGCCAAATGCAGCTGGGAAGCAGTTACCTAGAATCTATGTGACCCGGCGGATTCCACCGGATGGGATGAAGATCCTGAGCCAGTCAGGGCTGTGAGTATTCCTTTTACAGCCAAAACCTCCCCTGGGAAAAGAAAGGCAGAGCAAAGCCCACCATTGTCAAACATTGCAGTCTGTGGAGTAACAGTAACGTAAAACTGGAGTAACTAAAAGGAACCCCCTGCCCCAGTATGTCAATGTCTCTGAAGTCAGTCCAGTTGGGTTGAATGTGGACTGTAGCACTGAGCGAATCATTAACTTCCAAGGAAGGAGAAGGTGCTAGATTTCCAGCAGGTCCATGGTGCATTTCTCGAATGCTTGAGGTTCGTCTGATTCTATGATTCTATGATTCTAGCTTGGAAGCAGACTCTGAGGCTGAAATGCTGGCCCCACTGAAGGCAATGGAAGCTTTGCCATTGACTTCAGTGCAACCAGAATTTCACCCCAGGTGAGGTGAGAAGTTGTTCGGCATCCATGAATTCATTACGCAGAGTCATTTCGTGGGGTTGGACATCTCATTGCGAGGCTGCTGTTTGGGTTTGATACAGATGGAATCACAAAAGTCATAGCAATGTGGCTATTGGGAACTCAGTTTGCCTTGGCAATGATTCGCCTGCATTGTAAAGCTACTGTTCTAAGTGCCGTTTTGCCATTGAAATCCAGGGAAATTTTACCATAGTCTTTAGCAGTAGCCTTTAACCAGGATGCCTGCTGGAATTCACAGGCATCCCAAAATGTGTGACTACTGTTGTTTTTATTAGATGTGCTGGGGAAAACAGTACAAAAATGTAAGATTTCAGTAAAATTCCTTACATTTAAGCCAATGAAAGGCTAAGGCATTTATAAAGCTCTCTTCTGCAACAATGTCCCTTTACAATGTAAAAATCAGACAGCGTTCCAAATGATTGCAAATATCATTTTAATATTCTAACCAAATATACATTTCAAGCCTAGAACCAACAGTAACCTGACTTTACATGACAAATCTCTCTGAAAAAATTAGATATTGTTGGATTTTCTAAAACAAAATATTGAGCTTTGAGAAACCAAGTTAAATGAGGGCAGAAAAAATAGCGAGTCTTAATTAAAGAGCGTTTGATCCAAGTGGGAATTAGATGCTGAATGGATGAATAGGCTGAGTGGCTAATAGGTGAAAGTTAAATAATCAAACAGTCAAAGAGTTAGTTCAGAACTCTGTACAGTTACTCAACCTTCAGTGGGGTCAAAACCCAGAAGGCCATGAATGGTGACCGGACTGGGTCCGCCTGTCCCGGGGCCAGGTCAGCATGGGGACAAAGAAGTCAAAAAACCAGCCCTGAGGCTAGAAATTCCATCTCTGCGTGGCACCAGAAAGCATTGTCTATGCAAAACGTGAGTGGAATATGGAAATCCAAGCTGGTTCGAATTTTTGAGTTACAAAATCGGGCGGGGGGTGAGAAGTGGGAAATCAATTTTTTTTTTTTCTGAGCTGGTCGAAGTGTTTGAAAATTTGAAGTTTTAAAGAGTTTTTTAAATTCAGTTTTTTAAAACTTGAAAAAAGTCCCCATGGTCTGTCGGAACTAGGCACGGTGAGCTAAAGGAGCTATTTAATGAGTATGAACAAGTGCATCCGTAGCTGACACGTGGTGAGATGCTTCTGACAACAGACGTGTTCACATCTGTGGGTACAATCTACATGGAGTTTGAATGGCCAGGAGAAAGAGAGACTTCACCACACAATTCAGCAGGGAACAGGATAGCAGTGAAGGGAGGTATTTTCAAGACTGCCTAAGTGAGTTAGGAGCACTGTTTGTAGTTCTAGCCAAACCCAGGAATGTCACCCCAGACCCATGAGTATCAGTGGAGTCACTAACACCTGCACATTAAACTTCAGAGGGTGCTACTACGCTTGCTATTAGAGCATCAGTGGCTGTGGGAGGGGGAGTATTTCTGGGTCTCTTGCTGACTACTGGGGAGTTCAAACCATTGCCTGACCCATCCCAAGGCCATGACTGGATAGCCGCAGTCAGTGGCCCTACTCGGTGCTCTGGAGAAAGCAGACGAGGTGCCTCAGAAGAGAGTCAGGATGAAATCAGGTCACTCCACACACACCAGAGGAGAGCTAAGGTCAGTGGGAAGGAGTCCTGGGGAGAGAGCATGTGAAAACTTGAACCTCTAAGTAAATGTGCAAATTTGGCCTGTTGTCACCCCCTCTGAACTGCAGGGTCAAGGTTGTGCGCCCCACACACGTGGGACCCTGTAGAATTGTCCAGCCCTGGTTGGCACTAGACAGCTATCTGTGCAGCAGTTCCAGATTGTAAGTGATATTGACATTGGAACGAGCAATATCTGTGATATGGGAGTAAACTTCGAGAGTCCCTGGCCCCGCTGATCACTGCCATCACATACAGTGTGCTGCGTCTCATCCTGCCCCACAGGAGCTCTAGGGTTTAGCGCCATCATTCGGTAATGTTTGGGGAAATGAAGCAATTTCGTATCATTCCTGAAAGCCAGAACCTCGCTGTGCTGGCAAGACAGGCATAATAAGGGCAGGCGCGGTGCCATTTCAAACCCACAGGCTCTGCCAATGTCCTGCAGTCCTGACCTGGCTGTAGTGCTGCCAAGCAGGTGCCAGCCTGCCTGATGGTTTGTCCTATGGAGGAGAGAGATGTCAGCCATTTCTCACCCATGTCAAGCTGAGGAAGGGACTCCTGGGAAAGCCCCTGTCCACCGCTGGGAGAGTTAGTCAAAGATTTTCCAGTGAAACCATTTTCTCATCGGAAAATAGGCTTTTGTCAAAATGTATTTTTCTGCAGAAAAAATGTTGTTAGACGTAAGTGTTTCATAATGAAATATTTTGGGGAACGAAACCCAATTGTTCATTTCAAAATTAAGTGGCGCCCCCCCCCACACACACACACTTTCCAACACTGTTTTCCAGCTGCCAAAAGTTGGAAAGAACCCCTGCTTTTTCATGCCATTTTACTGTTATAGTTAAAAAACAACAAGAGTGAAAAGGGGGTTTTCTCCCCACTTCCTCCCTTTTTTCCCTTGGAAATGGGGGGAAGGGGGAAAACACCCAGACAGGTTTTTAAAAACGAATTTTGGAGGGCTTTATAAACCAAACCATTCTGAAGTCAAATAAGTTTTCATTCGGTTTTAAAGTTTCCCATAGGAAATCAGTTAAACCAAATGGATATGGATTTTCCCCCCTGCAAATCCCCTTCAATCCAAATCGCATTGAAGCCACTAGAGAGGCTCCCAGTGACTTTAATGAGTGCTAGCCTGTATATGGAAACAGGAATTGCCCTGTAATACGGTGACCTACCCTTTCAAGGACAAGGAGGCCTGAGGCAGGCCAGCCAGTCCTGTTCAATCAGCCCAGCCCATGCCAGATTACCTGCCTCCCAGCCTAAGAGGGCTGGATTAATTGGGGTCAGGTGACAGCCTGAGACATGGGGGGGCCTCAGGAAAGGGTTGAGAAAAGACAGTTGGGTAGAGGAATTGCAGGGGGTGGGTTGTGGAGGGCCGGGAAGGACTCCAGAGAACGTGCCTGAGAATCAGTGCTCTGCCCCCCGAGTAAGAGACACTTAAATGGAGCCCTCCGGGCGGGCTAGGAGAACCCCAGCGGAGAAAGAATTCTTCAGTTGGTTGCATAGTTGTGACTCTGGCAGGGGACTGAAATCTGAGAGCCACATGAACCCTGGGAGAGGCTGAAATCTGGCTGAGGAAAACTGAGGCAGGCAGAGCCATGGGTGGCCAGCAGGGACTGCTGCAAGGCAGGCGTGCCCTGCTAGGACGTATGATTTACCACAGATGGGGACCAGGGGGAAAGGAAAGTTTGGTACAATTCCCTGGCAGAGATTCCTCCTAATCCTTCCCTTGGAGGGGGCAGGCTTCACCCCAGGCCTTCTCCTAACGGAGCAGAGAGCAGCTCGGCCCTCCCCACAGTGCCACAGAGCTGGGGTGGTTTGCTAGAGATGCAGGCCTCGGCAGAAGCGCTGGCCTCCTTGGTGCCAGGCTAATACTGAGTGGGGCAGGGTCACGAGTCCACGTGGCGTTGTACAACTTGTCCCTCCCATACACTGCTTTGGTTGCTAAGGAGCCCATAGTGATCTAACTAGAGAGGCAGCAGGTGGCCATCAAGGTCAAACTAAAGTTTTTGCCCAAGTCACCACTGTGTGACCCAGTGGTGCTGGAACGCTTTTTGCAGTGGGGGTGCTGCCTCTCCCTGTGCCGCCTCTCCCCAGAACTGGGGCCAGGACCAGGCCGTGGCTCTGGGGAAAGTGGGGGGGGGGGGGGGGACGGGGGCGGGGGGAAGGGGGCGGGGGCGGGGGGGGGGAGCAGAGCCCCGGGGGCGGGTCCTGCAGATGGGATCCCGGCGTGGGGCCAGGAGCAGAGCTCCAGGTGCAGGGCTGACGGCCGGAACCCCGTGCAAAACCTGGGGGTACTGCAGCACGCCCCACACCCCTAGTTCCCATACCTATGGTCTGACCCTGGTTTTAAGCTGGCGCAGCTGCTGGTTTCGGTGGAATTACACTGGTCTAAGAATGATGGAGCAAAGTAAAGAATTGGGCTGTATGTCTTCAATGGTGTTTTGAATTCACACCGCCCCTCCCAAACAGACGTTACCACAGCCCCCTCCTGTGTAAAGAAAGAGGTGTTTCCTCACACCTTTAGTGCAATCACCCACTTTGACAAATAGGGAGTTAATCGGTTCACTGCCACTGTTTAATATGCAGTCTGGAACCAAGAGTAAGGAAAGACTCAACCCATGAGTCTCCGCCATGAGATCCCACCACTAGAATCTAAAGGACATGGTATTTGGGGGTAGGGACCATCTTGTGCCTCTGTGTTTGTACAGCACCTGTACGATGGAGTCGTGGGGCCTTGGCACCCCTGCAATAGAAGCACGCTAAGTGATTTCTTCAGTTGCACCCATCCCGTTGGTCTGACTATGAAATTTCTCCTGTCAAAGCTTTAAAACTCAAAATAAGCAGACAGTCATTATCTCTTTTAATAAAGGAAAATTAAAATGCTGCTCCTTAGAACACAATTGCCCAAAGATTTTGGTTGCAGCCAACTAATTACAAAATCCCATGCCTAAAGAAGGATTAAATAAACTGGGCTGGTTAAAATCCCTAATGGAGAAAATATGTTGTTTTCTCCCCTACAGGAAACCTTCCAATTCTTAGACTGTTACTGCAAGATTATTTTTATAACAGCCTAAATACATGTGTTTGCACTTCAGTGAGCACAGACTTTCATCTGGTTAATAGACTCCCAATGTCACAAAACCTGAAACAATGATGCCAATTTTTGATCCACATGTAAAATCTCTGGCAGTGCAACCTGCAAAAGGAAACGAATCACTGCTGTGAGTGGGGTATGATGCTCTTGATGCCTGAGCAATGCGAAACTGAGACTGATGACAGGCACCAAACCCTCAACACAAAATTAAATTCAAAACCTGGCCTCTGGCTGGGCCGGTGACCTAGCCAGGAGGGGAATATGCTTCTGTCTAGGATAACTGGGTTCTGCATTCTTGCTCTTACTGCTGGTGGGGTCTTAGAGCATTGCAGGGATTAAGGGCCAAACTCATCCCTGGAGTAAGTGCACTGGCTCCTGTGGAGTCACACTAGGAAGGAATGTGGCCTCTCAGATGGAGAGTGGGGTTAGGTCTCAATTCGTATAGCAGTTAAACACAATATAATAATGACGGGTGATTCACAGAATCATGGAATCTCAGGGTTGGAAGAGACCTCAGGAGGTCATCTAGTCCAACCCCCTGCTCAAAGCAGGACCCAGTGTAATTCTGGAGTAACTCCAGCAAAGCGAATGGATTTACATGCAGAAAGTGACCACACATCTCAGTTTTACTGAGCCCATCCTGTTTGTCCATATGAAGTGTCCCAGTGAAACTGACATCACCCTCCACAGCATTGTCTTTTTACACCTTTCCCACTTGTGTTACTGAATGAAGTCCCTCTTTCAACACGTAGGGACACACTCTGCTTCCAGTTACGCTGGAATGCTGGACCGAACCCAAGGAAGTTAGTAGAGTTACACTGTATTTACACCCAAATAACTGAGACGACAATTGTCCCAGGAGGACAATAGAACTGGTTACAGTACAGTGACAGGAAACCATTCGCTAGAGACCATTCAAGATTTGACACCAAACACTGCAGTGGTAACGGTAGCTCTTCTGAAACTGCCTCATGTACAAATTAGGTATCTGATAAACCCAGACTTTTAATTTCAGTGGTTCTCTTCATTTTCTGATCCTGTTTGGAGAAATAGATATCGCTTGCCCCGAAAAAATAATTCACAAGCAGCACACACTGAACAGACACTTAGCACTTCTGGGACACGTTCTCCTTTCTAACGGGCTCCATTGTAACTTGGCACAGAGCTCGCTGGTCCAAGAGCGGGCCAGAGAACATGCTGTGCCTCCAAGAGCCATTGCTTCCTGCCCTGCTATCCCCTGGATCTGTGATGTTCTAGAGTAAAACGTCACCGCAGGTTTCCCTCGCCCAGCCCACGGGCCCAGCCAGCTGCTCTGATTGTCCAACAAGGTGAGTACCCAGGTCTCCTCTCAGTCTCCCTCTAGCCTCTTGCTCACAGGGGTAGTTGGGAGACTAGCCAGACATTGTCTAGCGTTGCAATCTGAGCAGGAGGGCAAGGGGGCTTTGCTACCTGGTAAGGGCTGTAGCAAACTAGCCCTGTGTGCTTTACAAGCCACAGCCACGACCCAGATACGTTTCCCCGTCTCTCCTCTTGCAGCTGCAACATTGAGCAGTGGGATTCAGATGAGCCAGTGCCACGCTCGGAACTCCTGGAGAAGGTTGCTGGGATTCGAGGCTTGTATTGCCTCCTGACAGAGAAGATAGATGCCGAAGTGCTGGACGCGGCAGGTAGGGCATCGGATACTTTGAAATTGTCTGTATGGCAGGAGCAGTGGCGAACGAGATGCCCCCAAACGATCGTGCGTTCATGTCCACTCATGCTAGCGTGCTCCCATTTTACATTATTGATGGTCAGGTGTGGAAGCTCAGCAGCTGAAATGGGCTTTGAAGGGGCCCTTCTACTTCCCAGTGTGTTCATCTGGCATCTACACTGGAATCAGTCCATGAGGCAGGTTTCTTTCTGAGTGGCCATTTCCCTGATTTGAATTAGGGTTCTGCATGCACCCTGCTATTTGGCTGGGGGGTAGCCGGGGGTCTGTTTGGGTAGCTGAGGAATGATTTTTAAAATCACTTAAAGAATGAGGATCCTGTTGTAATCCAATGCTATGAGCTAAAGGAGTAAATTCATTAGCAAGTAGCAGTAGTAGGCTTTTATCCTCAGTTGCAAGAATCTGATGCAACTCACCCTCTGAGGAGCGCTGCACAGGTATAACACAGTGGGAATGTGAGACAGCTGTCTGCAGAACATGGTGTGGTGAGGGGCCAGGGAGGGTACGACGATGCTAAGATAAGCACCCATGCCCTAGCCAGTGGTCACTGTTGTGGTTGTTTGCAGGAGGAGTCATAGAAGGTTACTAGCACTATAGAATAATAGAACTATAAGGCTGGAAAGGACCTCAAGAAGTCATCAAGTCCAGGCCCTTGCGCTGAGTCTGGACTAAGTAAATCTAGACCAGTCCTGATGGGTGTTTGTTCCACCTGTTCTTAAAAACCTCCAGTGATGGGGATGCCACAGCGTCCCTTGGAGGACTACTCTTGAGCTGAACTACCCTTAGAGTTAGAAAGTTTTTCCTGGTATCTAACCTAAATCTCCCTCACTGCAGATTAAGCCCATTGATTCTTGTCCTACCTTCAGTGGACATGGAGAACAATTGATCCCCGTCCTCTCTGCAACTGATCTTATCATAGCTGAAGACTGTTTTCAGATCCCCCCTCAGTCTTCTCAAGACTCAAGCTATTGAATGTGTGCAGTAGTAGATCTGGCCTAGCACGGAGGTGAGGCTGCCAACGTTGTTACACAGCCAAGCTCTGGTTGGATGTGAACGTCAGTCCATTTGTTCTCTCCTCCAACCACAGGGCCCAGCCTGCAGGTGGTCAGCACGATGTCAGTGGGCTACGATCACGTGTCTCTGGAGGAGCTGAAGAAGAGGTACAATGTGCTGTTGTGGTTTAGTCACAAGCTGTACAAATGCAAGAGTCACCGCAGTCCTGTCTCCACAAGGAGGGAAATGGGGGTCGTTTAAAGGTCTGACTGCCCTTGGGCTGGCTCAGGAGCTCCTTGTTACATTGGAATCTCAGTCACTCCCTACTTTCTTAGGAGCATGGTGCCGTCCATCAAGATTATAAACGATGCCAAAGCAGACATCACGGGAACCACCTCGTTTAGCACTAACGTCTATCACCATCCCCACCCTTCCTGGCCCTGTCAGCAAGACAGCCAAAGAGGTCCTGGGTTTGGAGACTGATGGCTCAGCTAGGTCAGCAATAGGAAGTTAGCAAGGAGAGCAGCCAGGCAATCCCTGGTCTTTGTAGAATGAAGGACCTCAGTCCCAGATCTGGCCCCTCCCTCGTTTGTTTGTCTCCCATACTTAGGTGACCTCTGTGTCTTTGTGACCCCTCCCATCTCCTGAAGGGGAAGTCACTGCGAGTCCCCCAGGAGCTCCAGCCCCTTCTTGAAGGTTAAATAGACTGGCACCTTGCAGGAGCAACAAATGTGTTTTACAAGAGAAAGTACCATTCAGTGTGTGATTATCTAATGCACAAAAATGAATAACGAGCCACATAAATATTATTAGCATAAACAGAACCGCACAGCATCTGCTCTGCACCACACTCATCCTCCTTCTTCACAGTCAGCCACCCCACCCGCACTGTCCCTGCTTGCAAACGCTAGCCTCACCTTTTCCCCTGCCATGATGCCAATCCCCAATCTCCTCAAGTGGCCCTTCTTAGGGTTTTTTTTTAATGCAGTTGCAACGTTCCCTGGAAAAACCCAATTCCTGAAACAGAGTCAATAGGAGTCAATAGATGCCTCACCCCAGTGTTGAGTTATATTTAAACCCCGAAATCTCCTCAGGTGGAATGACTAGATAGGCCTCCATTTTCAGAAGTAGCTAATGATTTTGGGTAACTGTCTTGACACGTTGGGGGGGGGGGCGGGATCAGTTTTCAGAAAGCATCGAGCGCTTGCTCTCTGGTAATCAGCCCCCTGGAAATGTCTCAAGTGTGGCCTGAAAAAAAAACAACCCAGTGCCAAAATTTGGTTCAGCTATAATGCTCAAAGTTCACCAAAATATTTTTGTAGAGGCTCAGTGACTTTCAGCGAGTTTCCCGTCCATCACGAACCTTCAACCAGATGTGCTGGGTTTTCCTACTGAACTTTCGCACAGCTCTAATCAGAGCTTCAATCCAAGACCTTTCTGTAAATCTAGAGAAACATTTATTTCTGAGGACATGTGGCATAACCTTCATATCCTAATGGTCTAGAAACACTTCAGGTGCGACCGTTCCTACATTGAGAAGACTCCAGTAATGTAACGGTGTATTTGTTATTTGTGTCCTTTGATGCAGAGGAATCAGATTAGGATACACACCAGACGTATTGACTGAAGCAGTTGCTGAACTCACAGTTGCTCTTCTTCTGGCAACCTCCCGTCGACTGTTAGAAGCTGTGGATGAAGCTAAGAAGTAATTTTTTTTTTGTCTTTATTCAAACTCCCTAGTGAAAACTGTTTATGTCGAGTCTGTCGGCAGGAAGTGAAAGACCAATGTTTTGGTGAGTAAACAACCAAAAGATGGGGAGTTGGACATGTATTTTAGGAGCATATTCTCCTCTCTGTGATTAGTATTTTTATAGATGATACTTCACATGTCCTGAGATGAGAAAATATAGTCTATGGGTATGACTGCGCGGCAGTCAGATGTGTGACTTCAGCACGTGTACACATACCCAAGCTAGATTTGATTCAGCTAGTTTGAATAACAACAGCAGCAGCAGGGGATTCACACAATGTATATGGAGAACAAGCATGTTCAGAGTTAATGATGTATGAGGTATTGTTGTAGCTGTGTCAGTCCCAGGATTTTAGTGAGACAAGGTGGGGGAGGTAATATCTTTGATTGGACCAGCTTCTGTTGGTCAGAGAGACAAGCTTTCAAGCTTACACAGACCTGAAGAAGGGGACGGGATAGCTCAGTGGTTTGAGCATAGGCCTGCTAAACCCAGGGTTGTGAGTTCAATCCTTGAGGGGGCCATTTAGGGAACTGGGGTAAAAATCTGTCTGGGGATAGGTTCTGCCTTGAGCAGGGTGTTGGACTAGATGACCTCCTGAGGTCCCTTCCAACCCTGATATTCTATGATACCTCCCCCACTTTGTCTCTCAACAATGGCTAATCTAAGGTTTGTGAGGGAAATAAACCATTATTGCTTCAAAGCAAAAATCAACCACTAATTAATGAGGGTTAGGATGAAACTTTCCCTGGGGGTAGGTTATCCCATAGCTGCCTGCTATAGGTGTTCTTGCAACTTCCTCCTGGCCAGTGTTGGAGACAAGACTACTGGGCTAGTTCGAGCCTTGGTCTGACCCAGTCTGGCAATTCCTGTTAAATGATCAACCAGAGCTAAATAGAAACAGTCTCCACATTCCAAAGTGCAGGGGAAAGGTGGATGCTGTACTGTGTACAGCTGAAATAGCTTCCAATTATCTTTTAAAGCGGTGGCTGGGGAACCTGGAAGCCTCTGTGGATGTGTGGCTATGGTCTGACAGACAGCACTGTGGGGATTCTGGGACTTGGAAGAATAGGTAAGTTGCAAAATCCGTGGAGAGTTTTCATACAGAGCTGGCCAAAATGGTCTGTATTTTGATTTCTTTTGCTAAAAAATCAAATGGATGAAAAGAGACCAAAAAAATCAAACAGAGTTAGAGTCAAAATCTGAATATTTTTGAAAAGTGTCAACAATTTAAAAAACCATGAGGTTGCTTTTTTTTACATTTCTGTTTTTGTATCAATGAATATAAAAAAGTAGATCTGTCCAACATTTTAGAATTTGCCAATTTTTTAAAAATTTTTTGCAAAATTCTCCTCCAATGTTTTGGCTGTCTACAGAACTGGGCAACATTTTTCAGCGTTTGAGAATGAAGGAAACATGGTGAAAAAACTTTTCATGAATATTTTTCCTTTTTGGATCAGTTCTAATAAAAACACCATTAAGTGCTTCCACTTTGTTGCTTATACATTTCTAATGCTCCAGTGGTGGATAGATCTAGATTTCAAGTATTGATTTTGTATAGGTCTGATAGTCTACTACCTCACACCGTAAGACCTCATTTATACCTGTGCAATGTCACTACCGCTGGTATAAACGAATGAAGAATTCTTATATGGCATTCTACACTTTGTACATTTGTCAGTAGAGCCGGGCAAAATTTGCTTGGCAAATAATAAATTTGCCACAGAAAATGCATTTTTTGCGAGGCACTGAAACTACTTGAGAATTCTGGTCAAATTTGGCAAATAGTTTTAACCAAAAATTGATTTTTTTCCCCCTGAAAAAGTTGAAATGGTTCATTTTGGCCATTTTGAAACAAAACATTTTGACTTTTTGTTTGAAGCAATGTTTCATTTAGAAATGTAGCTAATTACATAAAAACAAAAAGGAAGATTCAAAGCACCTGAAAATGACCCAAAATGAAATGGAAAACTGGTAAAAAATTGTTTCAGGTCAAATAAAATGTTTTGGTGACCCCAAAACTAATTTTTTTCAGGGTTCCCCCCCCCACAATGAGAAATACTGAAAAAAATCAGTTGTGGTTTGAAACCAACCAATTTTTTTCAGATCCCCCGTCCCCCGACCAAAACATCAATTATTCACTCAGCTCTGCTTCTAAGTGACAACATAAAGTGTTGGGCAGTGGAAAACCTTTTAGCCTTCGATCTGCTAAAATCCTTTCAAAAACCACTAAATTCCACTTAAGCCCTACTAAATCCACAGGGGTGACTTTTGCCCTCACGGCACGGTGTAGAGCAGGTTAGGATTACGATAAAAGTATTTGCTGTATTTGCACATTGGCATCAATTGGATTAGCAGGTGATCAGCACCTCTGAAATTGGACCACTTTTTAGGTGCCTAAATATGGAGTTATGTCCCTAGATTTAAAAATGTCGCCTCTTTGCCTCAGTTTCCCCATCTGGACTGAGAGCAGACCTAATCCTGTTTGTTTAGGCACCCCATCAGGTTGTCATGAGACTGAGTTGGTGCTTGTAAAGTGCTTGGAGGAAGAAAGGCGATTGTTATTAGGTTTCTTTACCGTCACCACAAGAAAGTAGGACAATGGATGCACTTCCTGGGGCACGGTTACTTGCCAGACTATTTAATAACGGCACTAACCAAATCCAATTGGTTACCAAATCCAAGACACAGGAGGTGTTCTTTGCAAACAGAAGTGACCTAGACCAGGTGCACTTGGGCTGGAAGTTATGGTAGGGGCTCAGCATCTCCCACAGAAAGCCCTCGGCTGAAACACTTGGGCGAGAAGAGGTCCCAGACTGGCATGTGGATGCCTGTTCTTCATGGCATCATCCCATCTCGACACTGAACAGATTATTCCCCTGTGTTCAGTAAATCTGGCCCGGTTATTCTACAGTGATCTCTCCACTCAGCAAGTCCCTCTTCCCTTGGGAGTGGGCTGAGGGGTGGTGTCTGGAAGGGACTGCTGCCATGTCCTGAGAGCCATGCAGATTTGGGGGACCCCTCACAGATGTAGGGAAGTGGACACCTGCTTATCCCACAGGGCAGTAAAGCCCCTCTCCACAACATGAAGATGTAAAGGAAACTCACCTTAGGGATTCCTGCCCCCTGCACACTGGTTCTCCTGCAGAGGGGGAGAATTTGCACAGCAGATGAGCAGCGATAAGGTGGAACTCATGGCTGTAATTCCCACTTTATAGGAGCAGCTGTCATGGCCCGGTTAAAGCCATTTGGAGTCAAGAGATTCCTCTATGCCGACACTGGCCCGAGACCTGACATGGCCACCAAGATCCCGGCCGAGTTTGGTAAGATGGAACAGAGCATTTTTCAGACAGTGGAGAAGTCCAGCTGGAATCCCACCTCACTAATGCAAAACCTGAACTGCCGGAAAGCCTGTTTTCCTAACTACCCGACTAGGGAGCTTCCCGCCTTGCATGTGTATGGGCTGTGAAGTGGAAGCTTTAGTTTAGATTAAAAATAGAGGCAGACTGGGGTTCCCCCAGCCATCCTTTCAGAACACCCCCATTTAAAAGCCCTGAGTCAAGCCTCCCCTGCAGAAAATATGAGATTGGCATAGAAATGATGAGATTTTAAAAATCAGAAGTAACGGATTCCTTTTATTTGCGTTGTGGTTTCTGAGCCTGTAAGGGTCTCATCTTTTCATGTTTTTCCGCAATCGTGAGACCCGGAAATATGCTTTTTATAACAGTTTTCAATGACAGCTGAGATTCTCATGGAAACACATGACTCCAGGAGCTGGGGCTTTAAGAAAAATGCTCAATTTTGTGAGACTCAAGATCAAACCATGAGAGCTGGTGACCTCCCTTAAGTCCAGAGAAGCAGTTTGGTTTTAAAGCTTTTCCCTCCTATTTATTTAGCCACAAGCCTTTTTGTATCATTTCCAAGGGGTAGCCCATCACGTCAGCATATTGCAAATGACGTGGTTGATTCAAAGCCCAGGGAAGTCACTGAGCACAGATGTAATTAAGTGCGACCAATCACCCCCATGCCGTATTATCCCGACAATACGCACAGAAAGAGTTTGCCCCCAACTGCCATGACTGCAGACTTTAAAACGGTAAAATGGCTCTTTCTGCAAATGTATTTTTAATGCGTTTCGTTGGTGTAACTTGCTCTGTGCCTCGAGGTATGTCTCCCAGACTAGCCAGCATGCCCATTCTCAGCTGGGCATTTTGAACTGTGACCTGCTGATCAGCCGCATCCACCGGGGCAGGAGTGGGGGAGACTGCAGGCCGAAGGGGTGGGGAGGAGCCGCCACGTGCTCTGCCCCAGGGCCCCACAAACCACCTCTGGGTGCGCTGATTGCAGATGGGAAGGGCTTGTCAGAAAGCTGCAGGCCTGTGGAACTTGGAGGATGTCAATAACTACCTTAAACTGGACTAACCAGTTCCACTTGGAGGAAATTGTTTACATGAATTTACAGTAAACGTAAAATATTTTGGGTCCCCAAGAATATTCAGAGTAGGGCCATAGGATTGGAAGGGGCCTCCTTGGACATCAAGTCCAGTCCCTCCTACAGCAACCCCGTATATCATCCCGTTTACAAACTTATCAAGCTCCATCTTAAAACTAGTTCGGTTGTCTGCCCCCACTGCTCCTATTGGAAGGCTGTTCCATTGCCTCGCTCCTCTGGTCAGAAACCTCTTTCTAGGTCAGTCTGTTATCTGTGGACTCTGGTCAATGCAGCGCAAAGATAAATCCGAGGGTTTTTCCAATGGTATGTGCCTTTTTTTTTAATCTCTGCAGCCTTTCTGCTTTATTCTGAATAGTGCCACTGGAGGAATTGGCTCGGCATTCGGACTTCATCGTTGTGTGCTGTGCCTTAACTCCTGAAACACAGGGCATCTGTGGCAACAGGCTTTTCTCCCTAATGAAGGATACTGCCATCTTTATCAACACCAGCAGGTGAGGTAGGACAGGAGGGAAAGAAAGATCTTCGAGCCGAGGCTCAGCAAGATAAACACACAGATGTCACACTGGAGAACATAACCTTCTGACACAAATCCTTCCATGATCACAGAGGGAGACAAGATTTATACTCCCAACTCTGACGGCATCCCAGCTCAATAGAATAAAATCAACTTTCAAGCAATTATTAAAAATAAAAGGCTTACGTTGGTGTAATCCGACAACACGCTGATGGAGGGAGATGTATCATGACACAGGCAAATCCCATCCAGAGGATTCGGTCTCATTAGATAAGCTGATCCCACACATAATACAGTATGAATCATGCCGGAGGACAGAACCGTAAGCCCCTGGCCTCAGAGTTTATTATAAAGCAGCCTTTAAGATCAGACTGCTGTGCACTCCAACTTTATCCAACCCCGTTGTTCAAGCTTTCACCAGATAACTAAGGCTCTTAGCTGCAAGAACAGCTACACAGAGAAGATGTCCAGAAGTTGATAGATACTTTGTTTGTCTTTTCCCTACAGGGGCGGTGTAGTGAACCAGGAAGACCTGTACCAGGCATTGGTCAATGGTCAGATTGCAGCGGCTGGCCTGGATGTCACAGAGCCGGAGCCTCTGCCTACAGATCATCCTCTTTTAAAACTTAAAAACTGCGGTGAGTCTGTGTTGAAAGCTGCTGAAGAGCAGTGGCTGAAAATGGTGATTTGAGAATTTAAAACTATGACCTGATTTCTAGAGCAGGCAGCCTCTCCTTGGGCTGGTTTGTAGTTGTTTCGATGGGACAGTATTCCTTTGGAAAAGGCAGCTGCATTGATATGAAAATGTTTGGGGAGCGCGTGTGAATTTTGACAACATTTTTGACCGGAGGAAGTTGACAGTAATCATTCAGACATTTTACATTTCGTTTCAATATTGTCAAAATGTTTCATGTCAACAAGGTAGAAATGTTTCATTTTGACTTTATCATTTCCATCCATTTCAGTGAAACTTTTATATTATATTCAAATCACAATTGTAATATTATATTAGATTTGTAGCTCATCATTACTACTATATATACTAATTAATATTTCGTGTTATATTACAGTATAATGGTTTGACACTATCAAAACAAAATGTTTGGATGTTTCCGAATTAACATTTTTTTTTTTTTTTTAATTTCTGTTCTGTGGCAGAATTTCTAAATTTTGACCAATTCAGAATGAAACCAAATGTCAAATGTCAGAATTTCCCACAAAATAGAAATTCCAGTTTCCAGCCAGCTCAGGGGTTCATTTCTGCGTGTTTGTTTTTCCAATGTTCTTTACAATCCTGTGGATTCTGCATATCAATTAATCTCCTTTAAGAGATGTGCATCCTGGAATAAAAAATAATAGGTCAGACCCTCAGCTGGTGTAAAACAGTATAACTCCACTGTAGTCAGTGGTGCTGCACCAGTTTATACCACGGTGCATGGAGAAAGACACAACTTTAACTCTGCATTAAAACAGTCTTGATTTCCATGATCACATTATTTCTTAAATAGTACAACATCATACAAAATGTTTGTGTTATATACACCCTTGTATATCTTATCATTTTCCCCATTCTTTTTCTATGACCACTAATTTCATTGTCATAAAGGGCCAGTAAATCAGTACTGATTTAGGGTCAGATCCTCAGCTAATTACATCACATGAGGATTTGATCCTTTGACTTTATGTGGTACCTTCCCTCTAATTTCGTAATTTGGTCAATACTAGTGTACTGTATTTTCTTTCCAGTCAACAGAAGTGAAAGTCCTTTAAGGGCAAATTAGGGAAGGAGGCAGTTGACTACAAATTTGGTGGCTTAGATGTGCCCGTACATTTTCACCCTTACTCTAAGACAGATACTGGATGTGTAAGTATGGCTTGCAGTGTATTTCCATGGGCCTCGCTTGTCTGGCATACACAGAGTAATACATAACACTACAAAATGTGTATCTAAAGCTCTAGGCTATTACATTTATTTGACAACTCGCATCTCCTATATTCCTTAACGATGTGCTGTAATGCATCCACACAAGGAGGCTGAATTAACCAGTTGTGATACAGATCCCCCATCCCCACAGTATCCTCAGTGTATTTATTGTCAGAACATCCCTCAGAGGTAGGGAAGTGCCATTGTCAAGATAGATTAAGTGACCAGAAATCTGTGGTAGAGCAAGGAATTGAACGGGTCTCCAGAAGTGCAAGCTAGGGCCCTAGCCGCTGGACTAGACTTCCTCTCCAATTAAGGTTGCATGGACCACCTTGACTGTCGGAGGACTCATTGGGGCAATCCTCCTGTTCCAGTGACATATTTTTCTCTGGAATTTCTCGTGGGTTTTTAAAAGAAAAAAGATGAGGAAAAAGAGAAAAAAGAACATTCAAAAGCAAGTGCTTCACTCTGCAGAACGTTGCTGGAGTGCAAAGAATTCATAATGATGTGTAAATTCCATATTGTGGAACTATTTAGCAAGATACCACCAGAAAAACAGCGCCCATGCCTTTAAAAGGCCCACACCAGAGCTCTGGTCCCACCAACCTCAGGAGCTGTCCAACAAGCCCACCAAAACAGTGTTATACAAAGAGTGTCAGAGCGCTCCCTAACCCTCATGGCAACTTACAAGAGGCTAGTTCTCGCCCTATGCTCCATCACCTTCAGGGGTGGCTCTAGGCACCAGCGCAGCAAGTGCGTGCCTGGGGCGGCAAGGCGCGGGGGGTGGCGTGCCGGTCACTGTGAGAGCAGGAGTCAGGCCGCCTTTGGCGGCATGCCTGCAGGAGGTCCGCCGGTCCCACGGCTTCAGCGGCAATTCGGCGGTGGGTACGATGAAGGGACCGGCAGATCACCCACAGAAACGCCGCCGAATCCGCGGGACCAGTGGACCTCCCGCAGGCGTGCCGCTGAAGGCTGCCTGACTCCCGCCCTCATGGCAACCGTCCGGAACGCCTGACTGCCGTGCTTGGGGTGGCAAAAAACATAGTGCCGCTCCTGGTCACCTTTGAGCTATGTTCCAGTGGGAGAGTTGCTGAAAAGGGTGGCAAGGATATTTTTATAGTGGGGAACATGTATTTGCTTTACTCCCCTCCTTAAATGGCTGAACTGTGTTTGCTCAAACTACCAAAACAAAATATCCCATGCAAGAAGAGACCAAACCTAAAACATCGTAGCCCCAAAGCCAGAAGCTTCAGTAAGTTCTGAGTGAGATACGCGCAGGGCTGGTGCAACCATTTAGGCAAACTAGGCGGCCGCCTAGGGCGCCTAGTGGTTGAGGGCGCCTAAAAGCCGATCCACGTGGTGCTCGGGCACCAGCAATATTCAGAGCCAAGGGCCCAGCTCCAGCAATACTTGGGGCCGTGTGTCCCCCCCCGGCCCCACCTGCAGCCCCCCCCCACACCTTCCCCGAATGTCCCCTGGCCCCGACTTGCTGCTCCCGCCTTTCACGGCCCCCGGAGTCTCTGTCCGGGAGCAGAGCCTGTCTGTCTTTGTCTCCTCCATGCTGCTTCCCTGCAACAACTGCTGCAGCAGAGTCCTAGTGCCCCACTTCTCCACCGCCAGGGCAGACTGACTCTGAGCCTGCCCTTCCCCCTCAGACCCTTTCATTTTCCAATGGGACCCTCCAGCGGCACAGGGGACCCTCCTGCCCACAGTCACTGCTCCTGCCCCATGCTGGGCAAGGAGGCACCCCCATCTCTCACCCCCAGTGAGGCTACAGTCAGGGGCAACAGCAGGGGAGGAGGCACACGCAGCGCCCCACCATGGGGGAGGCGAGGGAGATTCCAGGACCTGAGAGGGACCCTAGGAGCACATGCAGTGACAGTGGTGGGGGTGAGTGTGCTGCTGGGGGGGGGGGCGGGAAAGGGGGACTCGTACCCCAGAGCTTCCTGCTGCTGGCAGGGGAAGAGCTGGGGGGAGTCCTCTCTGGCCCCTGTCCCAGAGCAGCCTGCCTGCACCCCAAACTCATCCCCAGCTCTGCCCCACCCCAGAGCCCACACCCCCAGCCAGAGCTTTCACTCCCCCACTGCACCCTCAACCCTCTGCCCAAGCCCTGAGCCCCTCCAGCACCCCAAACACCTTATCCCCAGTCCCAGCCAGAGCCCTCATCCCCCCACACCCTGACCCTCTGCCCGAGCCCCTCCAGCACCCCAAACACCTTATCCCCAGTCCCAGCCAGAGCCCTCTCCCCCCACACTCCTACTCTCGCCCTGAGCCTCTCCCACACCCCAAATTCCCCATTCCTAGGCCCAGACAGAGCCCTCACCCCTGCACCCCATCCCTCTGCACCCCTCCCATCTCAAAACTCCCTCCCAGAGCCGGGGTTAGCTGCCGCAGGGGGGGGGGCTCCCCGGGCGGGGTTAGCTGCAGAGGGGCGTAGCTACTGCGGGGGGGGACTCCCCGGGTGGGGGGTGTGGTGGGAAGCTGCTGCGGGGGGGCTCCCCGGGTGGGGGGCTGGGTTAGCTGCCGTGGAGGGGGTAGAGTTAGCTGGGTGAGGGGGGGGCGCGAAACTTCCTTGCACCGGCCCTGGATACGCGAGACTGGAGATGCCGTGTTAGAAGGTAAACTGCTATATGAACTTACCTACAGCGATAGCAGCTACCGCCCCGTCTGCTAACATTCAGGGGGCTAGGGTCTGGACTGGCAGTGGGATACCGAGCCCCAGGACCTGTGCCGGGCAGGTCTAGAGATCATGTTTGACAAATAGCATGAACTGGCTCTTGTCAACCCATCTTTAAAGGTGTTGAACTGTGTCTATACGAGGCGTAAAGTTATGTCTAAAAGCATTGGCCCGCACGGTGTCAAGCATGACCTATTTCCTTAGTCTAGGCTGGGCCTTGGTTGCCAATTTAAAACCGGCCCAGCTGGGTAGTCATTACCACATGGTGACAGTTAGGTGGCCTGTGCAGAAAGAGTGCAATAGCTTTGCCATGTCCAAGGATCAGAGCTTCACATCATACCAAACTGCCAGGTGTCAGCTCCTTGGGGCAGGGACTGTCTTTTTGTCCTGTGTTTGTACAGCGCCTAGCACCGTGGGGCCCTGGTCTGTGGCTGGGCTCCTAGGCACTACAGTAATACAAATAATGATAACAATGAGCAGTAGTTTGCACCTTCACTGATCATTCCAGAAGTGAGCCCAAGGAGAGGCTGGGCCATGGAACTCACTCAAAGCTCTCCCCAACCTTTCTTGGCAGGGCAGTAGCTAAATAGAGGCATGCATTCTCCTAGGCTGCCACTTTCCAAGAGCATTACAAATAAACACACATGCCGTCTCCTTCCCCTGCGCACCCCCAGGAGCCAGGCTCATGTGCAGACCAACCGGCGCGTGTACCTGCCTGCGGTCCAGGGACATCCCTGTGCATATTATGCCATCCATAGCAATAAAAAATTTAAGTACATCAGAAGCACGAAGCCTGCTAAACCACCACTAGGGCCACTGGACGATCAAGGTGCTAAAGAAGGTCGATCTAGGACGATAAGGCCATTGCGGAGAAACTAAATGAATTCTTTGCATCGGTCTTCACGGCTGAGGATGTGAGGGAGATTCCCAAACCTGAGCCATTCTTTTTAGGAGACAGATCTGATGAACTGTCCCAGATTGAGGTATCATTAGAGGAGGTTTTGGAACAAATTGATAAATTAAACAGCAGTAAGTCACCAGGACCAGATGGTATTCTCATAGACTCATAGACTTAAAGGTCAGAAGGGACCATTATGGTCATCTAGTCTGACCTCCCGCATGATGCAGGCCACAAAAGCTGACCCACCCACTTTCCCTGAACTCAGCTGTTGAAGTTTCCAGATCGTGATTTAAAGACTTCAAGTCGCAGAGAATCCTCCAGCTTGCGACCCCTGCCCAATGCTGCGGAGGAAGGCGAAAAACCTCCAGGGCCTCTGCCAATCTACCCTGGAGGAAAATTCCTTTCCGACCCCAAATATGGCGATCAGTAGAGTGAAGGAACTCAAGTGTGAAATTGCAGAACTACTAACTGTAGTCTGGTTTCAGAGTGGTAGCCGTGTTAGTCTGTATCAGCAAAAACAATGAGGTGTACTTGTGGCACCTTAGAGACTAATAAATTTATGTGGGCATAAGCTTTCATGGCCTAAAACCCACTTCATCGGATGCATGTAGTGGAAAATGCCGTAGGCAGGTATATATACACAGTACATGAAAAGATGGGAGTTGCCTTACCAAGTGGGGGGGTCAGTGCTAACGAGGCAATATAATTAAAGTGGAAGTGGGCTATTATCAACAGTAGAATACCAAGGGAGGAAAAATCATTTTTGTAGTGGTAATGAGGCCAATGTATGAGGAGAGATTAATAAGACTGGGACTTTTCAGCTTGGAAAAGAGACGGCTAAGGGGAGATATGATTGAGGTCTATTAAATCATGACTGGTGTAGAGAAAGTACATAAGGAAGTGTTGTTTACTACTTCTCATAACACAAGAACTAGGGGGTCACCAAATGAAATTAATAGGCAGCAGGTTTAAAACAATCAAAAGGAAGTTCTTCTTCACACAATGCACAGTCAACCTGTGGAACTCCTCGCCAGGGGATGTTGTGAAGGCCAAGTCCATAAAAGGGTTCAAAAAAGAACTAGATAAATTCATGGAGGATAGGTCCATCAATGGCTATTGGCTAGGATGGGCAGGAATGGTGTCCCTAGCCTCCGTTTGCCAGAAGCTGGGAATGAGCGACAGGGGATGGATCACTTGATGATTCCCTGTTCTGTTCATTCCCTCTGGGGCACCTGGCACTGGCCACTGTCAGAAGACAGGATACTGGGCTAGATGGACCCTTGGTCTGACCCAGTAGGGCCATTCTTATGTTCTTATGTTCTTATCCGTCTGGTCGCTTTGCCTGTTCTGGTCTTGTGAGCCACCAGGGGAGTGACATTTATAAGAATCCAGCAGGATTTGACTAAAACATCATCTTAACTTTAAAAATCCTTTTAAAACCCTGCAGGATTCGTGTAAATTTCAATCCCCTGCCAGCTCACACGGACAGAGCAGGCAGGCAGAGCGGCGGGTCGATGTGACTTGCATGCAGACAAAACACAGCTAGTAGGTCTAGTCTTAAGCCAGCCATTCCTGGCAGTGTCCTTTCAATTCTCCGGGCTTGCAGCCCCCCTTGCAAATTCGGCTAAATTACAAGGGGCGGAGAGGCCTCTGTGAAGAGCCCAATTCCCCACCTCTGTCATACAATCTGTACTTCCCCCCTCCTGTCTTGAAACGTCCTCCTGGAATCATTTTAGCTAGGCAGCATCCCTGCCTGTTGTATTCCCATGCAAAGTGCAGCCGTGCAGGTGAGGGCCCTGACAAGATCCAGCATCAGTGGAATCCTGGTGTCTTCAATGGGCTGTGGCGTAGGAGCTGAGGGCGGTCTGTCCCAGCAGCCGATCGTCTCCCATGGCCAGGGCAAACGCTGTCAGGGGACATCTGCACAGTGAGTGATGAACGCTGCTGAGAGGGTGAAATTCACAGGGGCTCAGGCCCTTTGATTGCGATTGCAGGTCCCGCACCAAGAAATGATCTCGCTGAACTTTGTTCCCTTTCCGTTTGCAGTTATTCTCCCCCATATCGCCAGCGCTACGGTGGCTACCCGGAACGCCATGGCCGCCTTAGCTGCCAGCAATTTACTGGCAGGCCTTCAGGGAAAAGCCATGGGCAAGGAGGTGCCACTCTGAGGGGGACGCAAAGCACACACTCTCCTTGTGCTCACCCTCCTGCAAATCGCCCCTGGCCTGGATGAATGCAGCCTGCCGTTGCTGGGAGCTGTTTGATTGGCGGAGGTCCCCTGGCAAACTGTTGGAGGGTGAGAGCACCATTGTTTTCTTCACCGAGAGAAAGAATAGGCCAGTTCTACTGGTGTCCAGCTCTTGGGAGCCAGCAGCCCATCTCCCTCCCCTCCCATTACCAACGTGCTGCAGCTCAGCGTATGTATTACATATTGTGCCGTGTCTCCCCACAGCGTTCGGTGCTGCTGGAGGGTCTACGGACAACCCCCCCTCCCCCCGACATTAGCAGCTGGTTACAGCGAGTGTGTTCTGCTCGTTGCTGGACGTGAATGTCACCAAGAGATAAGCAATCGCTTTCGAATGTGACCTTTTTTCTTAAAGCTAACTTGGCATTTGCTAAGGGGGAGAGGGTTCATTAAAATTGCCTGTAGTCTTATTGTGCATTAGGCAATCAGCAGGGAAGATCTCCAGTAAATTTGCATTTTTAGAATGGGCACATTCCCAGAAATAAAATGTATAACATTGTTATCAACCTTGGTACTTTTTTTTTTTTTTAGTTTAATTTTCTTTGTGAATTCAGATTATGTTCTCCTTGTTACGCTGGAACCTCTGAAAGCTACTGTCCATTAACGACGTGAAAAGACCTTTCCATTTCTACTGTGTTCAAAGAGATGGTTGCCAAACTGCAAAAGTTTTGATGTTCCTAGTTAACCAAAATGAAATCTTTATCCCCACCTCTTGTATTCTCTTCCTCATATCTTAGTGTCTTATTTCAGTGCAGCATGTTACATCTGCTGCATTAAGAGTAAGATTCTCAAGAGTTTTATTTTTCATACTATGTGCTTCATTTGTCCCCAGTCACCATGTGTATTTTCTTAGTTGTTCCATATTTATTTTACTGACAGTAGATGTGATTCATCATTCTCTGACTGGAAATTATTACTAGGTCTTTTTTCCCCTCGTCACAGCGTGTAAAAAGGACTAAAATGATGGTGTTGTCTGAGGAAGAGAAACACATACGGACGGGGGAGAGGGAAGAGCAAATGAATCAATGACTTTAAAGAGTGGTGTAACTTACATGCGTGATCTAAGGGCTGGTCTATACTTAGCCGCTAGTTCGGCGGCTGGAAATCGAACTTCCGGGTTCGATTTATCGCGTCTGGTCTGGACGCGATAAATCGAACCAGGAAGTGCTCGCCGTCGACTGCGGTACTCCAGCTCAACGAGAGGAGTACCGCGGAGTCGACGGGGGAGCCTGCCTGCCGCGTGTGGACCGCGTCTGAACCGCGGTAAGTTCGAAGTAAGGTATGTCGACTTCAGCTACGTTATTCACGTAGCTGAAGTTGCGTATCTTACTTCGACTTGGGGGGTAAGTGTAGACCAGGCCTAAGTGTACTGGAAAATAAGTGTAAGGAGTAAAGTGGTGAAAATGAGTGGGCCAGTCTGGCATTCAATGTGTGTGCAAAATAAATGTCTCGTGCACACCCAGGCTATGCCTCCACTGGAGTTTTAAGGTGAGGGTGGACTGGACCAGTTGTAGTTTTACTGAATCCTAGAGGAGAACCTAGAGCCCATCTCAACCAGCTAAATCAATTTTTCAACCCGCTCTATTCCTAAGCCATGTGCTTGGAAGCAGAGCACGATGGCCAACTCCTGCTTCCCCTTCCTTGTGCAAGTAATCACTCTGTCTTCACTGGGGCTACTCACTTGAGTAAGGGAACAGGATGTGTTCCACTGTTGACCAGTCCACAAGTAGGATAAACTCTTCGATGGGCTGTTGTCTCAATAATTTACCACTCATGTAGGGAGATTCAGATTCCTTACAAGTTCCCTAACTCTTTTGGCCAAAACCCTAGGGTTCTTCTGGCGTATCTGAACTCACCTACACAGTGCTTCACCATCTACACTGCTGTTTATACCTGTGCTAGCTGGGCATGCAGTGTGTGTCCTCTACACACCACCATAAATGGAGACCTACCTTAAGAGACATAGCTTGGAACATTCAAAGGAGTTAAGTGCCCAAACCCGATTGGCTGCACTTCCTTAGGTTCCTTTGGAAATCCCAAACTCTTGCCTGTTTTGCTAATCCAGAGGGATCTCCCTGGACGTCAACAGAACTGCTCACTCGGCAGGTAGCGATTGATCTATCGGGGATCGATATATCGCGTCTCGTCTAGACGCGATATATCGATCCCCGAACACGCTCCCGTTGACTCCGGAACTCCACCAGGGCGAGCGGCGGTAGCGGAGTCGACGGGGGAGCCGTGGCCGTCGATCCCGCGCCGTGAGGACAGGAGGTAAGTCGAAATAAGATACGTCGACTTCAGCTACGCTATTCCCGTAGCTGAAGTTGTGTATCTTACATCGACTCCCCCCTCCCCTGGTGTAGACCAGCCCAAAGAAAGCGGCCATTGAAAAGCCTGACCCCAAAGAAGCTCCTGGAATATTTGGAGTGAGAAACACTATCTGTTTAAGGGACTTATCCGGCTCCCATCATTGTAGTCTCTGAGCACCTCACAATCTGTAATGATTTAACCTCACAGCACCCCTGGGGGGCAGGGCAGTGCCATTATCCCCATTGAAGAAATAGAGAATTGAGACACGGAGATCCTAAGCGCCTGATCCAAGGCCTCCCCACAGCAGAGACTTGCTCCTAGGTCTCTCAGCTTCTAGGCCAGCAACCTAACCCCAGATCAGCCTGAACCAGCAAGACGTTTCTAAAGAAGATGGATTTTTTTATCTTCGCGTCCCAGTTCGTGGCTCATTATTTAAAACATCCAGCCATGTCTGAGGTGACCTAATGCTAATACTGTGCAGATTTACAGTTGCTGACTTCCTGTTAACGTCAGCCGCGTATAAATCAGCACAGAATTTGGCTCATTACTCAGTGGTGCATTCCCTCTTCGTAGGTTCTTTCTGGACAAAGGCAGGTTGATTTGGATCGCCTGTGTTTTCGCCTGTGTTGCCTGCTGACAACATAATGTATTATTCACCTGCCTGGTTTGCGTCCATCACAGTCTGCACGCCCTCCGTACATTAAATGTTAATTCATGAAAGTTTAGACACAAGAGCTGGCGGGAGGATGACAATTCTCTTTTGCAGCAACTTTCGAGGTTTGAAAGTTGGTCTCCACGTTGGAATGAAAACTTCTGAACGTTTTTACTTATTGGAATGGTGTCAACGTGTCCATTTTCTGGTTGAAACCTCCATATGAAATGTTGTAGGGGTCCACAAATGAAAAAAGTTTGAAAACCACAGCTGTAAAGCATCAGTCTCACTCGCTGCCTCTGACAAAAGCTTTATGGAAACAGCTACATTTTGTCAAAAATGTTCCAACCAGTTCTAGTAGACACATCACTGAGAGTGGCTGGGATGGGTGCAATGGAGACATCTAGTAGTTAAATCGGTGCATGTATGGTGTTACCTCTTTTTGACTCAAGCAGTTAGCTAGTTTTCAGGGTCTAGTGGGTTATTTCCATTAGGAGGAGAAACTGCTGATGGAGTCAGGTACTTCTTTGATGCAATCCTATTTACGCACAAAGTCTTGTTTCCCTGAACACAGCAAGAATCAAACAGCAGGACACAGTTACAAGCCTCTTTCGGTCAGCACTCAGCCCAAAAGCTCTCTCTTAGCTTTTTCTCTTGATCTTGCTACCAGGGCTTCTCTGGCTGTGTCTGGAGCTTCTTTGGTCCTTCTGTGTGTTTCTGTTGGTTGTTTCTCTCTCTCTCTCACACACATGCGCGCGCACACTCACACACACACACACACCCCTCTCTCCCTCCCTCCCTCCTTCCACCAACCAATGCCCCAACCCCTGCATTCACTATGTCAGTCTCTAGGGGAAACCCCTTGGGCCACCTGGCTCAGCTTCTCCTCAAGCCTTGCCATGTGCCTGTGCTTTAGGTGGCGGCTCCTATTGTTTCAGAAACCTGGGTCCATAAAGGAGCTTCGTTGTTTCTTACATTTATCCTGAAAGAAGGGCAACGGTTACTTCCACCACTTCAGTGGGGTTTTACCCAACCTCCCAGCATAACTATAGCATCGTCCATTAGGCTATGGATTTTTGGTAGCCTATTGTTCATTTGTGGTAGCCAGAACATTATCAGAGGCAGAGCAACATGCATCTTTCTACAGCACTTGGCCTAAAGCTACAAGTCCAGTGGATTCATTAAATGTTTATTAAATGCTCAACAGCTAAGTCTTGGTGCACCTTCACAGACTACTTCCACTGTCTGGGCCCTGACGAGGACGGGTCATGGTGGGATGGGCAGGTGTCTGGTAGGAGCTTGTTGAGGCTAGAGAGAGGGAGGAACTAGCAGCAGAAAGACAGGTCGACACAGGAGAGAGTCTGAACTGTGCTGGGGGATGGAGCAAAGGGAGCCAGAAGATTTGCTGGGGACATAGCTCAGGGGTGGGATAAGGCTGGCTAAGCTTCAGAGACACATCTCATTCTGGGGATGCTTATATATGAGCAAATAAAAAAACACAGTAAGAGACCCCAAGAAGTGCCACTGGGGCTAAACAACAAAGTTAAAGAAGCAGTGAGAGACAAAAAGGCATCCTTTAAAAAGTGGAAGTTAAATCCTATTAAGGAAAATAGAAAAGAGCATAAATTCTGGCAAATGAAGTGTAAAAATATAATTAGGAAGGCCACAAAAGAATTTGAAGAACAGCTAGCCAAAGACTCAAAAAGTAATCGCAAACATTTTTTTAAGTACATCAGAAGCAGGAAGCCTGCTAAACAACTAGTGGGGCCACTGGACAATCGAGATGTTAAAGGAGTAGTCAAGGACGATAAGGCCATTGCAGAGAAACTAAATGAGTTCTTGTCATCGGTCTTCACGGCTAAGGATGTGTGGGAGATTCCCAAACCTAAGCCATTCTTTTTAGGTGACAAATCTAAGGAACTGTTGCCGATTGAGGTGTCAATAGAGGAGGTTTTGGAACACATTAATAAACTAAACAATAATAAGTCACCAGAACCAGATGGTATTCACTCAAGAGTTCTAAAGGAACTTAAATGGGAAATTGCAGAACTACTAACTGTAGTTTGTAACCTATCATTTAAATCAGTTTCTTTACCAAATGACTGGAGGATAGCTAATGTGATGCCAATTTTTAAAAAGGGCTCCAGAAGTGATCACAGCAATTACAGGCCGGTAAGCCTGACTTCAGTACTGGGCAATCTGGTTGAAATTATAGTAAAGAACAAAATTGTCAGACACATAGATGAACATAATTTGTTGGGGAAGAGTCAACATGGTTTTTATAAAGGGAAATCATGCCTCCCCAATCTACTAGAATTCTTTGAGGAGGTCAACAAGCATGTGCACAAGGGGATCCAGTGGATATAGTGTACTTAGATTTTCAGAAAGTCTTGACAAGGTCCCTCACCAAAGGCTCTTAAGCAAAGTAAAGCAGTCATAGGATAAGAGGGAAGGTTCTCTCATGGATTGGTAACTGGTTAAAAGACAAGAAACAAAGGGTAGGAATAAATGGTCAGTTTTCAGAATGGAGAGAGGTAAATAGCGGTGTTCCCCACGGGTATGTACTGGGACCAGTCCTATTCAACATATTCATAAATGATCTGAAAAAAGGGGTAAACAGTGAGGTGGCAAAATTTGCAGCTGATACAAAACTACTCCAGATAGTTAAGGCCCAGGCAGACTGCAAAGAGCTACAAAAGGATCTCTCAAAACTGGGTGACTGGGCAACAATGGCAGATGAAATTCAATGTTGATAAATGCAAAGTAATGAACATTGGAAAACATAATCCTAACTATACATCTAAAATGATGGGGTCTAAATTAGCTGTAACCACTCAAGAAAGAGATCTTAGAGTCATTGTGGACAGTTCTCTGAAAACATCCACTCCATGTGCAGTGGCAGTCAAAAATGCAAACAGAATGTTGGGAATCATTAATAAAGGGATAGATAATACGACAGAAAATATCATATTGCCTCTATATAAATCCATGGTATGCCCACATCTTGAATACTGCGTGCGGATGTGGTGGCCCCATCTCAAAAAAGATATATTGGAATTGGAAAAGGTTCAGAAAAGGGCAACAAAAATGATTAGGGGTATGGAACAGCTTCCATAGGAGGAGATATTAAGCAGACTGGGACTTGTCAGCTTGGTAAAGAGACGACTACGGGGGGGGAGTATGATAGAGGTCTATAAAATCATGACTGGTGTAGAGAAAGTAAATAAGGAAGTATCATTTACTCCTTCTCATAACACAAGAACTACAGGGTCACAGAATGAAATTAATAGGTAGCAGGTTTAAAACAAACAAAAGGAAGTATTTTTTCACACAGTGCACAGTCAAACTGTGGAACTCCTTGCCAGAGGATGTTGTGAAGGCCAAGACTATAACAGGGTTCAAAAAAAGAACTAGATAAATTCATGGAGGATAGGTCCATCAATGGCTATTAGCCAGGATGGGCAGGGATGGTGTCCCTAGCCTCTGTTTGCCAGAAGCTGGGAATGGGCGACGGGGGATGGATCACTTGATGATTCCTTGTTCTGTTCATTCCCGCTGGGGCATCTGGCATTGGCCACTGTTGGAAGACAGGATATTGGGCTAGATGGACCTTTGGTCTGACCCAGTATGGCCGTTCTTATGAGTGAACCCAAACCTTTGGCATTTGTGAAGGTCTCCATCCCTGAATGCCACGTCTCCACGCCCCGCCGGCCCAGGCTCACCCTGCTATCAGTGGTGAGCACATTGCCGCTCCCAGGCACTGAGGCGCAATGACATTCGCATGCCAAGCCTGGGCTTTGCAGAGCCCGGTGCAAAGGAAAGGGTGAGGGGGCCTCGAGCAGACTGGGACTGCTTGGCAGGGGGAGGATGCTCATTAGGGAGATGGGAAGGAGGGGGGGACAGGGCACTTGTCATGTCTGTGGTAGTGTCACAAGCAGGGAGCAGACGGACAGGGAAGATTTCAGCCCCTGGGAGGGGGTTGGGACTGCGCAGTTCAAAGGAGGGGGAGTCAGGCCATGGAGAGGGGGATGAGCTACATTGCATGCTGGGACGAATGCTGACAAAACAAAGGCCTGCCACAGTGTGGCTGCACAATTAGGGTATCTATCTAGGGCTGGCCCTGTTAGCTGAGAAATCCCCAGGGAGCTCCTTCTTCTCTCGGCAGCATCCTCTCCTCACTGACTTTCAAAGCACGCTGCTTTGGTGTCTTCAAACAGCTCTGAGCTGAAAGCAGCTGGGGTGGTTTCACGCCCCTCCTCTTCCCCCAACCAGATGTATTTTCTTTCTGCTGTTTTGCCCTTTATTGATGGTGTGCAGAGCTCTGCTTTCACTAAGGGCAACTGAAATGCTGCTCCTGACTGCGATTTTGGAGGTGCCAGCTGATCAATAGGATAGCGCCAACGTGGTCCGTGAAATCGCCGGCTCTGCACTGGGCCATGTTGTGCAGGATCTAAGCCGGCAGCTCAGCGATCCAATCAGACCTCTCTCCCCAAGGACCTACTTCATGGGGCAACGGCTGCCTGCAAAACTTGTTGTTACTTGTTTGTTTGCTGGTTAGTTAAATAGGTTCGTTGGGGACCGAGTCTGATCTCACTGACGACAGTGTGAATCCAGAGTAACTCCATGGAAGCTACTGGAGACAACTCGAGTTATGTTGCTGCTGCTAAGAGCGGAATTCATCCGTTAGATAGTTGTGTAGAAGCAAATTCTACCCTGCCTTGTATCCCTGGCCCCCTCTCTGTAAGCAGTGGGGTTGCTTAGGGCAGAAGTTATCATTTGGAGTTCCAGGGGGAGGGATAGCTCAGTGGTTTGAGCATTGGCCTGCTAAACCCAGCGTTGTGAGCTCAGTCCTTGAGAGGACCATTTTAGGGATCTGAGGCAAAAATCTGTCTGGGGACTGGTCCTGGGGGTTGGACTAGATGACCTCCTGAGGTCCCTTCCAACCCTGATATTCTATGATTCTATGATGTTTCAGAGGAAGGAACAAACAACTAACCCTTAATGTACCTATTCAACTGTACAATCCTTTGGAGTGGTGGGAGATTCCTTTTGAACGCCCCCCGCCGATCAGTGCGTGCTCTGCACTCTGGAGCAATCGAACTGGGATTCCTGGTAACTTTGGCCAGGTCTACACTACCGCGGTAGTTCGACGGCTGGCAATCGAACTTCCGGGTTCGATTTATCGCGTCTGGTCTGGACGCGATAATTCGAACCAGGAAGTGCTCGCCATCGACTACGGTACTCCACCTCAGCGAGAGGAGTACTGCGGAGTCGACGGGGGAGCCTGCCTGCCGCGTGTGGACCGTGTCTGAACCGCGGTAAATTCGAACTAAGGTATGTCGACTTCAGCTACGTTATTCACGTAGCTGAAGTTGCGTACTTTAGATCGAATTGGGGTGTTAGTGTAGACCAGGCCTTTGTGACTTGGTTTCTGCATCGGACAAGGTTCTTCTTGGAGGTCA
>NW_020699373.1:14137750-14171224 GCF_002925995.2 Terrapene triunguis | reverse complement strand
AGGCGGCGGGGGCCCGGGCCCGGTTCTCCCCCGGGCGGGGGCTGCAGAGCCGGGCGGGCGCTGGGCTCCCCCCACGTGCGGCCGGGCCCGTTCGCAGCAGGCGGTTCCGTGGCTGGGCGGGGCCCCGCCGGGGTGGCCAGTGGGGCTCTGCGGGGGCAGGGGGCTGCCCGCATGGGCAGCCTGGGGGCAGGGGTTGGGGGCCAGACTCGGGGCTCGATCCTGAGCGGTGCTGAGCAGCCCCGGCCCTGCTGGGAGGCCGGGCAGTGCCCAGCCCTCGGAGGGGTGGCAGCCTGGGCACCCAGAACTAGCCGCTGCTTGTGGAAAGGCAGGTCCCAGGCCTGTGTCCCCGGGGCTGAGGAGTCCTTCACCAGCGCCAGTGACGGGCGTACCGCCCCCCTGAAATGCGCTGGGGTCCTGTTCCCATTGCTGCCACCAGCAGCCAGGTGCAGGCAGAGAACGCCTTGGCAAATGGTCCTCACTGTGATGTTCTGTGTATTGCCATGGTGCCCAGCAGCGCCAGTCAGGGCCCCTGGTGCTGGGCGCTGTACAAACACTGAACAGAAAGACGCCTCTGCCCCCAGGTGCTGCCCGCCTGAGGATAAGAACCTTCAGCTGCTGCTCTAGAGAGAAGGATCCAACCGGGGAAATTAAGGTTTTGGGTACAAATGTAGTCGTTGATTTCATCCCTTGTTGCTCTGCAAGTGAACGTGCAGCTGTAGTAAAAAGACAGAGACCCAGCCCTGAAGAGTTTACAGCCTATTTCAGACCTAGCGTGATTATCTAGCGTGCGCTCTGGTGCGTTCTGTGTCCCATAGGGCAAGGGGCAGGGGGTTAGAACGTGGATTGTTGTGGTGCCAGCTATTTTACGGCAGTTCCGTTTCTGACCCTTTCCATGACACCCTCTGATGCTCGGAGGCGTTTATAGCTGGGTGGTAATTTCTTTTTTCTTGTAAATGACCCATCCGAGGCTGAGGCCTGGGGGACAGAGAGCTGGTTTTATTTACAAGGAAAGAAACAAACTGCTGCGCTCTTGTGTTAGGCACTTCTGAAAATGTTGTCCTTTGAAGCCTCGGAGTCCCACTGACTTTCAATAGGATTTGGGCTCCTAAATCACTTAGACCCCCAGATCCACAGAGCTAGACAAACACCTAAATCCCCTTGATTTGGGGATTTGCGGCACTTTTGAAAAATTTGCCCAGAACCCCTTTTTCCCTTCCTGTGACTTGAAAAGACTCCTCTTTTTTTTTTTTTTATGCAGAAATATTTTGTAAGCCATTGATCTCAGATGCTGGTCGGGGCCTTTGATTCCAAGAAGCAAAAGTTAAAATAACCATAACGATGCTGTGCATAGAATATAGCCAGCTAAGGTCCCAATTCCAATTCTGTAAACACTTGTGTATGTCCTTAATTTTATGCACCTGGCTAATCCAGTTGACATCAGTGGAATTATTCATGTGCATAAAATTAAGGCCATGCCTACGTGTTGGTAGGATCAGGGCCTGTGTTTTGCAGCAGGGAAATCAATGGGGGTTTTGCCATTGACTTCAATGGGAGCAGAAGGAGGCCTGTTATGTGTCCTCCCTCCCTCTCTCCGGCTATGGGTTCCTTGAATTTTTTAACCTTAGTTTGACATTGTACGTTATCCTTGGATCAGCAGTTTTTTAGCCATCTCCGGCCTTCCAGTACTTCCCAGGCAAAACATTCAGAACCAAACGTGTGTTTCTATTAAAAGTTGTTTTCCTAACTACAGCTGACTTTCCCCCCCCCCGCACACGCACACACCCATTATTTTGTCTATGCAAAGCCAAAGGGGAAACCCGGCCCTAAAACTGTTCACCCCCCCCTTTTCCCCCCCCCCCCCAGCTCTACTGTGGCTGCCACTGGATTACCCTTCTCCAGGCGCACAGGTTCTGACCGCTCAGCGTTGTTTCATGCATTGAATGTGCTAAAATGAGTTACGTTGTGTTTCGTGCCCGTGTTTGTTCTTTAAGAAAATAAGCAACTTTCACATATTGCAAAATATCAGTTACTGGCATTACTGCAATGACCCCCGCCTCCCCCCCAGTACACACACGCTAGTGCATGGGCAGTGAGCGGTTGTGTGGTGTCTTTGTTTAAATTGCCTGCAGCATTCCAAGCCTTCTGTAAAGTGGTAGGCCCCCAAATTGATTTGCAGTAATGTGTTCACAGAGCATTGTTGGGGCACCACGGGCTGCCCGAGAACAGTAAAAAATCACCCTCTTAAAATGCAAAGAGGACATCGACCAGCATCCAAAACAAGGCCTTCAGAAAGGAGTGGGCAATGAGGTCTGTGTGATTAAGGGGCTGGCTAGGGGTGCAGACTGCCCTGTGTGACCTCGGAAAAGTCGCTTAGTCTGTCCATGCCTCAGTTTCCCCATCTGTAAAATGGCAATGATAATACTTCCCTGCCTCGTGGGGGTGCTGTGGAGATAAATTCATTGTTGATTAGGAGGTGCTCAGATATTCCAGTGGTGGGGGAGCCATATAAGAAACTAGAGAGGCCAAGTAGGAAAAGTTTCAGTTGCTATTTGAAAGTGTGGAAAGATGAACTGGGGTAAAGGTTAAGGGAAAGCCGAGGACTCTCCACAGTAAGGGCTGCTGAGGCAGTCCTGCGGGGGCGGGATCCCTGAAAGACTGGTCACTTCTGAGCACAGATACCATCCAGGCTGAGGCTCAAGGGGAAGTTCTTGACCTGCCCTGACGTCTGTACCATTTGGAGCATTAGACAGCCCGTGTAAAGACCACCAGACCAGTATGCAGTGATCCCAGCTGATGCAGGCTTGAGGCAAGGTTTGAACAAGCTGAAAGTGATGCCAGAGCTCAGAAGGTGTTCCAAGCGAGCAGCGTGCGTGTGTTCTCAGGTCATTGCAAGACTAATGTTCTTTGCTCTACGCGTGAAGAGATCCTGCCACTATTCCTCCTTCCGCTGCTGCAGTTATTGAAAGAAGGTGCCGGACCTTTCGTGTGCCAGTTCACAGGTGGCTTGCGTGTGCTACACAGGACATCAGGTGGCTGTATTTTAGTAACTGTGTGCCACAGTCCTGGGCTGTGAAAGAGAAATCCACAAGGAAGGAAAGGAGGGAATCCTAACCTTCCTGCCTAAAATAAGAGCGCGTTTCTCACTCCATTTTGTTGACTTCCCTCGGCAAACACAGTACGAATACCTGGGGCAATACGCAGCGCTGGCTTGAAGGGGGCCTCTTTCTCGTGCTTTAATGTGATTTGTGACTTTCATGTATCCTTGTAGCTGCAGCATCCAGCAATGGGATTCAGACGAACCTATCCCGCGGTCAGAATTGCTGGCGGGTGTGGCTGGGAAGCATGGACTGCTCTGTCTCTTGTCTGAACGGATAGACAAAGAGGTCCTCGATGCAGCAGGTGGGTATGGGTGGCGGCTCTCTTGTGAATGGCTCTAGCTGATCTTTTGTCATCGAAAAAAGAGAGGACATACAGAATTGTATCTGTGCTGCCCGGATCTCGGTCCCGGTGTCTCGCCCTCACAGCCCCTGAGAAGCGGATTGGCTGACCCTTCCTTTGCTGCCATGCATTAATACGAATCCTCCATTTAAATTCCACCTCACGCTGTCCCTCCATCATGGCGGCACAGAGTTGTAAGGCGCGAAGAGATGTGTCTAGCTCCCTAGTGTCCACTGGCCAGAATTCACTGTCAGTCCCTTTTGGGTGTGTGGTTTTTTTTTCCCTGCAAGAAGAAACTTCTTTGCCTAGCGTAGAGTTCCCCAGAAAATGACCACTAAAGAATGACTTGTTCCCATCCCAGTCAAAGAGAAGCAGCTAGGAATATAGATGCAGCATCTTTAAAGAGACTTTTCCTTAGCTAACGGGACACTCAACTTTCTTTGATGTTTTTGGCATTGTAAAAAAATCCTATTTCTGGCAAATCCTGATTTTGGTTTCAATTCTTTTAAAAGTTATAAGGGATTTTCTGCTTCCCTTCCCAGTTGATGTTTACAAGGTGTCTTGTAAAAAATCTGTTCTGGTCCAGCAGAAGTTACGAGCTTGATGCAGAAATGACTGGGTGACGTTCCCTGGCCTGTGTTAACAGGAGATCAGATCAGATGGTCATAATGGTCACTCTGGCCTAACTCTGTGAATCTCAGGGAAGGAGAAAACTGACCAGCTGTGAAGGGGAAACAGTGAAACTGACTATGCACAAAGCACAGTCAAATGTCCAGAGTCAGTTGCCTGAAAAAGTGGTATTTCGGTTTTGCTGACTTCCTTCAGTGTCAGCCCTGTTAGGTGTTTCTGGTCATTAGAGTAGATTCCAAAGATTCAGACAATTACAAGCCGGTAATTGTAAGACATTTTTATCCTTTCATTTTTCCATTGTTGTGTTTCGTTCGTTTTGAGGGTTCTGTCTTCATGTTTTGCAGGGTCTAACCTTAAAGTAATCAGCACGCTGTCTGTGGGTGTTGACCATCTGGCTCTAGAAGAAATTAAAAAGCGGTATTGTTTGCTCCTTTGTGTGCTAACTCTTAACCATGGAAGGCATTTTCTTCCGCTATTTGCTGTGTCCCCTGCCTCTTGGGTGCAAGAAATGGAGAACTGTTAATTGAGAGAAACCAATTGGAACAGAGAATGGGTCGGCTTGGGGGTAAGGCATTGCACTGGGACTCGGGGAAACGTTGATTCGGTTTCCAGTTCTACCACAGGCCCTAGATAGCTTTTAAAACGTGACCCTCAGTCTCTCTCTGGGCCTCAGTGCCCCGTCTGTACAATGGGGATAAGAGCACGGCCCGAGCTCCCAGCGGGGTTGTGAGGATCGATGATAGATTAATTATTATTTGCTTGGTGCTCCGATAATATGGTAATATAAGAACCTGTGTGGGGAAAAATGCCCCGCAGAATGAAGTGTAATACAAACAGGATTTCGTCCAAATGTAAACAAACGCGCAAACTAGCATTTCACGTGTTAACACTTGAGGACCGAAATGCTGTGTTTGAATTGCAGTGGAATCCGTGTGGGATACACCCCGGACATCTTGACGGACGCCACGGCCGAGCTCTCGGTAGCTTTGCTCTTAGCTGCGTGTCGCAGGCTGCCGGAGTCAGCGGAGGCAGTGAAGAAGTGAGTATTGACAATTTAGGGCTGGCTTCTGAGCTGTGCGACGTCCGTGAGAGTCTGGAGTAACTCCATAGACTGTATGCTTGATCAATCCTGGACCCGAATACACCAAAGTAAAGGCAGTTCCTGCCTTGAGACGTTTACATGGATGCAGTTACAGTTACTCTGGATTTGCACTGGACTAGCTGAGATCAGCATCGTTCTATGAGCCCAGTGAGTTAAGTACAATTAACAAAGAGGCTGTTTTAAGTCCTAAATCTAAGGCATAACTCTGCGTGCTTGGGCAGTGATCCAGCTAGAGCGTGTGTGGCAGTATAAAGGGGCCTTAAAGGAGGTGAAAATTGTTCATGGGGCCTCCCTGGCCAGAAGAGAGCAACTGGAAGGGCCCTGCACTGGCCCTGCTCCCAGTGCGGGAAGGACGTTGGAGGTATGGCCAGAGTTCACTGCACAAAGGCTGTACCCAGAGGCTGTGGGGAGTGGAACAAAAGTTAGATCAGTCTTGAGGCTGCTCTAATTAACGCTAAAGGTGACTTACAGCAGGAACATTGTAGAGCCCGTCGCTTCATGTTAGCACCATTCATACCTGTTCATTTCTGTTTCTAGGGTGCTAAATCATTGCCACCGGTATGTGACACAGGGGTTGTGAAGTATTTGTGCCATTCGTCATTTGTTGGGTCCATATCCAGACTCCAGGCCAACCTGGAAAATGGAATCGGTCTAACATCTGTTTGTATTTCACTCCTTTTTGTAGTGGTGGTTGGACAACGTGGAAGCCTCTGTGGATGTGTGGGTACGGGCTGTCTGATAGCACTGTAGGAATCATAGGGCTGGGAAGAATAGGTGAGTGAATTGTATTGTGTAGATGTATACTAGTATTTTGACTGACATAGCAACGTGTGTGTGTGTGTGAGAGAGAGAGAGAGAGAGAATTTTCCAAAAGAAGACACTTCACTGCACATACCCCTCCCTCTGGGGAGGGGATGAGAGAACGGATACAGGCCAGCTGTCGTTACTTAATGCACTAGTGGAAGGCGCTCAGATACGCTGGTGATGAGCATGGTACAACTACCTGCATAGAATAGACTGTTGGATTAAAATAACAAACTCAGTGATCAGTAAGAAGATGTTTAGCTCGCCAGTGTGTACTCTCTGTAGCTTTAATATTTTACTCAGTTTTATCACGGCCAGAAACTTTCTTCTCTTTGCCTCTGTTTTTTGTGTGCATGTGAATTTGTGTCTAGCCCCCTTTCCTGCAGGGAACAACCCATGACTCAGGTGTTCTCCTTCTTGTTAGTTATAGAATCCGATGAATCCTGGATGTAACTTTCAGCCCCTATGTTCGCTCAGGCTTTTGCTGAGCAGACATTTATGCTCTCACCCGTTAGGTGGGGAGTTCACAAGTTACTTCATTCTTTGGTTATGCTAACAATTTTGTGTTTAACTGTGCCCCGTGGTAGCAGTGCTGGACACATTCACAGAAACTGAAAAATAAATAAAGAGAACTGTGAAGGACAAAACATTCCGAGGACATTCAAACCAGTGGCTGATGGAACACTCCCCCATTCACCTGCCCTCCCAGGAGCCACAGGCTGACTAAGCAGGAATCTCTCTCTCCATCCTACTAATCAGCGTGCGATTGCAATCAGGCTTAGACCTTAAGCTGTAAAACATTCACATATTTCCACCTTATCGGACTCCTAAAGCAAACTGGACTTTCTCTTGCTTTGTTTCAGTTAAACAAATATCCCAAAGTCCATGGTACACGGGAGTGCTGGCTTGTCTATTAGCTTGTGGAGTTGGTCAATGGATTTTTTTTTTTTCCTTCCTTCAATTTTCTCTCCAAAATGTCACTTCAGATTTAATGTCCCGTCATTCCCTTTGCTGCAGCCGCCTTACCAATCGAAAATTCATTCGCTTCCCACGGAGTGAATGAGAGCATGTGGCCTCCAAAATGAATGGGAAACCTCAGGCTGGTGCAGTTAGAGTAATCTCTTAATGAAAGTGGCCGGTTTCATTGCAGTTGAGTGAACAGTGGATGCATCCTGCGGCCTTGTCGATAGATGCAGGAGTATTTTGGGCTGTCAGATTGCAGGGTTAGTGGTTTCCTTCCTGCAGTGCATGATCGCAGTGTGCAGAGACGTGACCTCTTCTTGTTTTTAGGACAGGCAGTGGCGCGCCGTTTAAAGCCATTTGGGGTCAAGAAATTTTTGTATACGGGAAGTCGCCCAAAACCAGAGAGCGCCGTGGAGTTTCAAGCCGACTTTGGTAAGAGACATAAATGAAGCTGGAAAGACAGCTCTGGAAACAAAGCTCTCTTCGTAAGTGCAGAATAACAAACAGTCCAAATGAGTTGATGCAGGGAAGATCTTGTCCTTGGATGTGGTGATTGGAAACTTGAAGGCTTCCTGAAGCGCAGTGTAGCAGTGCTGAATTATTAAGGCCCCACAAAGTGGCTGGTGTTTGAATGTAGTGCGCAAACACATTTAATATGTTGTTGATTGAAAGTGGTGACGATGCCATGAGTGAAATCTGGACCCCACTGACTTCAGTGGGGCCAAGATTTCATCCCAGACCTCTTAAATAACTGGCAACTCTCAAATGAGACTCTCTTCAGATATATTCACATTTATATCAAATATTTGTTTTCCTACCTATAATAATGCACATGCTCTACTGTGCCTTTCTGCATGTTAAACTCACTGATAGACTTTGTCGTGCAAAGTCCTAAGCTGTTGCCCAGCTGTGACTTGCGTTTGAAAAATAAACGGTTCCAAAAAAATCAGTTTCTATTGGGGTCAATCTTTTGGTTTGTAAATCCAGTGAACCTATTCCTCTCCTCCCATCCTTGGGTGAAAGCTGAAAGAGTTGTCAAATCTGTCTTCAGACCTTACAGAACTTCTAAATGTTTGTTTAAAATATTATGGTAATATTTTGCTAACTAATACGTACCACCCCTGAAATGCACAATGCAGCCACCTCTGGGGTGGAAGACTGACTTGCTAAGCATGGGTAAATTTCTTCTTTTGGTTGATGACACCTTGTCTATTTTTTTTTTTTTTAAAGGTCGTTTAAAATATGGCACCTTGTTCATATGATGTTTTTGTTTGGGTTTGGCAACCCAGTCATGGGGTGAGGTTAGCAAGATCTTCCTGAAGCAGTAGTCCCTCACTGATGACTATTTAATGGACATTGGGTAGTTCCCAAACTAGTTAAAATACACGAGACCCACCCTTGCTTCCCCCTCCGGAAACTCATGACGTGTTTTTTGGATTTTTTTTCCCCCCCAGTCCCACTCACCAAGCTAGCAGAGGAGTCAGACTTTGTTGTTGTTACCTGTTCCTTAACTCCTGACACTAAAGGAATGTGCGACAAGGATTTCTTCAGCCGAATGAAGAAAACGTCTGTGTTGATCAACACAAGCAGGTGAAAATCTTCACTGTCATCTTAAACAAGACTAGATTGTGGGTAAAAAAGGAAAAGCAGGTGATATTCAGGTAACTGATAGACGGGTGTTATGGATGTCAAGGGATTACGCTGAAATTGCCATGGGGGGGCAAGTATTGGCTTGGGGCACCAACTCTGAGTTTGTGCTTGCTAGCCTTGTAGCTTGGCCTGCTGCGACTATCTTTTAAATGGATACTAGATATTAATGTACACAAGAAAGTAACTTTTCTCCCCCTTAGGCTGGAGTTCAGCGAATATCATGGGATTATTGCCGCTCTAAAAGCTGCAAAGTGGGCGCCATCTTGGAGTCTCTCCTTAATGGGAGGAAGTGGCTGTGGCTGTACTCCCGGGTGGAAAAGCTTTGTTTGTGGTTGGTGGTGATACTCAAACGGCCTTTTCCCCAGCGGGCTGTCGCCATGGAAGATAGGAGCTGCATGGGGATTGGTCAGATGCTACGGTGCCATCTACATGGATGTTACAGCTGAGGGTTAAAACTGTGCTTAAACACAGTTCAAATTGTGGGTGCCCAAATGGGATTCGAATGCAATGGGTCAACTACGGCAGTGGTTCTCAACCTTTTGTACTGGTGACCCCTTTCACAAAGCAAACCTCTGAGTGCGACCCCCCTCCCCTTATAAATTAAAAACACTTTTTTTTATATATTTAACACCATTATAAATGCTGGAGGCAAAGTGGAGTTTGGGGTGGAGGCTGACCGCTTGAAACCCCCCCATATAATAGCCTCGCGACCCCCTGAGGGGTCCCGACCCCCTGTTTGAGAACCCCTGGACTACAGCCAGGTTTGTACCTGGGTACAGTGACTTACGATAACCCGTTGCAGAGCATCGAGAGAGCAGTTAAGCAGAACCTGATTGTTCGTGGTGTGGAACAACGGGCACAAAGTGACATACAGAGCTGATTATTCCTGCCTAAGGCCGATGGGGCAAACGCTCAGGCAGGTGAGTCGTTCCACTGAAGCCGGTGGGACGACTCGAGTGTGTGAAGTTAAGCACGCGGCAGTGTTTGTATTCCATGCTTGTCTGGCTTACTAGTAACAATACCTAGCTCTTGTATAGCTTAAACTGTGTTTCTTAGGGGAGCGGTGGTGAACCAGGAAGACCTGTACCAGGCTTTGGTTAGTGGCCAGATTGCAGCTGCTGGTCTGGATGTCACAACCCCAGAGCCGCTGCCTACAGACCACCCTCTCCTTTCCCTGAAGAATTGTGGTAAGCCACCATCTTTGCAAACAGCAGCTGTTTGCACCTTCTCTTACAGTCCACTTCCTGCACTTCTGATGGGGAGGCAGTGGCTTCTAGTGGCTAGAGAAGGGGCTCATGTAGTTCTTGCTATTCTGTTTGCCACACTGACCTGACAAGGAATTTCAATCCTGGTGAGCTTGGCATGGTTCGTGTCTAGCAAGGGTTTAATATGCGGGGCAAATTAGTCACAGGCAAGGGAAAGTCAAACCATGTGTGCTTCAGTAAGCTGCTCTTAGCACTGGGCCATAGCAAGGCAGTGTGACATGAGGGGCATTGAGGAGGGAAAACCTTGTCAGCTGCGTGTGTTAATTAAATTCAGGGCAAATTTTATTTCATTCAAATGTATTTGCTCATTTGCAAACATGTCCCTGACTGATCACCGTATTCCATCAGCTGAGAACTTAGACCCCATTTCAGCAAGGGACTTAAGCATGTTGCCTAGTTTGAGCACATGAGTAGTCTCCTTAACGTCAATGGATTGGGACCTTACTGCTCAGATACTGAGGTGATGAACATGTTAGAAGTAGAGCTGTCAAGCCAATAAAAAAAAATGAATCGCGATTAATCGTGTGATTAAAGTGATAATAGAATACCATTTATTTAAATATTTTTGGATGTTTTCTACATTTTCAAGTATATTGATTTCAGTTACAACACGGACTAGAAAGTGTACCGTGCTCACTTTATATTTATTTTTGATTATAAATATTTGCACTGTAAAAAACAAAAGAAATAGTATTTTTTAATTTACCTAAAACAAGCAGGGGACCTGAGTTAGTGAACCAGGAAGACCCTTCCAGTCCTATGTTCTTGTCAAACAGTGAGATGTTAGATTGGGTTTGTTTAGTCTGGAGAAGAGAAGACTGAGAGGGGACATGACATAGTTTTCAAGTACATAAAAGGTTGTTATAAGGAGGAGGGACAAAAATTGTTCTTCTGAACCTCTGAGGATAGGAGAAGAAGCAATGGGCTTAAATTGCAGCAAGGGAGGTTTAGGTTGGACATTAGGAAAAACTTCCTAACTGTCAGGGTGGTTAGCACTGGAATAAATTGCCCAGGGAGGTGGTGGAATCTCCATCATGGGGGTTTTTTTAAGAGCAGGTTAGACAAACACCTGTCAGGGATGGTCTAGATAATAGTCCTGTCTTGAGTGCAGGAGACTGGACTAGATAACCCGTCGAGATCCCTTCCACTCCTATGATTCTATGTTAGGAACAAGAGGTCCTGACTTTACACTTTCTAATATTTAGTTTTAAAGAGGTAGCTTTTATACTACATAAAGGGTACAAGATCACAAATGCTTTCCATCTCCCCTTTAAAAGCATTAAGCTTTAAAATGTATTCTTAATTTCATTGACAGAGCTGCTCAAATACCAAACCCATCTCTGAAATATGTCTTCTCTCCCCCGTATAGTGATTTTGCCTCACATTGGAAGCGCTACCTACGCCACGAGAAGCGCCATGTCTGTGCTGGCTGCTAACAACCTTCTGGCCGGCTTGAAAGGGGAAAGCATGCCAAATGAACTCCAGCTGTGAAGAGAAGAGAATCCCAAGAACATCGCTGGCTAGACCAGGTCATACCTTAAAAATGACCATTTTCTCTTAGCCCAGAGAAGCAGAACAGATCCTGACTCATTCCTGCTGTAAAGTTGGTGTATGTGTGTCTGTCGTTCTGCAAGTAGAACTTATTAAACCAGGCTTGAGTAACACACAGTTGTGTGGTGGTTATGTGGAAGCGGGATGTATATTGTGCTATTTCTAAGAGAAAAACTGAATGCTAGTGAGACTCTGGAGAGCACATAACTGTATGTGGATAGAAACTCAAGAGATCAAAGAAAATCACTCCCTTTCCTCGAACAATTGGGCCCATTTTCACAAGAAGGCAACAATCATAATCAGATGGGTGGCTTTATTCTTTATCGCTCTGATAAAGCAAAAGGCTTAATCGTACTTAACGTCAGATGTGCCCTAATGGCCGGCACGTTGTGTCCCCCCCCATGTCTGATCTACAGAGGATATGGGTCTGTTATCGCTCTCAACTTGAGAGCAAAGCTCTGTAGCTCAAGTTGTAGAAACTCATGATTTTAGCGGTGAGGGTCTCCAGGTTGTCAGCCCAGATGGCAGGTGTCACATCAGCATATGTCAAACGGCTCCACAGGGGGGCTACTCAGACATTCGAATCTCTGGATTAACCAACAGGTGGCTGAACACAGAGAAATGCAGAATTTCCAATACGAACATTTCCTACTATGCAGCAACTATTAATTCTGCCTTAACCCATGTGGGCAGAATAGTTGTGAGAGGAAAATTAGTCTCCCAGGAATGACTTTCTGCGCATGGGATGGGCTGGGATTTGCAGGTTTTTGGTAAGGTACGATTTTTCTTATTCTGCCCAGAGAAGGTGTGCACATCCCTTCGAGTGGGATGTCAAATGGAGGCATGTAGTCAGGGCGGGTATTGAGTAATTAAACTCTGAGCCTCTGAATTGCCTTGGGGAGTGTTGCAAAAAGTGGAAAGGCAGGTCCTGATCGCTGGCTCTGGTTCAGAGATCCCTTCTAGAGAAGAAACTGGAACTACGTCTCATGATGGATGACCCAGGCAGGGCTCTGACTATTGAGTCAAAGGACTGGGTGAAGATTCCATTCCCACAGCTCTATCTTCTGTCTGCCCAGCTAATCTGCCTGGCTGCTCAACTCCCCTTTAATGTAGAGAGCTTAAAGGGACAGAAGGTTGTTTTCTGCCCATGAATGTAGGAGGTTGGATTGCTGTAGGATGGCTGTGGATCTGGTGCATCCGTGTTTGCTGACAGAAGCTACTGCTGTTATGGTGTCAGACATCACTATTTAAAGGTATTCCTGATTGATTGAGGCCATTTGATTCAGTGTTGAAGCTCCTTGTCCATTCATGATCCTTAGATGGATTTGTTCCCTGAATGGGCTCCCCATGCTTTGAGACCGGCGTTGGTTGTCACCACCGTTCTCTCCGGCTCTGCCATCGTGTGGTCTGCTGCGTAGCTGATTTGCAGCCACCAGGATAGAGATTTCAATACTGCTTTGGGCAACGAGATTAAGGTAGATAGAGTTGATGGGTCCTCTGGATCCAGAGAAATCAGGAACTAGAGAATACAGGTGGAATCTTGCCCACTGCAGGACACCATCATATCGAGAGATGATATCAGAACCCTTGTAATAAAGTTGAGTGATTGCTGGGGGATAGTATCTATCATCCTGCATATCCTGTCTGTTAGAAAAACTTGGTGTAGCTCAGTATCTCTCATGACTTCCAAGCATAACTTGGGCTGAACTGGATTCATTTGGCTGTCTGTATGGTGGATAACGAAGCCATGATGCTCTAGAACTTGTGCTCATTCCAAGGAGTGGGACCTGATCAGAAGACCATCCAGGAAGTGATATGCATGCACCCTCCTCTCTGAGAGGTTGGGATAACTAGCACCTGGGTAAATAGCCTGGGGGTGGTTGCAAGGTAATCTAAAGCCATCTTCATGCAGCTGTGTTTCATCTAGTTGGGGGAAGTTTGGGAGATCAGGAACCTAGGTTTGGGACTCGCCTTTGACTCCTAATGCATAACCCAAGCAGACTCCATCCAGGACTCGTTTGTCTGACATGGTGTGGATGCAGCCAGCTGCAGATTTTTGTCACCTGCTCCCATTCTGAGTGAACATGTCATGGGGTCAGCCCCAGGTCATGTTTGATTAAAAATTGGGGTTTTCCAGAGGATCACGACTGCCCCTTGTGCCCTTGGACCTATTCCATCTGCCAAGGGCTGGTTGGGTGTCCCTCCACAGATACTTAGAGTAGGTACAAAAGGAGTAATGTGATCTGTAATAAATAAGGCCTACATTCTCTTTTTGAGGACCTGGATGTCAAGAAAGTCATCTTTGATTTTATTTAGAGGATCCTGCTGTGGATTTGTCAACAAGCTCACTGAAGAGCCTTGGTCAGCGTCTGTCTGCCATGAGCATCAGCCTTTTCCATGACCTTAGCCATAAGTGATGACGAGGCAGGGTCACATCCCATTGCCCTCACAGTGAATCTGAGGCTGTCACAGAAGGTGCCCGCTACAGAGGCTGCTGCTACACAAGCTCTCTCAGAATGGCTCCCACACAGAAATATTTTCTGATTTTTGAAAGGGAATCAGTCCATGCCAAGATGGCTCAAGTAGAAGAGGCGGAGGCTGTGGATACTCAGAGGGTGGTGGAGGAAGCTTCAGAATTCCTCCTTAAGCAATCGGTCTTCCTCTCTGTCTGGTCCTTGGGGAAGAAATCACCCTTAACTGGGATCATCCTGTCTTTTACAAGGGATGAAAGGGCTGCATCCACATTTGGTAGAGTAACTAGGTCTGGATTGGATCTATGAACGTGATACTGCATCTTGGCCAGCCTCTGAGCTCTTGCTGGGTTTTGCATTCAGCCCTAATTACATCTTCCAGTGTTGCATGGAGAGGAGATAGGTTTGAGTGGTTTCACTCCCTTTCTGTCTAGATCTATTCTGGGTAAGTTCTTATCTTTTGATGCCTCCTCCTTTTGAGGTTCTTCCAGTGGGGGTTCAGTGCCTGACACTACTTGCCAGGATAGAAACAAAACTCCTCTTGAAACAACTTGCTTTGAGGTTCCTCCTCTGGGGGCTTTAGCTCAGATTCAGAAAATTGTCCTTCCCAGGAATGAGAAGCTACAGGGTCCTGTCTTGAGCTCTTTGTCTTCCTGCTCTTTTTACAACCTTTTGTGCCAGGGGCTCTCTCTCCCCCTGAAAATGGAAGAGGACGTGAGATAGTCCCTCCATCTCTTGCTCCTGTGTTTGCTAGGCAACAGTCCATCGGAAAGGGTTTGGAACCTCAAACAGTAAGCTATAAGCACACTTAAAATTGCCACATATCCCACACCACTGGTTCCTTGATAAGTAGAGCCATGGAGTAGAGTATTAACTCTAAGTGAATCTGATATTTTTATGCTCTGCTAGCCTCAGCTCCTGGTTGAAACATACTCAGCAGTTGGCAAATCTGACTGGCTTAATTAGATCATAGGTATCTGGTCACCCCAGGGGCAGCTGATCAAATAAGAAGTGGGAGTTAAACTGCTATTGCCATTAAATGTCCAAAGATTTCTTGGTGTTTTAAACCCCCATCACCTGTACCATAACGCTGGTGCGGAGTGCACAGAGGCACCATTGGCTTGTTTTTGTTGCCCTTAAGCCGAGTTTGCATTATAAGCAATTGACACTGGCAGCTGGATCTAAATGTAAGACTTTCTCTTGGTATCACTGTAGAGAAGCTACAGGCAGATAAACCAAGTGATGAACAGTGGTGTTATGTATGTTTAATCCCATTTGACAGAGAACTCAACCAATGTGTTCTAACTTGTCAAACTTTTCCAGTAACCAACCTAGCATCAAAGACCTTTTTCCATGACAGAGGAGAGCAAGTTTAAAAAACTATTTAAGTAACATCAGATCCTTAAGAAAGCAAATTTGCTTGCAAAATTTGTTTTACAGAGGTGTAAAACTCACATACAGCTTTCACCAAGGGACTTTTTAAATTGGTGGGATATACTGTACCCCATGTGACACCCTGCAGCCCATGTTCACCACTTTTGTATGGGCATAATATATTTTGTTTGAAGTATCATTTGAAAACTCAATCTACAGACCAACATTGTCTTGGTAATCTATCAACATTGTACAGGGAGCTGAGATTTTACTAGGTGATTGTTACTGAAATATGCTGTCATTCTGGCTAATGCCCTCAGACCATTTTTTCAAAGACACTAGCTAGGTGCTAAAAGGCCATTAGCTGCTTAATCGGAGATTCACCAGCAGGAGAGTTATAAACAAATTATTTACAATTCCCCAGAACAGCTTGCAGAACACATATGCAATTGAACCCCATGACCCAGCAAAGACTTTTCCAGTACAAAGGGTTAGAGTATAAGAAGGGGGAGGGAGGGAGCCTCTGGCCACCTCACCTATGACATCACTAAATATCTGAAGAACACTGAACTAAGGGGAGTGGTTCCAGGTTGGAAAAAGCAGCAGCCTGTGACATATATTGCATCTAAGGGTGAGACAACTGATTTTGCTTTTAGAGTTAGCCTAGGTAAAGTCTAGAAATTAGAGTGTGGTTTTCTCTCTCTTTTGGAACTAAATCTGACTTATGCCTTAGCACCTGTAAATCACTTAAAATCTATCTTTCTCTAGTTAAATGGGGTTTACTGTTTTATCTAAACCAGTGTGTTTGGGAAACCCGCACTTGAGACAAGGGTGGTGTATATTCATTATCCACTGTTGGAATGACAAACTAATGATGAGTTAGTACATTCCACTGGGCCACTGAACAGTACAGGGCACTTTTTTTGAGGGGAGGGTGGGAAGAGAGACAAGGCTGGGATTGCAGGATATGCTGGTGTCACCTTCTATCTGTTCATCGATGGCTGGGCATATAGCACTTGTGTTCAACTAGGAATGACTTTACCTGCTGGGGGCTGTGGGTGAACAGAGCCTGGAAAGGTTGCGATGCTGACAGTACGGCAGTGTAAAAGGGGATCCAGGCTGGAGAGCTAAGGGGACATAACAGACCTGTAATTCAGGCTGCAGCCTGAGGAATGTCACAACTGATTCAGAATCCTTTTCTTCCACTATAGGCTCCTCACCAGATCCTTCCAGCTATTTACTTCCATATAGCATTCTGCCTAAGAGAGGGAGAGCTGGCCACAAGGGGTATTGTTTTTCAAGACAAATAAGGTCTTGTTCATAATGTTACAGGATTGTATTTGTTGATTATTTAAATCTAAATAATCAAGAGACACCTATGCAAGGAGCTCAGTACCCTAGCATAGCATTAGCAATACAATCAAAATAATTCAATAGGAACTCAGGCAGCCTCCTTTGACATTTCATTTTCTAGGAATCATACCTTCAACCTTCTCCAAAAATACCCAAATAGATATGTTTTGCAGCATACCTGGATGGTCACCAAATCTGGACAGTTCAGAGTCCTCAAGCCCACACACCGAATGCCCTGCTAGCCACCCTCTCTGCTTTATTACAAGAGCGTTCAAGCTCAGGCATTCCTGGAAACGGCAGCTGTGGCAGTATGGTTCAGGGAGAGACGAGCCCTCAGGTAAGCCAGTCCCAGGTTATTTAGGGCTTTGTAGGTCATAACCAACTCCTTCAACTCCACCAAGACCAACACACGCACCTGTAGACCCACTGCAACCTATCAGTGTTCCAGTCAGGATTAAGTAAATAAGGAAATCAAATCAGACACATCAGCACAAAAATGTAGTGTTTATTTTCAGATGTATCTCATAACACTCTAAACATACTGAGCTTCACGTGAGATCGCACTATAGTGCTCGGCTATTAAGTCTGAACAGAAGTGGAGTGAGGCTAGTTTTGTAATTATAGTCAGGTTTGGAGATTAGATATTGCTCATTTTACAAGATGGGTCAGTTTAGGAGTGTTTATTCTGAGATATTGCTTCACATAGGAAGACCAAGAAAGCAACAGCAGTCAGACATGGGTTACTGAAGCTGTAATATGTCCTTCTAGAAACACTGTAATTTGATATACTGAAAATTAAGTGTGTTACATCTAAAAGATTCCCAATGTTTATTTTATTTCTTTTCTTTGTTGTTTCTGGAGAGCAGCCCTCCCTTACCACCTATCACATAACCACAAACATTTTATTATAAAAACGGATCCAGAAATACAGTTAAATATAGGCTTCATTTACATGTTCATATTCATTCTTAAAATTAAGTGCATTGATTGCCCCACCCCCATCTCTGCTTTCTTCCTGTGAGTGGGAGGGTTTTAGACACAGATGCTAGATAAAGAAAACAGCTGGAAAATAGAAAAAAATAGGTTTTGGAACAAAACTGGAAAAAGGCAAGATATTAAAAAGTTAGGCAAGATATTACCAATAAGGCAACACAACATAAAATTAAATTAGAAAACACTGCATTGTAGTGATGATCTAGTTTTAATGGAGATGCAGTGAGACTGACGTAGTTCAATGCTGTTAGTCCCTTGACATCAACATGATTACCACATAAAATGCAGCATTTTCTAATGCTATTCATGAACTTGGCACATGTCCTTGGTGCCTTAAAAAAACAAAAGCCAGAAGTGTAACTATTAAAAACCAGTCATGGGACTGTGAGGTTTTAAAAAAATTGAATCATGTCATAACAGTTACAAGTTCCTGCTTACCCTAGCAGCTTAAATTGCAAATCAAATATTAACAGCCCTTAGGCAGTTTTCTCACCACAAAGCAGGAGAGAAGAGTACATTTTATTTCTCTCTCAGCCAGATATTGTTTCATACATAGCCCTGTGTTTCTGTGGTACTGACCATGATTGTTTAGTTCCAATGTTTCAACTGTCTCAGTTACTCAAGACTAAACTAGCTACAGAACTGAGGAATAGGGATTTAATTTTCAGCTTCCATTCAAATAAATCCAAGATTTTTCAGGAGGCCAACATCCCTATTAAAAAATAGCAAAGGTTTAATCAAAGTCAGACAGTAACACCACACAGAATGAGTTTGCTACATAACAGATTAAAGATGAGGAAGTTGGGAAGTTTGCAAATGCTTTTTTTAATATTAAAAATAGCCCCCACTGCTGCAGATTAGCTATATTAGATGCTCATGATCTGTCTCCTTTGGATATGACAGATGTGCTGAAGCACTAACCGAGATTCTGCATAAACAGAGTAACACTGGTCAGTAGAAGTGGTCCAAAATGTTAATAGAAACCCAGTTTGTTGAACTCCAGGAGTTAGTTCATGTGCATCTTAAAAAATAAAAAAAAAAAAACACACCACAACTGCAAAGAGTATTAGTTACAATGGTATCAAAGAAGAGGAAATTAAAATAAGATCTGTGAGATTCAAGGGAAACAGAGATTACTGAACTTGTTTTACAAGGTGTACAGTGCTATTTTTTAAATTAAATTTGTGTTGGATTTTTACTTGTGGGAAAGTACATTTATGATACTTCTCTAAATTGAAGAATTAGAGTCAACCGCTACATTTAAACAGAGAGGCATATGAATATGGCAAGACAGGCTCTCATTCCTGACTGTTCCTCAGATCAAAGTAATCCATGGTTGGGAGGACAATAAGTATATGGAGAAGGAAATTAAAAAGCCTGAAGATAAGAGCATCAGAAAAGGATAGTCTGCTTACACAATAACTTGGATCAGATTGACTGTCAGCATCTGGAAAGGGTCAGAGACTCTCTTACACGATAAAAGAAGCCACCACAAATCATATCTCCCATTTAAAATAAAGTAGACAATAACGAGCTCTTTTCAGACATCTATGTATATGGAATTTTAACATATGAAATACAAGTTGGTTAAAATACTGCTAAGAATAGCACATACAGAAACAGTACGTCACTTATCACTCATTACAAGTTTTTACAGGAAAAAAAATGGTGAAACACCTAGGAGATCTTGCTGTATTCAAACTATATATACATCTAACAGTCCAAACGCTACTTGTCTTGGACTCAAGGTAAGCACCTTCATTACGGTGTCCATTACAGGAAAACAGCCAAAAATACATTCAGAACCCCTACAACTATTTTCATAATTAACATGTTAAAGCATTTTGTGGTAGACAGGTGTATCCAAGATTGTTTTTCTTTAAGGATATGCAATCTGCATTAGTAACAGTAAAGAGCTCTTTGCATTTTTGTTCATACACATAATGTATCAACTTAGTTTACAGGTTATTTATTTAAACACTTTCACAATTTTACAAAATTCCTAAAAAAGAATTTGCACTTCAGTTTCTCATCTTTGAAACGTGCTACTTTAACATAATTAGGAGCTGGCTACATTTTCACCCATCCCCCTCCTATTTCTTCCCTCCCACCTCCCCCCCCAGCACAGGAACTACTTGGTTTTAGGGATTGCATCCCCATGAGCCCAAGACCTGCATTTACACAATAATAATAATACTTAATACTTCTATAGTGCCTCCTTCAGAGCATCTCAAAGCGCTTCCAAACAGTTGTTTAAGCCTCACAACACCCGTGAGGTAGGTATGGTATTATCCCCATTTTACAGGACCAAGACATTTTGGGGGGGGAGAGGGAGAGGTTTGGGGGGGGACACGATCACACTTAAGTGTTTACTACAAGGGCAGCTTCTTAACCTGCAGTCTTGAACAAAATAGTGTTAATATTCCAGACATAGTTCAGTTCGTGTTCTTACAATTTGTATTGGCATTATTTGTATGGGCTTGGGGGGGAAGATTAAAGCAAAGTGCTGGGTAGGTTGCTGCTCTGCCACCGCAGGCAGGTAGTTTTGGAATGTTTATACAAATGGCTGGACTGGCTGAACCGTTTGCCACACTTTAAACAGGCATAAGGCTTTTCTCCTGTGTGCACACGGATGTGCTTCTTACAGTCTGTTAAGGTCAAGAAAGTCTTGCAGCAGATTTTACAGGCATATTTGCGAGCACCTTCTACAACCAAGACATTGTGCTCAGATAAGGCCTTCTTACATTTTGAAAGAACATCAGCAGATGCCCTGGTCAACTGTGGTGGACCAGGCTGGGAAGGATGCCCATTTTCGAAAGAGGAACTGGTCCCATTCATTATTAACTGGGAATTTGATGTACTATCTTGCATTTGGGAGCTCCTAACAGAGGTCACAACAGGCATTTTGGGGGCTATGCGACGGTAGCCGGGAAAGTTACTAGCTCCACCTCTTGGAGAGCCCATCATTGCCCTTGATAAAGAGTGTAGTCCCAAGCCAGACCTTGGAAAGTCCATCCCAAACTGTTCTGCTGCCCGGTATCCAGAAGTCTGTACACATGGAAGACCCATTACATCCTGCATAGGTCTAACAAAGTGAGAGTCTGCAGGTTCATTGAATGGATTCTCCACATGAGAGACAGTAGCAGAGGAATGGCCATTAGTAGGCCCAGACTCTGGACTCATTAAATAAGAGGCATCTCCATCCATTCTGCAGTCACTGGTTGTATTTGGAATGTTGTCATCATTTTGATTAGCACCAAAATTGCCACCTCGGCTCTTATTCAGAAAATTTGAGATACTGAAAGTAGACTTGTGTTCCAGGTTATTTGACACCTCCAAAATATGGATGTCACCAACCCTATCAGTACTAGATTGGGGGTCAGAAAAGCTACGATCGCTACTTTCCGGACTCAGTTCTATCTTTTCTGCACTGACTCCTCCTCCTTCCACTTCAACAGACTCACTGCCTTCTGCTTGGGAAGTGACATCACTCACTTCATCTTGAGGCTCTGGGGAACTCAAGGGCTCGGATTTAACCACCACCCTCATATGTTCTTTTTCATTTAGACTGATCTCTGGATTTTCACACTGAAAGTTGTTTTTCTCAGAAGTCGCTTCTTGGTCAAAGCTAGTTTCCACTTGTGTTGCTTGAGATGCCATGGACATTTGCGAAATGTTTCCTCCACTGTTGTCAGACTGACTGGGCACTTGGGCATCTTCTTGGGGACCAAAAGACTGATCAAACATAATGGTGTTATCCTCTTGATTATCAGTCACAACATCAGCTTTAGAATTGTCCACGATCTTCAGTGAATCTGGTGAAAAAAATTCTTCCCGTGAATGAACTACCGACTGCCCGCTCTCTGGGACAACATCTGAAATGATGGACTCGTCGATGGTAGGCCTGATTCGCTGCCTGGCCCGGTCTTCAGAAGACTGTTTCCGTTTGTGGAGACGCCGAATCGGAAAAGTAGTGCGTTGTTCTAGGTTACTTCTCATTGATGAGCTCATAGTATTTTGTTGTTCCTCTGCGCTCTGGGTGGAATTTAATGCAGAGCTCACTATACTCAGTCCAAGCTGCTGAAGCATGAAAGATCTTTGCATGCGTGCATTTTGTTCTTGAACTCTATCGCTAGGTGGCGACATTGGCAGCGTCCTTGTAGTAAGGTAGTGTTTACATGCTTTAACAACAGAGTTCAAATGTAAGTGAGAAGCTGCCAGCAAGACATCCATAACATTGCTCTCTCCAAGCATGAGTGTGGAGGTGTACATCATGTCAATCAGAGCAGCAAAGGCCTCAGCTGTTACTACCTCACTGTCCAGCTGGATCATGTTCATGGTCTGGTCTCCCTCTGCCACAGTAAAGAGAGCTCGAAAATGTGTGCTGCATGCTGCCAAAACAGAGCGATGGGCTTTGAAATGCCTGTTCCCCACCACAATGACACAGTCACAAAGTTGACCATGAAGACGCTGGTAGTTTAGCTGTTGAAAGATTTGCTCAAAATGTCCTGGAAAATCCATGATCCTACAAAATAAAATTAAAAAAAAAAAGAGGAAAATGTAAGACAAAAATGGCTGATGTTCTATTTTTATCACAATGAACCAGGGTTTAAAATTCGAATGCAGGTGGCTCAGAGGCAAACTATCAATAACTGATCTTTTACTTACCACCACCATATTACTATAATACTTATGCTGGCAACTTTGTGAAGGAGCATAGAAAAACTGCAGCTTCTGCTAGATTCATTCTTTTTTCAGGATTTTCTCTAATGTACTTCCCAGCTAAGTATCAAACATACTATAGGCTGAGCTGATAACACAACCTATAGTTAAAGGTGTCGAATATCTTCCACTATAAAGACCCTACTTTCAGTTGCTTATAACTTCAAACTTTAACCCTTCAGGCTGAAATTCCCATGCCTGATCTCTCCCTTAGCAAATACTTTCCAGCAAAATTTAGTCTAAAACAGTTCAGCAGTTTGAGAATGAGATTAGGAGAAAATATGTTGTTTCCTCGTACTAAAAAAACAAAAACAAATTATTGCAACCATTTCCCTGAAAAGCTCTAGCACCTCCATACTTTGAAGAAAGGCCTTGGCTACACTGGCGCTGTACAGCGCTGCAACTTGCCGCTCTCAGGGGTTTGAAAACGCCCCCCCCCCCAGCGCAGCTCTGTAAAGCGCCAGTGTAATCAGAGCCTGCAGCGCTGCACGCTCCCTCACAGTGCTGCAAGCTACTCCCCTCGGAGAGGTGGAGTACTTGCAGCGCTGCGAGAGAGCTCTCGCAGCGCTGGCGGCGCGACTACACTCGGCAGCGCTGTGAATCCCCAAGTGTAGCCAAGGCCAAAGGGTGTGAAGTTTGACCGGGGGTGGGAGGGCGAGGAGGTTAGAGATGTGCTTTTTGCAGTCCCAGTAAAAGTTCACCCAAGCATGGCCATGCTCTACAAAATCTCCGTCAGCACATGGTCAATACAGACTTGTTCAGAGAATTTAACTGCCACACTCTTAAGTTTTCATCTTCACTGAGCATGCTCCAGCCGGGTCTTTCCTTGAAACTGCTCCTCCCAGCAGCCAAGAGAACTGAGAGCAGGAAGCCTGTCTTGCCTGTGTTCTCAATGGCCCCTATGCTGGCACCCAGGCAGCATGAAGGAAGAAGTTGCCTACCAAAAATGCAGAGGGGTGAGGAATAAGGAGGGGTGTTGCACAAATCAGAAGGCAGAAAGGTGGCAGGGGTGTGTGGTGGGGGCAAGAGCCAAGTGGATTGGATAGAAGAGAGGGAGGGGTAAAGAGGAGAAGGGGGGATAGACCGAAGGATCTATAACCACTAGATAACACTCCCCTACAAAAACCTGGATTTAACCCAGGAGTTTTCAGTCTCTGCATTCCTCTGCTATCAGCAAAGATAATAGCATACTACCACTACCGGTTACTCCATTAGCTCAAGTGGTAGAGGACTGTGCTGTGGATATAAAGGTCCAAACCCTATTACTGACCTAATTTGAGGGTCAGTGTATGTGTGTATTTAATTTGTATCATGTGGAACCAAATTTAAAAAAAGTTGGAAGTCACATAAGATCCACCTTAGAAAAATGTAAAGGTCGCAGTCAAGCTCTCAAAAAATTAGGAAATGCTCAAATCAAGGTTGCACAATTCAGCTCCTTTGTGTGTTTATGCATTATGAGAGTTTTTAATTACATGATCGCACACTACACTTTTACCACAGGACCCCATCTCATTCAGTGCACAGATTGGACGGACAGTGCTCTGGGAATGAATCAGGGTTGCATAGTGAATTAGGCTGTTGCCTGTAGGGCACATGCTTCATTTGTTGCAGAAGTTGGAAGGTGCTCAGTGAATGTGGCAGGGGACTGTAGGAAGAGAAAGGATATTCTAATGGTTAAGGATGCTAAAAGCCACTCTAGAGAACTGAATTCTATCCCTGCCTCTGCCACAGAGTTCCTGTGTGATGCTGGACAAGTCATGTAAGTCAAAATAGTCACAGCTGTCTTCTAATTGTGGGTTCCTCATTTTCTGAATGCCCAAACCAAAACTCCTGCCACCAGATTTGCTAAGCATTCACAACTGCAACTATAGTCAACTGGAGCTGTGCTCTGAACAGATAAAGTGTAATAAAACATGCTGAGTACTCTGAAAGCCCTAGGGTTTCAAGCTGGGCACCCAAAAATAATAGACACTTGACAATTTTGGCCTTTACCTCATAGGGGTATTATGAAGACATTAATGTTTCTGAAGTTCACAGATGTTATGGAGAGCACCACAGAAATGCACATGAGGAAATTGATAATTTTGTATTAAGTGCAGGGTTTGTTAAATGAAGACTAGGACCACACATTAATAGATTATAACCTCCTGCATAACTCAGGCCATAAGACTTCCCTAAATTAATTCCTGTTTGAATGAGACCATCTTTTAGGAAGAACACCCAATCTTGATTTAAAAATTGCCAACGATGGAGAATCCACCACAACCCTTGGTAAGCTATTCTAGCGGTCAGTTACCCTTACTGTTAAAAATGTGTTCCTTTATTCTAGCCTAAGCTTGTTTAGCTCCCACTTCCAGTCACTGGATCTTGTTATATTATGTCTGTTAGACTGAAGAGCCCTCTACCATCAAATTTCTGCTCCCCATGTAGGATACTTATAAACCGTGTTTAAGTCACTCTTTAACCTTCTCTTAGAAACACAAAATAAATTGAGCTCCTTGAATATATCACTTTAATCTAAGGCATAATTTTTCCATCTTTTAATCATTCTTTTGGTTCTTCCCTGCACCCTCTCCAATTTATTAACATCCTTCTTGAACTGTAGACATCAGAACTGGACACAGTATTCCAGTAGCAGTTGCACCAGAGCCAAATACAAAGGTAACAAAACCCTCCTTACTCCTACTTGATACTCTCCTGTTTATACACCTCTTCCCTGATAGAACGTGACCTGATAGAACACGAATTCGGATATAACGCGGTAAAGCAGCAGGGAGCCCCAGGCCCTTTAAAGCGCCACCCGAACCCAGCTGCTTTACTGCGTTATATCTGAATTTGTGTGGAGCCCCAGGCCCTTTAAATCCCCGCCTGAGCCCGGCTGCCGGAGTCCCCCGGTGGTGATTTAAAGGGACTAGGGCTCCCCACAGCAGCTGGAGCACCGGGCCCTTTAAATTCCCGCCGGGGCTCTGGAATTCCCCCAACTCACATGAGCCTCTAGGTAGCAAGTGTCCAATAAATTTTTCATCTGTGCTGTATGTCTAGTGACATACCGAAGCCAGAAGTGGACAGTATGCACAATGCTTCCTCCAGTGAAAAAGGAAAAACAAATGGTAGTAAGATCTAGGAGAAAAACATTTAGCAAACCTTAAGAGCAAGGTCCTATCTTCTCTGTAAATACTTTTTCCACTGATCTTTCTGGTCCTGCTAGCTCAGGACCCAAACTGTGTTGTATGCTTAGCAACATGAACACTTTCAATAAGAAGTGTGGTTAAGGTTTGGGATTTTACGTTTCCGTTAATACAACTGAAAAGTTTAACACACAGATATTGTTTTAGACTGACCCTTGCCTTAGAAAGGCAATTTTCCCCACTATCTGTACCTTTCTGATTAAGAAGATAACAGGAGGTTTTTTTTAAAGAAACAGACCAATAGTAATATTGCAGCATATTATATGACAGAGATTACCAGACCCTATAGAAACAGCTAAGACGGGACTGGCAAATCACAGAAACATATCTTGGGAAAGGAGTCAAAATTAAGAGACAGCCTCCTAATTTAAAGAGTTAATGTTTACATTAGCTTACAATTCCATGCATTTATTTCAAAATGTCATGTAAGACTCAAACCACGTACCTGAATATTCTCATATGCATATAGAGAGTCATGCACTAAGTGCATTATGCGTGTACAGAATTCCAGATACATGCATTCTGATATAAATGAGACAAAGCAATTTATTTTGATATAGGCAATAAATATCAGGTATGAACTTTACTGACTTCACTTCTAAACCGAAGATGGGTAAAAGGAATTTGACCTCATTAGACAAGCCTGAAGTTTAAAAAAAACCAAAGCTAGTCTGAAAGATTCCAATGGATGAATACTTGTTTCAGGGCCAAATTAAAAAAACCCACATAAAAACATTACTTTTTCCATTTTAATATATCTATGCTTGTTTTTTAGAGGAATGACTCATGTCAACTTAAAAGGATAGCTTCTTCCAAAAGCTGAAAACTTACAAATAGGTTTTAATAACAGTCTATTTCTTTTACTGCTGTGTCCAAAGCCAGTGTGAGAATTAAAAAGACATTCAAAGTTATTACACCAACTGTCCTTTTAGACATATCCGATCATAACTGAAAGTACTGGTCCAAACAAAGATTACAAACTGAACCTATAGTCGTCCCCTCCCCTCCCCCCCAAATTTGACATCTGTTAAAGAATGCATTTATAGTGTGATGGACTATGTTTTTGCGGAGGCCATGTCTACACTAGCAAGCTTACAGTGGCACAGCTGTACCGATGGAGCTGTGCCACTATAAGATTGCTCGTGTAGCTGGTCTATGCCGATTGGAGAGAGCTTCCCCCGTCGACATAATAAAACCACCACCTAAACAAGCAGCGGTAGCTATGTTGGAGGGAGAGAGTCTCCCACTGACACAGCGCTGTGCACACGAGCGCTTATGCCCGCAAACTTTATGTCCCTTGAGGTGTGTTTTTTTCACACCCCTGAGCGACACACGTTTTGCCGACATAAGGGGTAGTGTAGACATGGCCCTAGTGTCAACTGTCTCAGATATGCCATAGTTAAACTGAATATCAAAGGGAGCTTGGTACACAAGTAATAACACTCTAAGTCATGACCAGTATTACAATTGGGTTGCTTCTTGCTTGCCAGCCAACAGCTGGCAGTTTACTACTTGGACTCACTCCCTCCTCACCTCCCTAAACCTTCAATATTTAAAATATATTTGATGTGTCAGACACCAAATCGGTAAGGATCCCTAGCACACAATTCATATATGAAAAGATGCCCAAATTACATTAAAGAAATCAAGCAACAAGGTTGTATTTCACCACATTAGAATGTATTTGTATTGTGTTCAACTGTTGTGCCAAACGTACCAAAACCCATAGAAAACTTCTTTGGAGGCCGTAATAGACACTTAATCCAGGTACTTAAATAGTAAAAGCATCATTCATGTAAAAATCAAAAATGCTTTTTTCTCCTTTTCGTCCCTCAACAGTTGGATTTTATTTAATAAGCCATGGAGAAAAATCTTAAAGAAGTTGACATTTTCAGTGAATTTTAACTCTTTAAACAAAGTTAAACAGGTCATTAGTTCTAAAGTTATATTCTGGTTAAACACACACAAAAGCTTAATTTAGTGACAGCTAAGGTTGCGTCTGGACATACTCCGTCCATCCAAACACCTTAAAAGCATGGAAATAAGGTAAGGGAATCATCTCCTGTATTCTGTCACCTTCACACTGCCAAGAACACTGTCAGAAACTCCATCAGGTTTTCACTTCCACCTCCAACAGGTAAGGAGAAGCAATATGTACCCAAACATAATCAAACTGACAACCTTATTACTAAATGAAGTTTGTGGGACTTTCCTAGGGTGTTGGTGTTGTGGTTTGAGTTTTTTTTAAATACAGGGTTGGTAGTTGGTGTAGCTCAGTGGTTAACTCCCCAGTATCAGGGAGGGTGAGCTGCAGTTGCTTGGCAGAGGGATAAGCTGCACTGCCAAAGCTGCTCCTGCCACCTTGACCCTGCAGAAAAGGCTCAGGAGAGCTTTTGCCCCTAATATTTTATCACCATTTAAAAGTTATGGCAAGTACGGACTCCAAACGCAATCTACTGTAATTAACAGCTGTGGAAGTAGAGCCAGAACTGACAGGGATTTGAAGGGGATTTCAATGCAAACCGTCTCTTCTGTGAGCAAGAGTCAGGCTAGCTGTAACCCTAATAACGCGAGTCTGGTAGAAGCGAGGATTGTGTGAGGCGAGTGGGAAAGAACCGAGAGAGAAGTTGTTGCGACCTTGTGTTAGAGAAGTATGAAATGTAGACTATAGTCTAAACAGAGGTGAGAAAAATAAGATATCAGGATGACCTATGTATAAACAAAATGCAACTGTTGCTCATCATTGTATGTAACAAAGGTATAAATGTTGGCTCTAATTGTTTATCTTTTGAGAGACCTGTTTAGCTTCTCCCTCCACGCAATTGCTAGAGATAATAAAGTATCTGATTTCCTGCACCCAACCTTAGAGTGAGAACTCTGTTTTTCTCCGACACAGCAATGCATAGTTTATCAGTCAAAGGGAAGCTCTGTGAAGGAGTAAGCATCATCACTTGCTTCCTGAAACACAATACAGCCTCTCATACACTTCTGAAGGTTTGACACAACCAAAAGCAACTGTAGCAGCAGTGTGTGTGCGAGCCTGCACTCTGGCAGCAGGTCTACATAGTGTGTTCCTCTTTTTTCTAGGTCCCTTGCCCTGCCCCTGTGAAGAGTATCTCTCAGCTTTCAAACCTGCAATAATGTGACACTTGAAAGCAAAGCATGACAAATGATTGAAATGTGAAACACTTGTATTTTGGCCCATCATACCAAAGTTTACAGATTCTAATGGTTTAAGTAAAAAAAATTAAAAGGTGTTTTTTCACTAAGAAAATTAAATTATCTTTAAAAGATTTTCTCAATGCATCCATAACATCACCGATTGGGTCATCAATTTGAACCCTAGCACTGCAAATGCCTAGCCAAGACCTTTACCACCTAGGCTTACAGGTGTAATTGCTATCCTGTAGGGGAACACTCACTAGAAGGGGACTTGACACACACTTTCCCAGTGGGTTTGCTAAATAGTGGTAGAAAATTGGAGATCGGGGTCCTAGATTCTATCCCTCACTTCAAAGCGGCAATGTGGTATACTCATTAGAGATAGGATAAGAAAAAACACAAAGAACAATCAATCTGAAAGGCATCATGGCTGAGTGGATAAGATTTGGGTTATGATACTAGAGACCTGGGTTCTACATTACAGCAGCTACAGCTGCTGTAGCATAGACATTTTCTATGTTGCCAGGAGTTGTTCCATCGAGAGGCAGTAACTAGGTCAATGGAAGAATTCTTCCATCTACCTAGCTATGTCTGTAGTGGGGGTTAGGTCAACTTAACTACTTCACTCAGGATGTGAAATTTTTTACAGCTCTGAGCAATTTAGCTAGGTCAGTCTAAGTTCTAAATGTAGACCTGGCCTTAGTGCATCTTTTTTAACATCTACTTGTTAAAGGGAAAGTGTGGGGGTAGGGTACAGGTGACAACTTATACTTGACTGACTTGCAGGGTTGGGTCATGGCCTTGGTTGATAAGAAAGGTGGTGAAGGGCACAGAACTATACACTGTGTGAGATCTGAACTCATGTTCTCTGGTTCTCAGGTCAGGGAACAGTATAGTGGCACTCTCTCTCTTCCTCTAATTGCTACAGAACAATCTGGGGATGGCAGAAACATTATGTCGTATTAAGTTCTATACAGGCAATTCACTTTTCAAAATATGTTCATTTTATGTTGGCATATATAAAAACTGACACTCGTGAAAATTATGTAAGAAGAATAGAAACAAATACCTACTCTGCAGATGTGGGGTAACGCGTGATGCAAAAATCAGATCCAAGGAGTTTATACACTTGTCTAAAGAGATAAAAAAGTGGGATGCCACATTCAAAAGCGATCATTCTGGGACATATTAACAGCAGTGTCATATATAAGACACAGGAGGTAATTGTTCAGCTCTACTTGTCACTGGTGAGGCCTCAGCTGGAGTACTGTGTCCAGTTCTGGGCATCACTTTTTAAGGAAAGAGAAGAACAAACTGCAAAGAGTCAAGATCAGAGCAAAAAAAATAATTAGATGTTTGGAAAAAAATGTCCAATTCTTTCACTCTTTCCTCATATGACATGCTTAGTCTAGAAAAGAGAGTTTTCAAATATGAAAAAAGTTGTTTTAAAGAGGACAGTGATCAATTGTTCTCCAAGTCCATCAAGGGTAGGACAAGAAGTAATCAGCTTAGTTTGCAGCAAGGGATATTTAGATAGAAAGTTTTTCCTAATAACAAAACTATAAAGGATAGTTAAGCACTGGAACAAGTTACGTCGGGAGGTTGTGGAATTCCCATCAATGGAGGTTTTTAAAAACAGGTTAGACAAACGGCTCTCAGGGACAGTCTAGATATATTTAACCCTGCTTCGGGGGCGGGGGGAAGACTAGGTGGCCTTTTTCTATATTTCTACAGAAATATACATGTCTACATTTCTATTATTATTGTCTTATTATTCCATTTGTATCTGCCTGACCGGCACCAAACCACCACGAAAACTTCAGATACTATGTCAGTTTTAATTTCTCTGTTTTGTCAGTTTTACAGTATTTCTGAAAAATAAAGCTTTAACACTCCTGTAAAAATGAAACTTTTCTTATGGCCTTGCTACCGCTGCACCATAACATGACACTTGTATTCCCAATCTCCATCTTGATCTGCAAAAGCTGAACGGATCCATAGGATGGCTTCTCTGCCACCTACCTCTTAAATGGAGGCCCCAACTTTAAAAAGAAAATTCAGTTTCTAGCTTTCCCATTTAAAAGCAATCCTCTGTCCACGAATCAAACCTCAAATACCATATGGAGCCAAAGAGAGCTGCATTTTAGTATCCCAGGAGAAAGAGCAGCCACAGATACCTGAGCATGATACCATCTTGCCCAACAGGGCATTAAACTTCTAAATCTAACACATTAATCTCACTTTACCATTTACTAGAAATTCAAGAACCCTAATGACTTCTCTCAACCCTTGCTCATTTCGAAGCAGCCTGGAAACAAGGCGTAAGTTTTTAACAGTGAGAGTAATTAACCAATGGATAATTTACCAAGGGTCGTGGTGGATTCTCAATCACTGACACTGACTGGATGTTTTTTCTAAAAGATCTGCCCTAGGAAATATTTTGGGGAAGTTCTATGGCCTGTGTTAAACAGGAAGTCAGAATAGATGATCATAGTGGTTCCTGCTGGCCATGGAGTCTACAAATCTCTGCATGCTGTTTTTTAATTCTAGTCATCTAACCAATGATGATTTAGTTTAACTCAGAATGGAGAAATACATTTTTACCAGAAAAATTTAAAGCAGGCCAAAGTGACAAATAATATTTGTGCCTTCTCCACTGTAGATGATACATGGGCTGAATCAATTTCCTTCATGATTTTAACTTCCAAAGCAGATTATTTTATCTATAAATTAGGCATGTCTCCAGCAAATCAATACTGCATTTTAACTGAGATTTGACATATTCCCCTGCTTCTGGCCTCCCCAAACCTATTCATATGAAAATTATTTCAAGAATATATCTTCTCATGGCAGTGTAATTTGAACCACTATTAACGGAAAGTCTGTGTTGTACAATCTTTCATACAAATCCATAATATGATTCCAGACATTTTAGCACGTACTAATTAATAAAAATATTTTTGGCTGAAGTAACAACCATAATTTTGTAATTCTTAACTCTTCCAAAAACCTCAGCCACAAGTTTGTTTTTTAAAAGAGAAGTTTATTTATCGTATGTTCAAATAATGTAGCTATGTCTAAACTAATTACTTTTAGTTATGGGAAATAAAGAACTGTTACAATCACTGACTAATTTAAACAGTGACACCACAAAGTTAAAAGAAAAAAGTAGCAACTAACAGGCTGCCTATGCGCCCTTTGCTTTGTTACATATTTCAATTTTATATCAAAGTGTAACAGTAGCCAGTTGGTTACTAGTTTGACCTTTGCCAAATTTGTCTTTGATAGTACTATTGTGTAAAAAAACGTAGATCCTAAACATATAAATAAAAGAACATAAGAATGGCCCTACTGGATCAGAGCAAAGGTCCATCTAGCCCAGTATCCTGTCTTCTGACAGTGGCCAATGCCAGGTGCCCCAGAGGGAATGAACAGAACAGGGAATCACAAAATGCAGTTGCCAAATGACCTCCATACCGTCTACAGACAAATATCTTTTTGTACGTTGGCAGTTTGTTCTGCAAGACATTACACCATTGGTTGTACCTTCCATTACACTTGCTAGAATGCATTCAATGTTATAAATGCAAGCCAACAGAGGTTCTAAAACCGTCACCAACAATTATTTTTATTCTCTGAAAATTCCAAATAATCAAACCAGGAGTGGGGGAGGCGTGGGGGGGAACAAGGGGGGAGGAATAGCTGTTATAAGTGTTTGGGTACACTAGAAAGGTAACCTGGAGTCAAACTAAAGAACTAAGCTATGCCAAAACTTGTTTCACACCTACTTGAACAGCAAGTCACTCATAGTTGTACAGGTTTAGAATGATTTCACAGTTTTTATCGTTCACTATCCAAGAAGTTGGGAAAAAAATCTGCAAAGGGTTCTTTTTTGAAAACTCTGCTTCACATACTTGGTCACATGATTTTGTAACACGTGATTTGCTTAGAATCACACATTTTTTAAAAAGTGTTTCATAGAGTCTTGCAGCAGAGATCAAATGCCAACTTCATTTCACTAGATTCTGTAGTATGTCAAATGCTGTTTTGGAAGACCTCGTTCCCCCTGGCTTAGAAGTCTCAGTGGCATGAATGAGGTCTTGAAAGTGAAAGATTTGTGTGAGCTGACAAATTTTTGAATCTGCCAAGAGAAAATCTATATGGCAACACAAAGGCGGCTACAAGTATAAAAAAAAGCTCCCGGTCGGTTTTCTGCAAATTACACATTAACCGGTAGCTGTGTTTTTAATACAACACACACCACATTTTTATCATTTACTTAAGTATTCTTATGCAACCACAATTGGTTCAGTAGCACTAACCAAGGACTAGGGGTAGCCACCACAGTGAAGTCAGCAAGACTTTGCTCACTTCAGAATGACCAGACCTGGCCCTATAATTATTTTTCAATGTGTCTACTACAACCTGCAGGGTGTAACACCTGTTACAAAGTTGCACAAATGTGAGCACTCGGGTAGAATTTCCAGCACAAATGGTTAGAGACTGCAGGTGTGATTACCAACCCACTCCCCATATGAATTCCACCCATGTACACAAGACAGATCCTCAGACCAGGTGGTTTTCACTACAGACATCCCCCCCCCAATCCACACACTTGCTCAGGGGTACCCAACCTGGGGGAATGTCACTACAGCTCTCCCCACCCCCAGTCTTGGAGAATTTGGGGACTCAATTTTTCCCAACAGGGGAACCTGCATGGAGTGGGGAGGGAGACAGGGTCTGGAGATCATGGGAGCCTGAAGGGAAGGCTCAGGATGGACAGATGAGGGAAGGCTGCAGTGGGGGGC
>NW_020699373.1:14074517-14137740 GCF_002925995.2 Terrapene triunguis | reverse complement strand
GTATGTCTGTCCCCGCAGGAGGATGTGTAGGTGAGGGAAGGCTGCAGTGGGGGGCTACATGCAGATCTGTCACTGTAGGGGAGCCGGGGCAGGGATATGAGGGCAGCTGGGGGGGGGGGCGGCGCTGGGGTATGTCTGTCCCCGCAGGAGGATGTGTAGATGAGGGAAGGCTGCAGTGGGGGCCTACAGGCAGATCTGTCACTGCAGGGGGCTGGGAGACGAGGGCAGCCTGCGGGGGTGGGGGCGGGTTGGGGTCTGTCCCTGCGGGGGGGGGGTGGATGAGCGGAGGCTGCAGTGGGGGCCTACGGGCAGGGCTGTCCCTGCGGGGGGGAGACGTGTATGGGGGGCCTGGTGCCAGCCCGAGCCCTGGCCAGAGGGGCCCCCCCCGCCGCCCTGTCACTCACCAGCCGGCCGAGGCCCCGCCCCTCCCTCTCAGACTGTCTAGCGTCGGTGACACTAATCTCGCCGTCTCCCAGCCCCCGGCGCATGCGCAGGACCCCGGTCCCCTCCTCACTCCCCACCCCCCCCTCCCCGCTCATCGGCGAGACAAGCGCTGACAAGAGAACAAACCACCCCAAACACAGCGCGCGCCCGCCCCGTCTCCCGCGCGCCCCCGGCGCAGCGCGCGCAGCCTCTCCCGCCCGCCCGCCCCGAGCCTGCCTCACCTGCGCCGTGCAGTCCCCTCCCCTCCCGCGGCTCTGCGTCTCCGGGCGGGGGGGGGCCCGTCGTTCTCGGCCCCGGCGGGTTCCTCTCCAGCTCGCTCCGGTCTCCTCCCCCCTCCACTCCGGACACTGCAACCGCCTCGCCGGCAGCAGGAAGTGACGCCATCGTATGGCGACCAATCAGCGGGGTGGGCGGGGACGAGAAGAAAAAAGGCTCCGCAGCCTCCCGGGATGCGAAACTCCTAGCCAATCATAGGGCTCCATTCGCTGCCCTTGGCGCCCCGAGGCGTCGCCTCAGCCAATCAGCCACCAGTTTGCTGATACCACCACGGTGCGCCAGGGGCTTTATCAATAAACTGCTCGCTGATTGGACGTGCCCTCCATAAACCAATCAGAATGTGATTTCAATCAAGGCTGAGGCTCAGGAGCGCCCCCTTCCCTGTCAAGCAGAACTGCAGCCTCCCAAGAGCTTCAGCACCCTCCCACTTTAGGGCTCCCCCCCCCCCATTCCTTCCCCCATGTTCATTGGCCTGATCCCACCCTGAGCTGGGCCCCTATGCACCCTCCACCCTGCAGGACCAGTCAGTGCCCCACATCAGAGCCTGTTAAAGTAGGGTGGAAACTGTGCACACCCTCATCTAAGGCATAGGTCCCTGGGCTTGGAAAGCAATGCTCCAGGGCGTTTCCAGCAGGCTATAACAGCAGAACTGTTGCCAATCCCAGATGTTCAAAAATCATGAGTCAGGCTCCCCAAAAATCACGAAGCTGTATTAGAAATCATGAGCGGCTTTTAAAAAATTAACATTGGGTTATTTTCCTTTGCATTCTGGTTTTTGAGCCTTTAGGGTGCACTTGAGTCATGTTCCCAAGCTGGTCCCTGCACTTGTGAAGGCCACAAACTTACTTTTTAATAAAAATGAAAGCTGAGCTTTTCACGTCATTCTGTGCCTGCAAGAGCTGGGGCTTGAACTGAAACATCAAATATTGTGAGATGCATGATAAAAATCACAAGAGTTGGCAACACTTCACTAAATAAGTAAAAGCCTATCCGTAAATGATTGTTAAAGTCTTCCAGAAGCATAATTCAACCCATTCTAAAAACAGGAGAAAATTCTCAGGCCTGACTGTAACTACCAACTGTACTGATTGGGACAAACCGCAAGAGAAAAATAAGCACAGATTTAAATTTTTTATTAAAGATCATGTTAAAATTATCTAATACACATGTTAAGAAAACAGTTTTTATACAGCTAAGTATAATGCTTAAGTTATATAAAAGTACGAAGTTTGGTTTAAAAGTCATAAAATATAAAACATAAAAACATACTGTATATAATCTGCACTATCCCAAATTAAGGTTAATAAATTTAACAGTACCATTAAAATATTAGCATCCAAATATTTGAGTACATCACTCACAAAAAGTTATACTAAGAGTAGCTTGTGGAAAGCAAATATAGCAATGAGTGTAGATTGTCCCAGAACCAGGCATTCCTCCAGCGCCAATAATGGCTGCAGAGAATAACAACGGTGAGCTTCTCTTCCCTCATTAATATACAGAAAATAATACAACATCTAGAGCCATCTTAACTAAAGCAGTTTACAGATGCATTAGACCAAAGTTTAAATCAAACATGCATCAGACATTGGAAAGAACAGATACAAAAATACTAATAAGCCAGACCCCTAGAAATCCCTGCACAGAACTAACACAAAAAATCGCCTTAATTCACAGCCATTAAGACACAGACCCACTGTCGGCAATGAACCAGTTTGCTACTGTAGACAGGTCCTTACAAAATCACATGCCACGTCGGATGCCAATTTGTAACAGCACTCTCCTCTCCTTCCTCCATTTGGGTCTTCAGCTGGGTCCGAATCTCAAACTTCAGCACTAAAGCAATGAGCTTTTATCACTGGAACTGAAAAAAGTAATAATTCCATTGGCTGGTAGCAGCAGACTCTCGCCTCTTGCATGAGCCAGACAGGAGAGAGGAAGAAAAATTAACATTCTAGTGCAGGCAGGATTTTCTTCTTTCCATCCATCGTTGCAATGTGCTGTATCCAGGTCTTCCTATGGATGCCTGTAATTTCACAAATGACATCATGCAATATAGGCCAGGAGAAGCAGTGGTAGCTCCCAAAGGATTTTGCAAACTTGAGTTCAAGTACCTGTAGAGTGTGGCTTATTTTAAAACAGAAATAATGCAGTGTCCTGCTTTTCTGAGATCTAAAATAAGCTTACCTCAGCCACAGGCTCCGAAGAGACAGACCGACACAGGCTGTGAGAACAAGAGAAGACCATGGCTATGGGCACCATCTCTCATTCAGCTTTTCCCCCCCTCCATGCAGACTGTTTTAATTCACTTCTTAGAGAATCAGCAGCCTGCAGCCAATGAGACTCATCAACATCTATGATAGGAATAATATATCCAGATATGGGTAATTATAATTGTTTTGTATTAATATCCAAAGACACCTCTTATCTCTTATTAATATCAAAATTCTACCCAATAGCCTTTGTCTAAACTTTTTTTCTGTTGGCATGACAGAAAACTTGGTCTAGAAAGCTGGTCTGGGACACACACACTCCAGTTAACATGTACGCAAAGACTGGCCACAAGGATGTTATTTGAAGAATGTTTAAAGTTGACTGTTAGCCAAGTGATAGTTGTAAGCAGACCAACAACTCTCCCTAGAGAAAGGGGGTATATGTGTTTGAGGGGACCTCAACTGGAAGCAGAGTGCTTAAGGATAATATCGACAACTATTTATGTACATTTGGGAACAGAAAGAATCATTAGTTGTCAAATAGGGATGTGGTTTCACTAAAGAACAGATGGCAATAACTGGACTCATATTCTGGACTGGACTAAACTATGGTGCAGTCCCAAATGTTCAAAGGCTTGTGAAACCAGAGTTCAAATGAGCTCTGGTGAAAGGGGGTCTCCTTTCTCTCAAACTCTCACCCCCCCACTCTGCCTTTCTTCCTGACCCTGTCACCGCAGCTCTTGCTTAAGATGGACAGTTTTAGATTGTGGGTCACACTCATAAAGTTCAGCCATTCAAATAATACATATAATGGGGCAACTCCTGAAGTTCTTATTAAACCAGGCAAAACTCTGACTGAAATTAAACAGCAGACTGGGCCTCCCTGCAAAAGTGTTATTGAGGGAAGGAAGCAGATGGTGGTAGGTCTATTTCTAGCCATTTGTATTTGTAACAATCTAGCCGATCAGTGCGTGATGTTTGATTGTAATATTCTCCCTACATTTGCCAGGTGGTGGTAAGTAGACATAATTGCTAGGAAGTTCTTCAGAAGCTTGCTCCAACCCTGCTGTATTTAATGATGATACCCACTGCGCTGCTTGCAACTCTTCTTGTCCTCTTAGGACTGACTCACGGCAATGCATAAAAAGGTGGTGGTGGGAGGGGGGGAACCACTTTCAGCAGAAGATGCAGAGGCGCTCCCAGAAACGAGAGGGCCCCAGACCCCACCTCTCCTTGTAGCCCTGTTGTCAGCGGGCCCGCAGTGCTCGCACAGAGCAGCTGTGCGTCCCAGGCAGGGGCAGAGCAGAGCAGAGGCCCAGGGGGCGACGCCCAGACCCGGCTGGTCTCTGCGCAGCGGGCCATTGAACCGGGGGCGTCTCCAGCCGGCTGTAGGTGGCGATCGCGGCCGGGAGCCTGTCTCTAGCCGGCCGCGAGGAGCCGCGCCATGGCCGCCGCCGCCCGCTGGTGCTACCGGGGGGACCCCGAGGAGGCCCAGAGCGCCCCGCTCGGTAAGAGCCGCGCCCCGTACGCTGGGGCGGAGCACGGGCCGCTCTCCCCCGAGCTGCGCCCCGGGGCGCAGGGTCCGGGCCGCCGGCTGCGCGCCCTCCTGCGCCACGCGGTGCGCGGGGGCCGGCTCCCCCGGCCAGGGGCGCTGCTGCCCCGCGCCCCCCAGCAGCCGCCCGGGAGTCGGGGCACCCCTCGCTGCCCTGCGCGGGTCTCGGGGTGGGCGCGTAGCTGCGGGCAGGGGTCTGGCTTTGATCGCAGGGGACGTTTGTTGGCTTGGATGTAGGGGAGTTTCGTCCTCCCCGGCCGGCTGGATGTCCCCGGTGTTCTCCCGACCCTGCACCTTGTAGAGGCGAATTCTGGGGGGCCCTTGCCCTAGGCAGGCTGCAGAGCCCACCGTGGTCAGATGCGTCCTTTCTGTTGGGGGCTCCTTCCTCCTGCTTGCCCGTGAAGGGAACCGCTGTGCTGCCCTCAGGGGTGGAGGGTGAATCCCTCACCCTGGCGTTGTTCTGGCCACAGCAGGCGTCTGTATCTGATGGCTATGAGGACTGAGGTTAGGGTGACCAGACAGCAAACGTGAAAAATCGGACAGGGGGTCAGGGTTAATAGGAGCCTATATAAGAAAAAGACCCCAAAATCGGGACTCAGAGTAGCAGCCGTGTTAGTCTGTATCCGCAAGAAGAACAGGAGGACTTGTGGCACCTTAGAGACTAACACATTTATTAGAGCGTAAGCTTTCGTGGGCTACAGCCCACTTCATCTGATGCATAGAATGGAACACACAGGAAGGAGATATTTATACATCCAGAGAACATGAAAAGGTGGGAGTAGCCATGCCAAATGTAAGAGGCCTCTTGTTGAGGTTCTGGCTGCACTTTTCCCCACACCTGTTCATTTACACACCCCCTAGCCGTGGCCCCACGAAGTCACGAGACCTCCTCGTCAACCTCCTCCTGGCTTTAGCCAAACTCACCATCTACAATACCAGGGAGAGGACGTTGGACGAGGGGGTGCTCTGCGACTCTGGGGCCTATTTCCGTACCTCCCTGGTCTCACGTCTCCGGGCAGAGTTCCACTGGGCAGCGTCCGCTGGCTCCCTTGACACCTTTGAGGAGCAGTGGGCGCTGTCCGGGGTTCTCTGCTCGGTGTCCCCGTCCGGCACCCTGATTTTGAACCTTTGACCGTCACTCCACTCCCTGTTTTTTTTATTAGTTATCCCAAAAGCAGAAAGAGGCCAAACAATTGAGTCGAGTGAGATGCAGCAGGAGAGAGGAAAAAATCTTTGAAGTGGTAAACGAGATGACCCATAGAAGGTGTGAGGATATTGTAACATGGGGAAATAGATTCAATTAGTGTAATGACCCAACCATTCCCACTCTCTGTTCAGACCTAAGTTAATTGTATCTAATTTGCATATTAATTCAAGCTCAGTCTCTCTTTGGATTCTGTTTTTGAAATTTTTTTGTTGCAAAATTGCCACCTTCAAGTCTGTCACTGAGTGGTTAGAGAGGTTGAAGTGTTCTCCCACTGGTTTTTGGGTGTTATGATTCCTGATGTCAGATTTGTGTCCATTTATTCTTTTGCGTAGAGTCTGTCCGGTTTGGCCAATCTGGACATCTGGTCACCCTAACTGAGGCATGCACCCTAACTGGCATGCACCACTGTGCAACTGTACTCAGTTTTTAGAGGTGTGACAAAATATTTACCTGTGAGATTTAAAGAAAAAATGCAGAATTGTAGCTATTAAAATAATAATCAACCCTAAATTAAAGTCAGTGAAAGACAAATAAAGGTAGAAGGCAGTTTTCTGGAGGGCAGGCTGCTTGTTTCTAAGCTGCTCCTTTGCTGTGTTTTCACATCAGCCTTGTTATTACAATGTGTTTTTTTTGCATCGCCTTCACTGTGCTGCATTCGGGCCCTGCTCCGAGAAAGCAAATGAGTGCATGTATGTGCGTGGTCCCTTTGAAGTCTCCAGTCAACATAGATTCATGAACATAGAGATGAATGGAACATTATACAAATAGTCTCCAAGTGTTGAGGTTAAATTCAGGTAGCTGTCTACATCCAAAAGATTGTTTAAATTCATAGATTCCAAGGCCAGAAGGGACCATTGTGATCATCGAGTCTGATCTCCTTTATAGCATGGGCCAGGGACCTGCCCCACAATAATTCCTAGAGCAGAGCTTTTTGAAAAAAACATCCCATCTTGATTTCAAAATTGTCAGTGATGGAGGAATTGTGCGCTCTTCGGGGTCTGTTTCTGACTGTTTTGTACAGCTCCTAGGACACCGGGCCCTTATCTCAGTTGGGGCAAATAGTAGAATCTTTCAAATCATGTCTGATTACATCCTTCTTTAGTGTCTAGCCTTGGTCTAGCCTTGCCAGGGAAATTCTCTGGCATCTTACTCGGGACAAATCACTGACGTCTCAGGTGTAGGGCATTAGTGACCCTCTGTTTGCGCTACACCTTTAGCACAATATAAGGTCCTTTCTATGCTCGGAAATTGAGTGGAATAACCACTGCAGAGTAAACTGTTCTGCGGTAGATATTCCAGACTCACTTCCTGTGTGGATACTGTGTCATAAGAAAAGTCACTTTATTCCAGAATAATTACTTGGCTTCCAAAGTGGAGTAATTATTCTGAAAAAAAAAATCACTTGTATACTGAAATTAACTCTGACATAACTCAGGCTGCCCAAAATTCTCATTAAAAACAACCTCTTTCTTGGCATTGTTATCAACATTTTTATTTTAAACATACCAATTACCTTTATCTGTACTGTTTCAAATGCTTTCTCATTACACATTTATTACAGTTCAATTCTCAAATGGAAAACTGCAGAATTCTGAAAACATGGATTTTACTTTATACAAAAGCAAAGACGCTACTAATCCCAGAAAGAAACACCAAAGAATCTTGGTAAGTTTGTTTGTCATTGTAGAAAAGTTCTACAGTGAAATATCAGATCCCTGTTTATTACCAGGTTTTTGTCTGTCAATCGGGATATTTTTGCCAAGAAGTATTGAAAAATATGTAAATCTTACTTTTGTATATTTTTGTAACCTGCTATTGTTACAAGTATAACACCGAAGATTACAAGAAATGAAAGATATTGTATGGATATAAAATATGTAGCATTATAGTGAATAACTCATTTTGGAAGATTATTAAATCTTTTGCTCATATGTATTAAATATTTTAAGCAATTAGACATCAAGATGAGCTCTAATGTGGTGGCAGATTATCCTCCATCTGCTATTTTGGAGTTCTTGTACCTTCCTCTGAAGTATTTGGAACTGCCCACATTTGGAGACAGATATTGGACTAGATGAATTTTGGGTCTGATCCAGTCTGTGAATTCCTATGGTCCTGGGGTGAAGGAAAAACTCTGTATCAGGTTTTCGTTTGTGCATTTGGCATCCTCTTCATGTACAGTCATTTTCACTGGTTCTCTTGTATAAGGAGATAGGCCCCAGTCCTGAAATTGGATCTGCATGGCGCCCCATTGTTCCCAGTAGGGTTGTCTATGGGTCTACTGGCATGGATCTGATTGTAGGAGCAGGGCTTTAGTTGGGCTATTGTTTTGTGGGTCTTCCCCTCTCTCCCCTACTCCCCCCCCCCCCAAGCAATGAAGAGGAAAACATTAAAACAAATGTGATGGTAAAGCATCATAAATTAGGAGGGGGATTTAAGCAGGTGTAGTAACTGAAAACGTTTTTAACTAACTTAGAAAAAAAATTGGCTAGATTTCAAATTGATGGTGCCCCTTAAGAGAGAAAGTATCAGAGGGGTAGCTGTGTTAGTCTGGACATGCGTCTGACGAAGTGGGTATTCACCCACGAAAGCTTATGCTCCGATACATCTGTTAATCTATAAGGTGCCACAGGACTCTTTGTCGCTTTTGAAAGAGAAAGTAGCCAATGAACCCTCCATGTAAATTAAAAACAAAACACAAACCCCCAAATTAAACCATTCAACTTTATGGTATTTTATGAGATTCTGGATATGTCCAGACCCTTATTTCAGCTTGCATGGCGGAGAGACTGTTCTTAGCAGCAGAAATCAGATTGGAGTGAGGGAAAGTGGTAGCAGAAGTTTAAATGGAAAAAGCTGCTGCTTGGAACAGTGGCGGGGGGTGGGGGGGGGGAGAAAGGGGGGGAAGAGCTTTTGCCTGTAGCTTTGAGTTAGCTGTCTGCCATGTTAATATGAGGAATAGTCTGTGCACTGATACCTGGAACTCCTCAATTCTCTAAAAAGTGTGTATTCTGCAGTCTTTAGTCTACAAAACCACAAGATGTCAGTGTAACCTTAAGAAGTAGTCCGGCGTATTAGTGTGTTGATAGGTATGAAAGCATGATTTTGTTTTATCAAAGCAATTCATGATCAGACACATACAGCTTACCAAACAATGTACTTCAAGTGTATTAATACCAATTATATAAAGGGATGGTAACAGGGTTCAATAATGCAGTACACTGCAAGTTTGAATTGCTCTGGCTCATATGTTAAATGCAAAATACCATTGCAGTAATATAGTTAAGGTTACCAAATTAAACACACACAGTCATAGAGTCTGAAAGTAATATTGACTTTCCCATGTTGCACACACTGTATATATTAGGTATATGGTTTACAGCATACCTAATAAAAAAGTAAAGGTATTATTTGCAGAGTAGGCAGGCTACGATGACTGCAAAAACCACGTTGCATTTTCCGATTTCTTTCATGTTTACATTTCTAACCTTAACATTTGCATTGCTGTAGTTTTTGTTATGATTGAATTCTCTTGTGTGAAAGTTTTGCTTGTGTTGGCTTTAGTTGAAAGAGAAACAAGCCAATGGCCAGAAAAGGAGAAAACTTACCTGAGTTATTGTGGAGTTACGCAGTTAGTACTACTGAATAGTATACACATGTTCAACCACAAACTAGGTAGAAATTTTGTACTGCTGATGTACGAAAGTTCTTTATTTAAATCATTTTTAAACATAGGCCCTAATCCTGTAAACTCTTTAGAGTGGCTGAATCACACTCCGCTTTCGGGATTGGGGACATAAACTGACGATGCAATGAAGTTTTAAAGTTCAGCTATTTTTGAGTCCAAGGGCACATAAAGAAGTCCAGTTTTTCAAAAGCGTGTGTGTGTATATATAGTGATAGTGTGTGCTTGTGTGTATTAAAATTACATTTTAAAAAATCACTGAATTAATTTTACTCATGCTACCACTGCCCCAGGAATAACCTTGGAGCTGAGACAAAACACAGCAGTTTTCAGTCCAGGAGGAGAATTAATTTTCAGGAAGTTATGAGCAACAGTTATAATGGAAGGCTGGATGTAACTTTAACTAAAGCATCTGAAACAACACCTTAAATTTAATAGCAAAGATGGTTAATTTCTTATACATTTTTAGCCCTAACTAGTTACAGCAGTTCTATTACAAACCATCACTTTTAGGTTTAACTACTGCGGACAAGACGTTCTAGCTGTGTTTTTTAAATTCCAGAGTTCACGACAGAGTGCTAAGCGTGCTCAGAAGTTAACCAAAAATACTATTAGAACTATGAAGGCAATAATGTCCACGTAAAGTGTTCTTACCTTCCTTTAGGTGAATGTGGGGGTAGCATTATTTACCAGGTTGGGCTCTTTCAGTGGTAAGAAATGTTGTTGTTTCTTTTGAGACTTTCTTTGGGAAATATCGGTGTGGTTTTTTTTAATAGACTTGATGAGAAAATTTCCCTAAAAGTAGACAAGTTAAAAATGTCTTTTGTTGGTATCTGATACCCAGGAAAAAAGGACTTAATAGCTTGGTTAGAAAGTTCAGTGCACATGGAGAATTTGTGTCACAAGTACCCCATCACTAAAGTTACTTTTCTTTGTATTTTAGACTTCGGAAACAGACAGGCTTTCTTATGTGGGAAAAAACTTCGGCTCAGGTGTCCTGAAATGTAACTCCCTATGCAGGTATGGAGTGCGTGCAAAGGAGGAGGGAAAGCAGTTGTTCTGTTTACTTGATTCTTGTCTTAGCCTTTTCATTTGTGCTGTTTATAAATGCGGGGGCAGATTTTCAGAAGAGCTCAGCTTCTGCTGAGGATCGGAAAGAAAGAGGGGCAGATTTTCAAGAGTTCAGCACCTCACCGCTCCCATTGTTCTCGATGAGAGGTGCTGAGTGCTGCTGAAATATCTAGCCGTGCAGTATATGTGTACATCAGGTTAAAAAACAAACAAACCGGTAAGTAAAATCACCAAGGAGAGACACTGATGTTGCAGAATCCAGTTTAATAACCCACCCTTCAAATTTGGCAGAATCTGTACATGATATACACCTCTACCTCGATATAACGCTGTCCTCGGGAGCCAAAAAATCTTACCGCATTATAGCTGAAACCGCATTATATCGAACTTGCTTTGATCCACCGGAGTGCGCAGCCCCTCCCTCCCCCCCCCGGAGCGCTGCTTTACCGTGTTATATCCGAATTCGTGTTATATCGGGGTGCGTTATATCAAGGTAGAGGTGTATGCAGAGGATTCCTTGGTCTTGAATGATCACTGGGCAGTTGCAGGTCAGCAGCTTGATGATCTATTTGACTGTTCCGTACACCGGTGGTTCTCAACCTTTCCAGACTTCTGTACCCCTTTCAGGAGTCTGATTTGTTTTGCGCCCCCCCAGGTTTCACCTCACTTAAAAACGACTTGCTTACAAAATCAGACATAATAATACAAAAGTGTCACAGCACGCTATCCCTGAAAAACGGCTGACTGTCTCATTTTTTGGAATATAAATGTTGTACTTACATTTCAGTGTATGGTATATAGAGCAGTATGAACAAGTCATTGCCTGTATGACATTTTAGTTTGTACTGACTTCGCTAGTGCTTTTTACGTACCTGTTGTAAAACTAGGCAAATATCCAGATGAGTTGACATACCCCCTGGAAGACCTCTGCGTATCCGCAGGGGTACGCATACCCCTGGTTGAGAACCACTGCCATACACCATAAAGGGATGGTATTTTCATTGGGAAGAATAAGAAAAAGATAACAGATCCTGGAGCATCCAGGCAAATGTTAGTAATAATAATGTTGTTTTATCAAGTCTTGCTTGATCTAGGAACTGTAGTAAGGGAACCTCTGGTTTTGATAGAAACCTTTGGAATAAGTGGATCCAGGAAAAGTCAACTGCAAATAATCCTTTCCTGTTGGATCTGTTAAGGAAATCTGTTCTTCCCTTGAGGCACACTGACATTCCCATTAATAGCAAGGGAAGTTTAATGTGTGTGCAGTCGGAAGGAGGAGCATCCATAAGAGACACTGTCGGGTCAAATTCGAGCCTAAATTTAGGTTTTGTTGTATATGTAAATAGTGAGAGAAAAAGAACAAAACAAGTTTTTACATGACTTCAGGCAATAGTCCTAACAGTACAACCAGGTTTGTTTCCATAGGAACTGAATAATAAAATCATGCAAGGCCCCGATCCTGCAAAAACGTACTCATATGCTTATCTGTGAGGAATCCTATTGAAATTAGTTGGTAATTGGATGTCCAGATCCCTTAGACAGCTGTGGAAATCCTGCCTTAGATGTGGAATGTGGAGAAGACCTAGAACTGTAGTTGGAGGAACAGAAATCAACTGATTTTTTTCAGGCAGATGCAGCTAAAACATTTGCCTGTGGTGCTCACAACTTAAACTTTGCAGCTAGTTTGGTCTTAGATTTAGAGATAAGTTTGTTTTAATAGATAACCTGCTTTTTGGGGTCAAATTTGACTTGATGTGTCTCTTACGTTTATTATATACAAATGGAGTGTGAAAAAGGCGAACTTCAGAAATGTTTGTCAAGTTTGAGTCCTAGTCAGATCTGTACTGGTAACAGCTGCATTGACATACGTTTGCTGATTCTGTGCCTCATAACAATTGAAATATTGATGGGCAATGTGGGTGGGAGGAGAACAGATTAGCTCAGTGTTTGTTTTGGATCATGTGAGAGTGTAGCAGGGGGATGGTACTTCTAAACTTGAGGCTCCTAAATGATTCGATTAAAAGCAAGCCCCTTTCTGCTACTCGCCACTTTGTTAAGCAGTCCAAGAGTGGCTGTAGCAGGAAATCCAGGACTAAACTCGTCTAAAAGGTGAAAGAGATTGATTACATGCTGGTCATGTATTTTTGTTCTCCTCTGTCTCAAATGAAATGAGAACTGTGACTTTAATTTTGACAGAACTTAATTTACAATACTGTCATTGCAACAAGACTCTAGGGGCGGTTTTATGCTTGTGTCTGGAGAGTTAAATTGAGACCCAATTAGTCTAATGAACATCTATGCTACAAATATCAATGATATGCAATTTTATACCAACGTAGGACTCCATCTCTGAACACTCATATCATTGGGCATGATTAAGAGACTGTTTTAATGATGTAATCAATCCTTGGAACAGCTGGTGTAGAGCCGTAGACATGTGCCTGGCTAATGTGAGGCCAGTTCTTGAAGCTGGAGAGGTGGAAACCTAGCTTCCTTAGGTGTGAAGATCACTGCGCCTAGGTGAGGACACCTGGCTAGTCTGAGTAGGATGCTCTTTTTCTTTCTGAGGGTTGTTTAGAGGCTTCAGACCCCATCCTTTTTTTATTCCTTTCCTCTCCATTCAATTTAGTTGAATGTGTGACTCATTCTTTTTGTCTAGTTGAAGGAGCTACCAGTGGGGTTGCCGTTCTCCACAACCCGAAGACAAGGCATTGCCTCCATAAAGCTTCTAGCAGCTACTCGTCCATAGTTGTTTCTGAAATGGCCTCCCAAGTTTTATTAGCTACTAGACTTGTATTTTTGCTCTTAGTCCCTGTCTAAACCCTGCGGAGACATTGAATTCAATTTGAAGCTGGCTCGTGTCGATTCAGCTTAGCTCGATGGTGCACTGTTGAACTACATCAGTTTGAAATTACGCCTTTAGTTGAACTGCTCCCGTGAAATAGACAAGGCAGTAGAGAGAATTCCTCCCTCAGCTCGGCACACCTGAATGTCTGGTGTAATACTGTAGCCATACTTGGTCCTCACCAAGTCAGTTCCAGTTTTTAAAATGGTAGAGAGAGGGGCCGACCCAGCACAAGCCGGCTGACAACCTTGCCAAACGCAACATAAAAAGAATGTCCTCAGCTGCCAGGTGGATGAGAGAAATATCCAGCCTGCTCCACAGAGTTACGCTGAATATGGGAGAAACACACATTTTCTCAAGCCATGCGGGTCTGGCAGCAGCAAAGTGAACCACCCGTCTTCTCCCGCTGAACTGCTGGCTGGAAAGAAAGGGAGGGCTCGATCCCTTTAAAATGAACTGTTTTTGGTCCTGCAAAAATATCTGTTTTCTCAGTAGCGGAGAAAGTAGAGTCAGTTTCTGGGAAGCTGTCACACGTAGGCTTTAGTGTAGACATGTCTATGCTGGCATAGCCTCCTAGCATAGACACAGGCTACACCAACAGAAGGAGTCTTTCTTTCAATGTAGGAACACTGCCTCCCCAAACAGAAGCACTCCTCTGTTGGCATAGCTGCGTCTACACTGGGGGTTTGGTCGTCATAGTTATGTTGGCTGGGGGTGTGATTTTTCACACCTCTGACCAACGCAGCTAATCAGTTGTTAGTTTTAAGTGTAGCCCAAACCGTAGGTTCCCAGGGCCATTAATAATCGGAGAACGGCCACGTGGAATCTGAGCTTTGAAAAGAACCGACAGACTACAAAAGAGCCATCCAAACTGGCCAAATCGCTTACAGCAAACAATTATTTGCCTGAGAACCAAGTCAGGGTTTGAAATATCCGTATCCTTTGCATTCCAGATAGTACTGATCCTGAGCCCAGGCAGCCCTAGAAAAACTTCATTCTTAAGCTTCCGAAACCAGACACTGCACCCAATGAGATCCCGCTTAGAGGTGGTCTTAGGATCCCTGCAAATAGAAACAAGAAAGAGAATAGACGATGACACTTAGGCGTCTCAACACCTGTTTTGTGTGCCTGGGGGCTAATTTAGATGCCTTCATTTGAGACTCTGGGGTTAAAAATCAGGCCTCCTATGTGAGTTTTATGGAACCCATTTTACTGTGAAATTCTAGTTGTTGTGATTGGAAAAAATCGGTCCCCGCTGGGGCGGGGAGGGAGGAGGAGGGACATGAAGAGCACCATGCCATATAATATTGCGAACGTATTTCACTTACCATCACTCTGGTTAATCCTCCCTTGCTGTGCCCTCCATAGGTACTTTGTCGGTGTGTTAGACAAGGACGCTGGACAAATGGAGGTCTATAATGCTGAATTATTCAACATGCAGCCGTTGTTGTCAGGTAAGTAAAAGTCTGAACTCTCCCACCGACATCACAGTAGATCTGTACTCAGTCTGCTGCCTATAGTTTGGCTCCTGTTTCCATCAATCCAACGTCACGGATGTTTTTATTGGTCCCTGAGTGAAAGAGCGCAAGCCAATTGGACAATGCCCCCACAATACACTTTTTTTCCAGTGCTTTAAGGAGCTAGCTACTACTCTCCCTTTTACTGTTTTCCACATTGCATGCTAAGAGGTGATCTTTAGGAAGAACGGGGCGGGGGAAAGTTAGAGTAAATCAGGGTGGAAGGTGGAAAACGTTGAATTTAATCCCAATCAACGGTTTCAGGTTGTGTTTTGGTGTTATCGTCTTTTGTGTCTTCTGCTTAGGAGAAGGCTAGAACTGAACAGGGCTGGAGAGGGCCTTTTCCTTTCTGGGAAATCAAATAATCCCCGGACAACACAGGGCTGCTTTTATTGCCGCAAGCCTAGAGGGAAATATTCAGTATCCTCAATGACATGTTACCTTGGTGCACTAGGTGATCCTGATATTGGTATAATCCAGGACACAGCTTTTGCGACATATTAATGCTCTTTGTAGTAACACGACTGCCCAGTCTCTCTCTTAAATGCTGTCTAGCATTTCAGTTTATCCTTTTTTAAATTCTCGAGTACCAAGCCCGAGAGTTTGTAAGCCAGGTTCTGGCACAGGGTGAATGAAGACATACGTATTACGTACTGCGGTAGCACAGTCATACCTAAGTGGACTCATTTTTGTTCTTTTTGTAGATGATTTAATAGATGACGACCCATCAGATTATCAGAATAAATCCTACAGAGAGAAGGTAAAAGTTCCATTTTTCTAACCTAACCACTGGGCTATCCTCAAGAAATGATACTAGTCTGGAAATGATTTGTTCACTTTTTGCCATTAATGGGTGTAGTTCAACAGTTCTGAAGCTGAGCAATAGGTTTTCAGTGGTGTAACAGCAGCATTTTTATCATTATTGTAGCTTTGGTGGTGGAAACATTAAACAGGTTAACGGCTACCAAAATGTTGGGCTGTATTCACTGATTTATTTTAAGTTTACCTAAAGCATGGGGATTGGTCCTGCTTTGAGCAGGGGGTTGGACTAGATGACCTCCTGAGGTCCCTTCCAACCCTGATAGTCTATGTTCACAAAGAACAAGTTTAATGTTAATTGATGTTAATTGTTTTTTGACAGGGTTAGTGGCCTGGGCGGGGGAAGCGGTAGACATGATATATCTTGATTTTTAGTAAGGGTTTTGGCACAGACCCACATGACATTCTTATAAGCAAACTAGGGCAACAGTAATTTCATCTATTCCTCATTAGGTGGGTGCATAACTGGTTGAAAAATCATATTCAGTGAGTAGTTATCAATGGTTCGCTGTCAGACTGGGAGGCTGTATCTAGTGGGGTCCCACGTGGTTCATTCTTGGATCCGGTACTATTCAATATTGTCATTAATGACTTAGATAATGGAGTGGGTAATATGCTTATAAAATTTGTGGATGACACCAAAGCGGGGGGGAGGGGGATTTGCAAGAACTTTGGAGGACAGGATTAGATTTCAAAAGGACTTTGACAAATTGGAGAATTGGTCAGAATTCAACAACATGACATTCAATAGAGATACATGCAAAGTACTTCACTTGGGAAGATAAAAGCAAATGCACAACTAGAAAGGGGGGAGTAAGTGGCGAGGTGGTAGTCCTGCTGAAAAGGAGCTGGGGGCTGTAATAGATCGCAAAATGAATGAGTCATCAGTGTGGTGCAGTTGCAAAAAAGACTATTACTCTGGGGTGTATAAGGAGTGTTATATGTAAGACTCGGGAGGTAATTGTCCTGCTCTGCTTGGCACTGGTGAGGCCTCAGCTGGAGTATTGTGCCCAGTTCTGGGGGCCACACTTTAGGAAAGATGTGGACAAATTGAGGAGAGTCCAGAGGACAGCAACAAAAATGATTTAGAAACCTGACTTTTAGGAAAGATTAAAAAACTGTTTTTTCTTAAGAAAATAAATGTTATCAGGGTCCCCCTCAGTCTGTCTTCAAATATGTGAAGGGCTGTTACCAAGAGGACTGTGATCAATTGTTCTCCATGTCCACTGTAGGTAGAACAAGAAATAATAAAGTTAATCTGCAGCAAGGGAGATTTAGGTTAGGTAGCAGGAAAAACTTTCTAACTCTAAGGGCAGTTAAGCTCTGGAACAGGCTTCCAAGGGAGGTTGTGGAATCCCTGTCACTGGAGGGTTTTAAGAAAAAGTGGGACAAACATCTGTCAGGGATGGTCTAGGTTTACTTGGTCCTGTCGCAGCGTTTGGGGGCTGGAGTTGATGACTTATTGAGGTCTCTTCCAGCCCTGTAGTTCTATTATTCTAACCCTTAAATGTAGACAGACGGCAGTTCAGCGGTGACTTATACGTGTCCTTCATTTTAGGCATGGTGGGTGTTCTCATGGAAGACAAGAAGACTATTTGCAATGTGTAAAGTTAAGCACGTGCATAAGTCTTTGCAGAATCAGGGCCTTAATCACTATATAGGAGAGGGGAAAAATACATTTTTGTTCCAGTGTAACTCTATTGTTACTGCTTTTTAGACTCTACACTTTGTAGCTATAACCTGATAACCCTTTTGGACGCTCAAAGCAAAAGTGAAATTTACAATTTTTAAAAAAGGAGCTCTAGCTTTCCCAACCCTCTGTGTTTAGTTACCGTACATCGAATAGAATCTCTGTTTATGATCTTGTCCAATGTTCCATTAGATGATGGCCCACTTACATATGGGCATTAGGCCATGATCTTGTGGTCAGATCCAGGCAGGCAGACACCACTGTCAGCTTGGGGTCTGAAACCAGTGCACACTCAGAGATTTGCCCATGTAGATCCATTTGTGGGATCATGGTCTTCGTTTGCAGCGTATTGTCCAGATTCACTAGCACTTGGTCATTGTGGGGGCCGCATTCTGGCATCCTGAAAATCGTGCATCCCCTCTTTTTAGTGACGCGTTCATTCTGTACTTGTTGGCTTTTTTAAAAAAAAATAGCAAAAGCGATCTCTGCCTTGGGCTGGACTGTAATTTAAAGGCTGAGTTTTCCTTTCATTCATATGGGTTAACACCAGTAGAGGGCACCACTGTAATTGGGCAGAGAATTTGGTCCTACAGGGCTATGAAATGTATTTCCTTTCCTTTGAAAGGTAGAATCCAATAGCAGCCCTTCCTAGTCAGGGTGCATTATATCCTGCTTCCCTCCAGCACCTTCCAAAGGGCATATCTCAGTATCTAGGTGCAGTAACTTGGATCGGTTTCTTGTGCAGGTGGATTCGTGTATTGAAGCCTTCGGCACCAACAAGCAGAAGCGAGCCCTGAACTCTCGAAGGATGCACCAAGTTGGCAGTGAGACTTTAAATGTGGCTGTGACAAAAGCAGCAGAAAACATCATAGAGACAAAAGGTGTCGCTGGTAAGTAACAAGAGTGACGCAGAAGAGCAGCAGCAAGCCTCCCTGTTGGGTTTTTGGAGACTTGCTAATTCATTGTGTCTGTTCCCTCCTCTAATGTATTCAGAGGATTCACTCACCTCAAGGACTAGGGGAGGGAGAGGCGGATTTGCCTGGAGCGTTAAATGAAGCAGAGTGGTGAGCTCTCTAGTAGGGGCATTGGAGAAATTTGAGCAGCCACAAACTAACAAATTACCATTCTGGGAGAGAGTCGTGCAGCCCTCCCTGCTACAAGCTCGCTGAAATCTAATCTTCTAGTTCTGATCACGCTGCTTATAAATTGGTGAATTGTACATTCTTTTCCTTGGCCATCTCAACTCCCTGGTAGCAGAGGGTCCTGGAAAGTTATTCTCCCCATCAGTTCTGTGAGCTGTTCGCGTAGAACATTAGTCTACAAAACCTGTCACACTTTATCCTTTAAAGAATGATTCCACATCAGGCCGGCACAAAGGACCAGCTGACCCCAAAGCTTTAAAACCGACAAGCTAAGTCACCCTGTCGGGTCTGGGCTTCGGATCAGACGAGCAGCAGAAGCGAAGGCTGCTCTTGCTCCAGTTCCACAGTATTGTGTCACCATGTTCTTTCCTGCTCCAGATGGGGTTTTGCAAGTCCCCAGAGTTGCGAGCAATGAAGTGATGACAATGGCATAAAACTGGAGAACCACAATGGTGAATTAGGCTCTTTATTAATAGTAGTAATATTTCAGTATTGCATGGAGATTGGGGCCCCACTGTTCTAGGCGGTGTACAAACAGACAATAAAAAGACAGTCCCCAACCCTCTGTCACTTGGAGGTTTTTTAAGAACAGGTTACATAGACACCTGTCAGATGGTCTGGTATATTTAATCCTGCCTCAGTGTGGGGCATGGAGTAGGTGACCTCCTGAGGTCTCTTCCAGGCCTCCATTTCTATGATCCCAAAAAGCTCCCAATAGGAGAATGCACTATGTTCTGCACACACACGACTGCTCTGCGTACCGTAGCTAACTGTACTTGGAGTGGGGAAAACAATAGAAATTTGCAGAATCATTGTCATGAGTTTGATTTGTTAGTCATTTCAAAAGCTTCCAGTATCCCCCCCCGCATACCATACCGCATTTGGAGCTTTAAAACTCTTGACAGAAGAGTTCTCGGTTTTTAACCAAGAATTCCCTTGGCATAGACTGACGCTAAACACAAGCATTCGCTTTGTGGCTCCATTCACGTTCGCATTGGCTCAAGCACTCTCTCGTCTCCTGCTTGCTTTGAAAGCTTTAGTCAGTGACGCCGCTCAGGATGATTTGCAAGATGTCTCCCTCTTCCTACCTCCGTGCCAGGAAGATGCTGACAGACCAGAGAACGTCTACAGGTTTGAGGACCGTATCCTTTATGGGGCAAAGCACTGCTTTACCCAGCTGAAAATACGGAATTAAAGGAAAGGTTCAGACTCGGGTGAGCAGTAGAGTTGTGTGTCATTTGAGAGGAGTAATTTCTGTTCATGAACAAAACGCTGGGGACAGAGGATTTGAGAGTGTGCCTTAGGGCTTTGGGCCTATAAGTCTAGTTATTGGTTAAACTAGAAAAGATGGGGATCGATATGAAAATCCAGAGGTGGATAAAGAACTGGTTAAAGGGGAGACTGCAGCGGGTAGTACTGAAAGGGGAACTGTCAGGTTGGAGGGAGGTCACCAGTGGGGTTCCTCAAGGTTCAGTTTTGGGTCCGATTTTATTTAATCTATTTATTACTGACCTCGGAACCGAATGTAGGAGTGGGCTGATAAAGTTTGCGGATGACACAAAGTTGGGAGGTATTGCTAATTCGGAGAAGGATCGGGATATTCTGCAGGGAGACTTAGATGACCTTGTAAATTGGAGTAATAATAATAGGATGAGATTTAATAGTGAGAAGTGTAAGGTGATGCATTTAGGGATGACTAACAAGAATTTTAGTTACAAGCTGGGGACGCATCGGTTAGAAGTGACGGAGGAGGAGAAGGACCTCGAAGTCCTGGTTGATCGCAGGATGACTATGAGCCGGCAATGTGACGTGGCTGTGAAAAAAGCTAATGCGATCTTGGGATGCATTAGGCGAGGTATTTCTAGTAGGGGCAAGGAGGTGCTCCTTCCGTTATACAAGGCGCTGGTGAGACCTCATTTGGAGTACTGTGTGCAGTTCTGGTCTCCTATGTTTAAAAAGGATGAATTCAAACTGGAACGGGTACAGAGAAGGGCCACTAGGATGATCCGAGGAATGGAAAACCTTTCCTATGAAAGGAGACTCGAGGAGCTTGGTTTGTTTAGCCTAACCAAAAGAAGGCTGAGGGGGGATATGATTGCTCTCTTTAAATACATCAAAGGGATAAATACCAGGGAGGGAGAGGAATTATTTCAGCTCAGTACTAATGTGGACACGAGAACGAATGGATATAAACTGGCCGTGGGGAAGTTTAGGCTTGAAATTAGGCGAAGGTTTCTAACCGTCAGAGGGGTGAAATTTTGGAACAGCCTTCCGAGGGACACGGTGGGGGCGAAAGACCTCTCTGGCTTCAAGATTAGGCTAGATAAGTTTATGGAGGGAATGGTTTAATGGGATAACGTGATTTTAGTCAATTAGGTAATAAAGTGCCATCGCTGGTAAAATGTGGGTCTGGCTAGAGAATCTTGCCTGTATGCTCGGGGTTCTACTGATCGCCATATTTGGGGTCGGGAAGGAATTTTCATCTAGGGTAGATTGGCAGAGGCCCTGGAGGTTTTTCGCCTTCCTCCGCAGCATTGGGCAGGGGTCACAAGCTGGAGGATTCTCTGCGACTTGAAGTCTTTAAATCACGATCTGGAGACTTCAACAGCTGAGTTAAGGGAAAGTGGGTGGGCCAGCTTTTGTGGCCTGCATCATGCGGGAGGTCAGACTAGATGACCATAATGGTCCCTTCTGACCTTTAAGTCTATGAGTCTAAGTCACATATCCGGCCTTTTGAGCGGCTTCTCCCAGAGGAGAGGATTTTGTGCGTTCCCCTGTGCGAATGTGAAGTAGATGTCAACCGTAAGTGTTACGGAGGGTATTATGGGGAGCAAAAGGTAGAATTTGGACTGTGGACCCAAGTACCAGGAGAGATGCTTCATCATGGAATCAAAACCTACAGGGACATTAATCCCGGCTGGCTTCCAGTCCCTGTGATTGTTGTGCCTGCCTACAGCACGTCTCCCCGTGCAGCGTTAGTCGGATATACTGTTCTTCGCTGCTCTCAAATATTAGTGGTGGTTGTTGCTGTGAGCAGTCACGCAGTGGATGAAATGAGCCCTTGGTGTAATGTAAATCTACATGACTTGCCTACTGCACAGGGCTGTTGTGACCCATAATGGTCGTTAAGGGCTTCTAGCGCCTCAACTGAAAGAGCAAAGTGTTCTTTATTATTTCTTAAAACCTCTCCAGTCCTCTCCCCTGCCGAATATGAAGCGCTGCAGACTCCAGCTGCAGCTTTTGTTAGCATCACTCCTGAGGAGATCCTTAAGAAGACAGAAGAGAAAAGGTAAGGATGCTCTAGGCTTATTGATGGGGCAAATAGAGTGGCCAGTTCCTTGTAATGAAATGAGTTGAAAAAACGAGTAGCTTCTAGCATGAAGGAAAACCCCTGTAGAACTTAGTTGACCCGCAGGAAGATGTATATCCCTAGTGGAATTTCAAGACAGATTTCATTAGAATTATTCTGTTGTTTCATCTGATGGACCGGTACCCCCAGGAATTAGCAGATGGATAAGCTCAGTCCTGTTTCAAAACTTTGTTAGCCAACTGGCACCAGATCACGAGATGGAAGAATTAGATATTTAATATTCATGGAGGACAGGTCCATCAGCGTCTATTGTCCAAGATAGTCAGGGATGCAACCCCATGCTCTGGGTATCCCTAAGCCTCTGACTGCCAGAAGCAGGACTGAAAGACAGAGGAAGAATCACTCAATAAATTGCCCTGCTCTGTTCACGCCCTCTGAAGTATCTGGCACTGGCCGCTATCGGCCAACAGGATTCTGAGCTAGATGGCCATGCTTATGTTCTTATGACCATTTTCTACCGTGGCTGGTAGGTTTATCTTTGTTCCAAAAAGGCTCATTTCTTTCTTAAAATAACATGTTCTGTGATGTAATAACAGCCCCTTAATACTGACTTCAAAGTTGTGGTTCCAACGCTGGATAAGCTGAGCCCCTTCTTTGTTTTGTTCTCTTTATCACAAGGTGGGATATAACCTGAACTGATCTGTGAATTCTGCCCCAGTGGGAGGAGCTGAAATCTAGGAAGCAGGCCGAGGGATGACTCGGGGCATGCATCTGTGTGTGCAGAGTTTATAACCGTGAGAGCTGGGGGTGTCTAGGAAACCGCCAGAAGCCAAAGGCAGAGTCTCTGCCTGCTTGTGTAGGTGCAGCCAGGAGGGCTACTGTTTGGGGGAATGGGAATAAGAGAAGTGTAAGGAACTGGCTGGCAAACAGGAAGAGATGAGGTTGGATAGGTAAACGTGAAAAATGCTGGGGGCCAGAGGAGGGAGCTGGGTGGGAAATCCCAGGGTTTGAAGACTAGCAAGGATATTAAAACGAACAGGAAGCAAACGGTGATTCTGAGCATGGGGGCAGATGGCCCCATTCTGGGCACTAAAAACAACGAGGAGTCCTTGTGGCACCTTAGAGACTAACACATTTATTTGGGCATAAGCTTTCATGGGCTAGAACCCACTTCATGAGATGCATGGAGTGGAAAATACAGTAGGCAGAATATATATACACAGAGAACATGAAAAGATGGGAGTTGCCTATCAAGCGGGGCGGTCCGTTCTAACGAGACAATTCAATTAAAGCGGAAGTGAGCTATTATCAACAGGAGGAAAAATCCCTTTTGTAGTGGTAATCAGGGTGGCCCATTTCAAACAGTTGACAAGAAGGTGTAAGTAACAGTAGGGGGAAATTAGCATGGGGTATATACTATCATGTGCCAGCAATGCCCCTCTGCCATGTACATTGGCCAAACTGGACAGTCTCTACGTAAAAGAATAAATGGACACAAATCAAACATCAGGAATGGGAACATACAGAAGCCAGTAGAACACTTCAATCTCCCTGGACATTCAATAACAGATTTAAAAGTAGCCATCCTTCAACAAAAAAACCTTCAAAAACAGACTTCAAAGAGAAACTGCAGAGCTACAATTCATTTGCAAACTTAACACCATTAATTTGGGCTTGAATAGGGACTGGGAATGGCTGGCTCACTACAAAAACTAAAAACGAATTTCCCCCATGCTAATTTTCCCCTACTGTTACTCACACCTTCTTGTCAACTGTTTGAAATGGGCCACCCTGATTACCACTACAAAAGTGATTTTTTTCCTCCTGTTGATAATAGCTCACTTCCACTTTAATTGAATTGTCTCGTTAGATCTGACCCCTCACTTGATAGGCAACTCCCATCTTTTCATGTGCTGTGTGTATGTGTATATATATATATATGCCTACTGTATTTTCCACTCCATGCATCTGATGAAGTGAGTTTTAGCCCACAAAAGCTTATGCCCAAATAAATGTGTTAATCTCTAAGGTGCCACAAGGACTCCTTGTTTTTTTGCTGATACAGACTAACACGGCTGCCCCTCTGAAACCTGTCGTCATTCTGGGCACTGTTCTAGACAAGCTGCTGATCAGGGAACACGTTGAAGTTTGGAGAGTCGAGGCTAGGGGAACCATAAAGAGGAGATGAAAGGCCCGAGCAGCTGCGTAGACCGCAGATGAATGCAGACTGTTGTGCCCGGGTGAGGTTTGAGGTTAGAGTAGACAGGCTCACAGGCTGGACCGCTATTGTCCACCATATTAGTACACTGTAGGATCATCTGCATTCCTTTTCAGAGCAATATCTTCCCTAGGTGGAAGTGTCCTTCTCGGGACTCTCTCTGTCTGCTCAGAGAATACTACTCCTGCGTTTCAGCATTAAACATTAGTGCATTTAAAGGTTCTGGGTAGAGCACGATAGGTTAGTGGATGCTCTGACACATGAGGCCAGATCCTCTGCTGGCGTAAATTGGCTTTGCCATATCAAAGTTAGTGGAGCTCTGTAAATTTAAACTAGCTGCAGAATTGGCCTTATTTGTGTATTCCTTACACTCGGGCATCCCCTGTCCTAGTGTGCTGTACCCAAAACCCTATTTCTTTATGCCCTGTGCCCTAAGAAATGTTCCCTCTCTTCCTTTTAGCCATTGTTCCTTCGTTCTAGAAGAACTGAAGTCCATGCCGCCAAGTGAGGACAGAGCGGACCATAAGGCGCGGTGTCTGTGGTTTCTGGATGCCCTCATCAAGTTCAGTTTCCAGAAAGTGATTAAGAAGAAACGTAAGTTAATAGCAGGAGTATCTCTCTGCCCTACTTACCTTTCAGCTGTGAACTGGGGTTTGTATTGTAACTAATGGAGTCTTAAATCCAGAAAAAGAAGAAAAAATTCCACCAAGATGGAGGACAGTTGAGTGCTAACAGACAGTTTGATCCCCAGGTTCACTTTTGGGCCACGGTTAAAATTTTGAAAGCAGTCTAAGGCAGTCAGGCCCACATTCAGTGTCCAAAGCCCTTTGGAATGCTATGAAAATCGCAACCTAAAAATACTGATGAAAAATGAACCCCCTCTTTTTTCCCTACGAAGCCTGATACTGAATCTGGAAGGGGAAGGGTGGGGGGAAGGGGACGGGACAAGCTTGAAAGCAAGTAGTGAAACGTGTTGTGCAGTTAATGCCTCAACAGTGAACAGAGTGCAGAACAAATCAACTTGTTCCTGTCACAAACGATCTTCCATTAAGAAAATGCCATTTCTACTTCTAATCAGTAAAATGTACGTTTTCTTGAAATTATAGAAACCCCAATAATTCAAGATTGTAAACTTGCCATTTTAATTCATCAGTGACTTTGCCATTTTAAATCAGGGTATTGTGAAGACCAGAGTAACTCCTGTCAGAAATGCTCCAACTGAATATTTTTCCATCAGAAAATGCCGGTTCATCAAAAGTGAAACAGTTTTGCGGAAACGTGTCTGTTTCAATGAAATTTGGGGGGGAGGATTGGAACAAGATTCCAATAAGTTCCAATTTATTTTTCAAAACATTTTGATTTCCACATAATCTGACATTTTAAAAGGTAAGAATTCTGAATGATTTTTTTTTCGATTTTATCCAAACTAAAAGTTTCAACCTGAAACAATTTTTATTGGAAATTTGTTGTAGGAAACTTTGAATTTTTTTTGTTTGATTTTGTTTCTGGACAGAAACCATTTAGAAATCGTGAATTTCCCACCAAGCAAAAAATCCAATACTCAGCCGGCTCTAATAATGAGTTATTGCAGCTTTCTGCTATCATACAATTTTCCCATCCTCCGCATGTTGAGCAGATCACTGGGAAGTCCATTGGGGCGTGGCCATTGAACCAAATAGTCTTTCATATGTTGCTTTTTCTCATGCTGTTATCAAGAAGGTCTTTGCAGTTTTTTTGTTTGTTTTTTGTTTTTAACCGATAAACACAGTAAATGAAAAAGCTGTTTTTCCTTCCAGGAACAAAGTGATTTCTTTCTTCAACTCTAGCATTTCTGAGTTGTTACATGAAATAACACATGGCAGCCTCTATCAAAGCCCTTTGGGACAGGGACCATCCTTTGGTTCTGTTTTGTACAGCGCCTAACTCAGTAGAGTAATCCTGGTCCTTGAATAGGCCTTCAGGCCGATACGGTAATGCAAATTATCAAAAATCATGTGGAAATATGAAGATTCCAGCAGCTGGAGATTTAAGAAAAACACCAAATATCATGAGACACTTGATGAGAGCTTGCAGAACTGGGGGTATCCCTTATTTACAAGTTTATCCAGCCTTATTTTATTTGTACGTTCAGTCTCCAGCCAACTTCAGCTCCATTGCTCCCAACTAACCAGCTCTTTTGAACTCTGCATCCCAAACCAGCTTTTAAAGGTGCAGTAATGACCGTTCTTCAAAGCTCCACACAAAACATTTAGGTGTAGATTTTCAAAGGGGATTTGGATGCATAATTCCCATTGTCTTCTGCGGAAATTGTGCTTCTCGATCCGCTGGGCAGGTTTGAAAATCTCAGCTTTAGACTTTCTATAGAAAAAACTTTCTTTAAAGATCCACCTGTCGTATTGGGAACCCAGACATTCTGATGCATGGGAGTCCAAACGTCAAAGTGGTGTGAAATAAAAGTGAAACTCACCTTTCTAAGACCCAATCTACACTCAAAAGTTAGGTCGACCCAGCTACGTCGCTCAGGGGTGTGAAAAAACCCACACTCCTGCGTGATGTAGTTTCGCTGACCTAACCCTTAGTGTAGACAACGAGAGGTTGATGGAAGAATTCTTCCATCGATGTAGCTACCGCCTCTCGGAGGGGTGGATTGACGATACTGATGGGAGAACCCTGCTTGTAAGCACAGGTAATGTCTACACTGAAGCGCTACAGCGGCCCAGCTGCAGGAGCAGTTCAAGTGTAAACAACCCCAAAATGGTGAAAAGGAAATTCAAGATTTTTGAAAAACTATTTAAATTTTAATAACCTTCTGGTAATGGAAACACAGATAAGGAAGGAATTGTATCATATTAATACTTAATGTAATTTAATTTATTATTAATAATAATACAAAAAATAGTGCCTAGGAGTCCTCATTATGGACCAGAACTGCGCTGTGCGAGGCTCTGTACAAACAAAGAACAAAACGACAGTCCATAGATGGTACAGAAGCTTGTCCTACATTCTAGGGGTATAATTTTCAAAAACTTCTAAGTCCCATTTTCAAAAGTGACAGGCCATTAGGAGCCTAAGTCTGATTGAAGTCAGTGGGATTTAGGCTTGTAAGCACCTAAGTCTCTTTTGAAAATGGGGTTTAGGATTGTAAATCATTTAGACACTGTTTGAAAATCTCACCCTAGAAGCTCTAAGTAGTTTGTCAACGTACTGATTTATGTATTTTTAAGTTGTTCCCCTAAAGATGTCAGAGAAGCAGTATAAAACCAGCACCGTGTTATAATAGTTCTTAAGTGTTCATTTCAATGAAGCCCCATTATGTTCAGAATGTGTGTTTATCATTTCATTGCAAAAAAGTTTTTTTTTTTTCTAGATGCAATGGGCCCCGACTGTCCACACGTCATTAACAGCAAACTCATGAAAAACTTCACGGCCCTGACATACAACAATGGCAGGTAGCGAATAGTTTGTTTTGTTTGAAATTGATGTTCGTGACACAGGAAAGTTCAGATCAAGGGATCATAACTGTGCCCACGTTATCAGGAAATCCTTTCAACTGCCATATAAAGAAATCTAAATTATTGGCATCTTCCCTGCTTAAGGCCTGTAGATTTCGATACAGAGATTTTTTTCTGTGGAGAAAATGGAAGGGGCTGTCACCATGCTGAGCAATCATCTGTACTTCAGGAGGTGAGAGTGTGGAAACTCTGGCTCTCATTCTCCTCTGCCTTATGCCAGTGTAAACCAGGAATGGCTCTGCTGAAGTCAGTGGAGTCATAGAATAGAATCATAGAATCTCAGGGTTGGAAGGGACCTCAGGAGGTCATCTAGTCCAACCCCCTGCTCAAAGCAGGACCAACCCCAACTAAATCATCCCAGCCAGGGCTTTGTCAAGCCGGGCCTTAAAAACCTCTAGGGAAGGAGATTCCACCACCTCCCTAGGTAACCCATTCCAGTGCTTCACCACCCTCCTAGTGAAAGTTTTTCCTAATATCCAACCTGAACCTCCCCCACTGTAACTTGAGACCATTACTCCCTGTTCTGTCATCTGGTACCACTGAGAACAGTCTAGATCCATCCTCTTTGGAACCCGCTTTCAGGTAGTTGAAAGCTGCTATCAAATCCCCCCTCATTCTTCTCTTCTGCAGACTAAACAATCCCAGTTCCCTCAGCCTCTCCTCATAACTCATGTGCTCCAGCCCCGTAATCATTTTTGTTGCCCTCCGCTGGACTCTTTCCAATTTTTCCACATCCTCCTTGTGGGGCCCAAAACTGGACACAGTATTCCAGATGAGGCCTCACCAATGTCGAATAGAGGGGAATGATCATGTCCCTCGATCTGCTGGCAATGCCCCTACTTATACAGCCCAAAATGCCATTATCCTTCTTGGCAACAAGGGCACACTGTTGACTCATATCCAGCTTCTTGTCCACTGTAACCCCTAGGTCCTTTTCTGCAGAACTGCTTCCTAGCCATTCGGTCCCTAGTCTGTAACAGTGAATGGGATTCTTCCGTCCTAAGTGCAGGACTTTGCACTTGTCCTTGTTGAACCTCATCAGATTTCTTTTGGCCCAATCCTCTAATTTGTCTAGGTCCCTCTGTATCCTATCCCTACCCTCCAGCGTATCTACCACTCCTCCCACTTTAGAGTCACACCAGTATGAGAGGAGACTCTGACCCGATGGCTTGTATTTTAAAATCAGGTATTTTATTTATTTAACATAGTACAAAGGCCAGGGGTAAAATGCTCACAGGCATCTGAGTGACTTAGGAACCCAGTCCCATTTTTAAGAGATCATGCTACTTAGGAGCTCAAGTGCTGTTGCAACTCACTGGGGGATAGGGCTCCCAGGTCACTGGGGCACTACTGAAAATGCTACCCCTGTCTACACACACCGTTGCACCAGTTTAAAGTTGTGATTTGAAACTGAGGTAATAAGCCAATGCAGCTTTGCACTCAGAAGCTCTTCAGTCAGTTTAAATCTTGCTTATGTCAGATTTCAGGGGGAAGCTAAACCGATAAAACCAGTTTGAAACCGATTTACATCTTATACTGGTGTAGCAATGTTGGTTACAGGTGTGATTTTTATTTTATTTTTTATTTTTTAACTGACATAGCTATGCCGGAACTAGCCCTAGTCTGGATGCAGTTATACTGGTATCAGAGCCTTGCCAGCGTAGCGTCTCTCTCGTGGGGAACCAGTGTTAGCTAAGATGGCAGAAGCTCTTTTATGCAGATATGAGCTGTGTCTACACTCGGTGGGTTTGCTGGTATAACGATGCCAGGGTAGCTGTGCCAGCAGAACTTTTCCAGTGTAGACTAGGCCTAGGTGTGCCCGTATAGGGGCCTGTGTCAGTTTAACTAACCCCATTTAATGAAAAGTGTGTGTGTGTGTGTGTGTGTGTGTGTGTGTATGTACGTACAAGACCCACAGCTTCCCGGGGCCTTCTCTTTCTGAAGCATTTTACAGACATCCACGAATGAAACCTGCCAGCAGCCCTGCGACCTTAATGCACCATCACTGCTGCCTTGGCAGGGCAGCCTCTCTGCTCCACTCCAGCAGCACAGAGGAAGGAAAGACTTGCTATGTCTCGTTGGCTGGGGAGTTGTGCAGCCCTGTGCACCCTCTTGCAGCCTCCTCCCCCATTCCCAACCCCAGGGAGCATGTCAGGCTGGCAGGAGGAGTAGCCAGACTGTGATGCTCCTCTCCAGTCTCCTTGGTCCTCTGAGCACGATGTTGCAGAGCAGAGAAGCTAGCCCAATAAGTGGAGGTGTAGTGAATTGTGCAGGGTCAGCAGCAGTAAAGCTAGGAATAGAACCTAGGCGTTCTGGCTTGTGCCCTAGAGGGGGCTAGCCAGGAGAAGACACCTATGAGTGGAAAGCAGGTGAGCACACACTGTACCGTTCTAAGGTACTGCCAGGGAGCTCCAGCTGTCATTGTACCTCCCAGGCCAGGACCCTGTGGAGCCACCGTAGTGCAGGCTGGTTCCAGAACACTAAACTAAAGCACGTTCAGGACTTCACCTCTTCCCCATGGTACATGCCTGTGTTGGGGTTCCCAAAGCCCCCCGCTGGGCCTGCCTCTGACCAATCTCTCCAGTTTGCAGCATTAAAAGTTCTGGACACTGGTCAGAGCTGTGGCACTGGCTTCTGCTCTTCTTGGGCACTGGATTCTTTGCCTGCTGGCCACGGATCAGCCTTTCAGCAGTTTCGTGACTGCCAGCAGGAGGCGCCAGAATACGCACATTTAGAAATGCAGAGGTTTGAGTCAGGAAAGGCTGTCCAAAGGACATGGACACACGGAAAGTAATTAAAATAAGCATCTGCCGGGGGGGTGGTCAGCTGTGGAGCTGTTTTAGTTAAATAACACTTCCAAGAAGCTGCTTGTGGTTTTATTGAATGTTGTTGGCTTCCACCTAGGTGGCTGCGTGCAGAAGGGCCAAACTTGTTTGCTTTACAGGCATTGTCTCTTCACACTTCATGTTATCGACGTTACTATGAAGTGGCTAGGAGGTTTTGAACATAAATGTGCCAGTCAGCATGAAAAACAATCCTCTAAACCCGTCTGCCCTGAGAGCTGTGTTGATTTATAACTAGAGCTGGGTGAAACCTTTCAGACCACTAGATTATTTGATGAAAATGGCAGTTTTGGTCGACCCAAAACTATTCACCGATTTGACACACACAGTTTTTCAGTCGTTCACAAAAGGGCTGGTAGTGGAAATAGTGCTGCTGTTGTCACCAGTATTCCCCATCCCTTTTACTAGGAATATAATCCCAGGTCTTGCCGTCGGATGGAGGCAGACACAATCCCAAAGGGTTATACTTTGGCTCTGTTAAAAAGTGTCACATTTTGTCTCTCTCCCCTACCCTCTTATTCTCCAGAATCCAGAATTTAATCTCTGCTTCGATGAAGGCTAAAATTACAGCCTACGTCATCGCCTTAGCCTTGCACATTAACAACTTCCAAGCAGACCTGACTGTGCTCCAGAGGGACATGAAACTCCGCGAGAACAGGTGAGTGACGTTTCTGTTCATTGTAGGAACACCAAGCGCTCAGTCATTTTAAAAAACTTGGGGTGTCGGGGGAGGAAGGCAGCACTGGGGGGGTTTGTTCAGTTCCTCAATTGAGCAGTTGGATGTTTGATCCAGATGCTGCCCTGAGGACCATGCAGGCTCCCCCCATTCTTGTCAGTGGGGCGCACCCAAGCAGTGCTCCGTGCAGGGTTGGGGTGTAATGGGGTAATTTTTAAAATAACGAATAATACTGAGCTCTTATCGAACACTTTTCATCAGTAGATCTCAAAGCACTTTACAGAGGAGGTTGGCATCATTGTCCCCTTTTACAGATGGGGAAACCGAGGCACGGAGGGAACGTGACTTGCCCAAGGTCACTCAGCAAGCCAGCGACAGAGCCAGTAGAACTCTGAGTCCCAGTCCACTGAGTGACACTGCCTCTGCGTTTTCCAGTCTATTCTCCTCCTTCTCACGACAAGAGGGAAGCAGAGTTCTGACTCCATGACGGGTCCATGATCCGTGTTTAATTGCCAGGAGGCCACAGTCTCTGTCATAAAGGTTGGAACTCGGGTTTTTAAACAAAACCAGTCGTGAGCACATACTCCCTTGGCACAGCCAGTAATCCAGTCCCCCCGAAATGCCTTGCCTGGGCCCGGTGCAGAGGAGACGTGTTTTCCTGAAATTTAGGGAGGGTCATTGCACCCGCATCAGGAGATGAGGGTTTGGCTAATTGGGACTACCAAGGATAACTGTGGTGATTTGGAGGGGGCAGGATCAGGTCCTTAATGAAGAACACTTGCTCTGGTATCTTCATTGGGAAGTTACTTCCTAACGCTTCATTTTCCATGGGACAAGAAATATGTCTGTGCCATATATACTGAGTATTAAGTGTAAAGTGTGCCTTTATCAATACGTCTCAACCAGGGCCTGATCCAGCGTCCATAAAATTCAGAGGGCTCTTTCCACTGACTTCAAAGGGGTGTGATTCAGGCCATTGGAGAATACAATTATGATCAATTCTTGATTTAATCTAATGGACTCGCTAGGGGAATCCTTGACCTCCAGGCTGGGGAGACTGGCTGTTAGCACAGAGAGCAGCTGCATAATACCATCTGGAATTGAAATGTATTGGCCTCCGGTCAGCAATTTGAGTTCAACCATGCTTGGCTTGCTGCACCTCGGTGGGAGAAATAGCAACTCCAAGGACGTGCTTTGTAGCTTGACCTGGGTCGTCAGGATGACCCTTCCTGCCAAGATCTCTAAAGATGCTATTGCAGGGTATGAAAAATCCATCTCGAGATCTGTGTCCTGCAGAATTAACAACTCCAATAAGAAATCAATTATTCCCCCTAACAAAATCCTGTAGAAAATAATGAAATGATTCTCGACTAGAACAGTTAAATTCCAACGGCAAATGGAAGTGATCCGATCTATTAGTTGCCTGACTTTTCACAGGGTGACTCCATTGTACATGTGGCAGGGGAGGCTAGTGCTGATTCCAGTAATTTTGCTGTTTGGAACTGATGTGGAATAATGGTTTTAATGGCAGTGTTTGAAGCCAATTAGACCCCATTTTTAAAGATGAAGTAAATGGCTTTTGGAAAGGTCACGCTGCCTTTTGTGAGCCGCATTAGGCACGAAAGATTGACTTGTACAGCTGTCTTTTGGGGGATCCTAAAAAAATGAGCACAGAGAAGTCTGAAAAGCAAAATTCGGAGTGAGACTCAGACGGGGAAAAAAGCCACTTCTTTAATCTCCTGGCAAATGGCATTGTTCATTGAAACACAGACGCAAAGCTTGCATTGGGGATCCATCAGAATACAGTGACTCCTCACTTAACGTTGTAGTTATGTTCCTGAACAATGTAAAGAAGTGAAACGATCTTAAACTAATCCAATTTTCCCATAAGATTTAAAGTAAATGCGGGGGATGAGGTTCCAAGGTAATTTTGGGGGGGCAGACAAAAGGCATTATATACTGTACAGTACTGTACTGTGGTTGGGAAGTGCCCCTGGCTTACCCCACACAGGCACAGCCCGCTGCAGGCAAGGATGCGAGGAAGCACCTTCGCAGCAGCAGCGGCAGCTTCCCCGGAGAAGAACAGACGCCGACTTTGCCGGGGGATGCTCTAGGCCCGCCTCTTCCCGTCCCCTCTCCACTTGAGGCCCGCCTCTTCCTACCCCCACTCCACCTCCTCCTCCTCCCTCCCAGCGCTTCCCCCGCCGCCAAACAGCTGTTTGGCGGCGGGGGAAGCGCTGGGAGGGACAGGGAGGCGGCGGCGAAGAGGAACTTGTGCAATGCTCTCTTGTAAAGTCGCTGCTCTTCCACAGAATCTTACAAGCAGTGGACAGAGCAGGCAGCCAAACGACATTATAAGGGAGCATTGCACAACTTTAAACGAGCATGTTCCCTAATGGAGCAGCGATGCAACTTTGAAACAACATTAAGCGGGAGGACATTAAGTGAGGAGTTACTGTACACTCTAAAGTGAGAGTCTAGGACTTTTGCTGTAACAGGCAGCATTGTTAATCACATTCAGATGCTCCATGTGCTACGGGAAGGATGGGAAATTGCTGTGATCGTTATATTCAGGACTGATTTCGTTCTCCGAGTAAAGATTTTGCATCCCTGATTAAAAAGTTCTACGTGTTCTCCTTGCTGACGTGTTACTGCTTTAATTCTATTCTGAGGTCTCTTAGAGCCCATCAACGCTGCACCCTAGACTGCCAAAAGAGTTTGCAGTTGAGCACCACAGGACCTTCTCTCTCTTTCCTCCAGGGCTGAGTGTCTGGAAATCAGCTGGGCTCTCCTGCAGGGCAGCATGCAGTGCTATCAATAAATAAATACCTGAGCGGTGACCCTGTTACAAAATGTAGATTGCTTTTACTTCATCTCTCCCCTGCCTGGCATGGACTGAATAACTTTCACACACTTGGGATAATGAGCCACTAAATAAAGCAAGAGGCTATTTTCAAAGCTAGGCAGGCCAAGCCCAATGGCTTTCCAGCCTGCCCACAAAGTCCCGTTGCAGTAACTTGGCTCCTGATCAGAATCACCCCTGCTGTTTCCACGGTGGGCTCTCTTAGAACTGGATCTGCCATCAGACAAGGAGATGCATATTGCCAAGTCACTGCTCCAGAGAACAGCCACAGAGCCAAGTTACTGCTTGTGTCTGACCTGATTCTTGCTCCTCCGAGGTGAAAGCCTAATTGCTCTGATCCAGCGGGATGCCTTGTGCTACTGAGTGTCTGGGATTTGACACAGGAATGTATTCACTGATATGGGTGTTTTTTATTTTTGTCAGAATACTGGAGATCGCTAAAGCCATGAAGCTGAAGATCTCTAAAAGGAAGGGGCCTTCAGGACTCACGGACGATGAAGACCACAAGTTGGCCACCCTCTCTCTGCCCTTACCTGTGTACAAGCCAGCCGGGAGCCAGCGGAAGCGCAGGAAGATGAAATAAAGGACTACTGTGCATATCTCATGGCGGAGAACACTCTGCAAGAACAAAGCTGACGCCAGTTTCCTGATCCCACTTCGAAATCTGAGCTCCTAGAAGGGCTGTTTTGCCAGACAGTGGCACTTACCCTCTTGGAACTGGACAAGGCTGATCATACTAATGGGTTTGGGCTGAAGTTCATCTCTGTAATCAGTCCTTTTTTGAAAATAAACCAAAACCCTCTCCTTCTTTCTACACAACTACACCCGTGCTTTTAGGGGATACGGGATGGCTAGGAGGGAGAAGAGGCCATGCGGACCACAAACTTCCGTTAGTCCTGGATCAGTTGTGGCCCCATCAAGTCTGTGAAAGAAGGCAGACCGGGGAATGAATGCTCTGTGGCCAACCCAGTCTGCTGAACAAATGTGGTTTGTGGCTATGCAGCCTAAACGAGGAGTCCCGACTTTCTAACCTGATCAGCTCCTCTTCCTCTCTTGCTGTCTGTGCTTCTGGGAGAGTATTGTAATTCATATTAAAAGGACGTTCTCACCCTCTAACTAGTCAGATGAAGGAATGAGAACTCCTCCTACCCTTGATTCCTACCCTTACTTGCTTTGTGACCTTCAGCAACAGCGTTAGCTGGTGTTATTTCAGTTGTTTTTGGCTGGAGCATCTCGTTATTAACCTGCACGTGCCTCTGGCTTTCTGAACTTCATCAATTTCCCATCGTTGCTAAATGTGATGAGAGGGAATCAGTGGAAGTTCAGCATTTTTCTAGTTAAGTATAGAGCTGATTACGTTACAGCTTTTCTCCATCCTGTTCTCCCACTATCAAATTTTCAGCTTTGCCGAGAATAGACAATAGAGGACACCAGACAAAAAGAGAATGGAGCATGTACGTGGCAAGATGTTCTGCCGGCCCGTTGGTTATCATCATACCTACCCCAGTCACCCAACCAGACAGTTGTAGTGCTGTTTGCTCTGCTGAAATCCTTTAAGCATAATAGTAGAACCCAGGCCGTCATTCAGTCCTCACTGGAAGTGGAGGCTCCAGCTATGCTGTTGAAATGGGGAGGGAGGAGAGGAAGCGGGAAGCTGAGCAGGGAGCAAATCAAAACAAAAGTTATACATACTCATTTCTTCCCATGGCCCTGCTGTACCTCCTGGTACCCAGCCTGTGCCCTGTTTCTATCCCATAAGCTAAAATCACAATGTAACTCAGCCCAGAGCAGGAGAAGCTGGCTTATTGACTCCTGGCCATCTGCAGGAACGAGGCACCATTTCCCCCGGGAGCCTGTTTAATTGCTGGCACACGGTATTCTAAAGTAAGAAGAATTGGATTAGTCTTTTTCTGGATGCTTAGCCTGTGCTGTTAGTGCTCTCTCCTGTCCAAGGCTGTTCCAGGCATACAGCAGAATGCAGATGGATGAATAGCTGGTTTGTAGGTACTAACCCTATTTTTAGGAACAGATTTCCTGCAGGGAGGTGAGGGGAAAGCTAGAACCACAACGCAATCCTCAGCTAGAATACAAGATACAGGAGCACAGAAAAAAAACCCGTTTCCAGGGTTTTCTGCCCCCGTGTGCTTATTCAGGTGGCCACAGCCAGGCTCCCAAATCCATATGCAGGTACCTACATGAATGACTCGATTTAGCAAACAGCATGTTGGGAATCATTAAGAAAGGGATGGATAATAAGACAGAAAATACACCTCTACCCTGATATAACGCGACCCGATGTAACATGAATTTGGATATAACGTGGTAAAGCGGTGCTCCGGGGGAGGGGGGGGAACAGACGGGACGGCTGCACACTCCGGCGGCTCAAACCAAGTTCGATATAACGAGGTTTCACCTAACACAGTAAGATTTTTTGGCTCCCAAGGACAGCGTTATATCGGGGTAGAGGTGTATCGTATTGCCTCCATATAAATCCATGGTACGCGCACATCTTGACTACTGGATACAGGTGTGGTCACCCCATCTCAAAAGATATATTGGAATTGGAAAAGGTTTAGAAAAGGGCAACAAAAATTATTAGGGGTATAGAACGGCTTCTGTATGAGGAGAGATTAATAAAACTGGAACTTTTCAGCTTGGAAAAGAGACAACTAAGGGAGGCTACGATAGAGGTCAGTGGAGACAGTAAATAAGGATTAAATACTCCTTGCAACACAAGAACCAGGGGGTCACCAAAGAACTTAATAGGCAGCAGGTTTAAAACAAACAAGGAAGTATTTTTTCACACAACGCACAGTCAACCTGTGAAACTCCTTGCCAGAGGATGTTGTGAAGGCCAAGACAAGTGGTGGGCAACCTGAGGGGTGCATGTAGCCCATCAGCGAACCATGGCCACTGGGAGCTGCCGGGGGTGGGGGGAGCATGCCTGCAGACTGTAAACATCAGCAAAATGTCTCGCGCCTGCAATTGGATTACCCTGATGGGCCGTATGCGGGCTGCAGGTTGCCCACCACTGGCCAAGACCATAACAGGGTTCAAAAAAGAACTAGATAAGTTCATGGAGGATAGGTCCATGAATGGCTATTAGCCAGGATGGGCAGGGATGGTGTCCCTAGCCTCTGTTTGCCAGAAGCTGGGAATGGGTGACAGGGAATGGATCACTTGACGATTCCCTGTTCTGTTCATTCCCTCTGGGGCACCTGGCATTGACCACTGTTGGAAGACAGGATACCGGGCTAGATGGACCTTTGGTCTGACCCAGTAGGGCTGTTCTTATGTTCAGAAGCGCAGAGCCCCCAGCAGCTCCTATTCAGTTCAATGGGGAACTCATTAAGGACCTGATTCAAAGCCTATTGGAGTCAAAGGAAAGACTCCCATTGGTTTCCATGGATTGTAGACCCAGGCCTTAGGCATAACATGGACTTAGGCGCCAGGTAATTATGGGGGGGCAGTTATTTTGGAAAATCTTAGCCTGTTCTATTCAGCAAGGATGGGGGATCCTGGCAAAGGTTGCAGCTCATCTCCAAGGAGGAAAGCCAGTGTAAGCTGGAGGAAGCAGGAAGTGTTTAACAGCTAGAGTACATTCCTATTATTTTCTGTTGTGCATTCACTTCAGGGAGTGACTCGGGCCTCTGAGGGTCCCAAAGAAACTCTCTCAGGATCCAATGGAGCCTTTTGCGCACTCTGGTAAGTGCCGTGAGCAGTCAGTCAGTCATTAAAAGTGATAGAAAACGTACCCAACTTTCTGGGCAGAGGCTGCTAATTAATGCCACAGAGATTACAGACGGGCTGATCAAGGCCAAGGTTTTGATTGAAGGACTGTAAATGCTACTGTGGAAAATCTAATTGGGAAAATTTGGAAGGGTTTTAGTCTAAAGATGGTGTGGTTAATTAGCTGCCCTTAACTACTCTACCTGGGGCGTGTGGTGATAATGAGACAGCGACACTTAAGAACAAAATAGCAGGAGTTATTTGGAGCCCAGCACAAAATAACTGAAGCATCTCCCCCTGGACTGTGTCAGCTTAGCCCAGTCAAGGGACATTCTACGCATGTGACTCTCAATGCAGCCTCTTAGGAGCAAAATTTGGCTGAGGAGCTGGGGTGGGACCCTGGGCTGGATCATAGCCCCGTCAAAGAAGCTGGGAACTGGAAGGATTTTGGTTTCCTGTTCGTTATTGGTGTTGGCAGGGCAGCGGGGCCGAGGAGCACCAGTCCGGGTGATCTGGGAAGGGCAGCATATCACAGAGCTATTACAGAGAATGGGCTTGGTGCCCACTTGTACTATGGCCCTGTTACGCTGTTCTGGTGCCAGCAGGGGGTCAGAAACAGGGCCCTGAGAACAGACCCTGCACAGGGGCCTTTACGCCAGCATAAAACTGGCCGTACACCAGCCCTACTCCCTGCTGCTGGCACCGAGAGTGAGCCAGGGCTGGGAAGGGGTCAGAGGGTCAGCGTTCACAGCTGCCTAGGGGCCACGGGAAGCAGTGTGTAAGTTAGAGCAGCCCTGAAACTACTCTAAATGACACCAAGGGCCAGACAGGGCCCTGCACAGCCCCAGACTATGGGGCCACAAAGGTGGGGCTTAAAGCACGTTTGTCCCTCTCCCCCTGCCCCTAGTGCAAGAGAATTGGGGTCAAGGCATGTATCTGTGTGTCCTGCTAGAATACTTACTGTAGCACTTCTGTGCGACATGATGCCTACCGCCAGAGCAAACATGCCAAAATTTCACCTTGTAAAAGCACGCTGTAGGGTTGGGGGTTCGGTTTCTAGTGTGGGATTATCAGAAGCTACATCTTCAGAAGACCAAGCTTCACCACTGGTCTAATAATCTGGTCTCCCAAATGTGGCCGCTGCCATCACCTGCCCATTACAGAGTCTGTTCACGTCCAGGCAAAAATAAATGTGTTCAGTTTGGCTGCTCAACGCTGACCCGTGTTTTGTTCCACCGGCTGACAGCCCCCTATGCAATCTGTCATTACTATGTTTCCCTGGTTATTTAGAACGCGGCAGTTATCTGTAAATTACAACCTGCCAGACCCACTTCTCAGCCTGCCCAAAGCAGCTGTTCTTTGCAAAATGCATTTCTCCACCAATTACCAACACTGCTATCGGAAATGTATTGCTGGATTTATACTGAATAAGGCTCTGAAAGCCTGCCTGGCTCCAGTGTCTAGTGCCCTAACACTCCAGCAATTTGTGCTGATTTAATTAAGCTCTTGACCTGCTTGGCACCGTGATTGACAGCAGCCTTTTTTCAGGTCCTTCTGACAACAGGTGTGCTTCACTGCTGAATGGCCCTGTTCACAGTGGGCTAGCACCACTAAGAGTTACACATTGCCACCTGCCCAGGTACCCTATACAACCCCCCACCCCCATTATCCCAGTGGTTAAGGCCTCACCTTCCATGTGAGGCCTTAACCACCTGAGATGGCCTGCTCTGGCCTAGGTCAGTGCCCTAATCACTGAGCTCTCCACATATTCATTAGGCCAGAATGTAAGTGTTTACACAACGCTGCCCCACTGAAAAAACATCCCCTAGCCCAGTGGTCATAGCCCTCAGCTATGAGACGGGAGAGCCAAGGACAAGGCCTTTCTCATCACTGGGCTAGTGGGGAAACAGAGGCAGCATTGCCCCCTCCCGCCCCCTTCTCAGTTTTTCTTGAAAAACAGCTGACCTGGCTGCAGGGAGGGTTCGTGGCTGGGAATCCTGAACTGAAGGGGGCACTCCCTCTGGCCCTTGGAGGGGCTGGGCTTAGGCCACACCCCTCTCGTCACTCTTCCCGACTGGTTGGTTTAGGTGGCTTAGGGTGCTGGATTCTGTGGATCTCATTCTCAAGTGCCTGGCTCTCCTCGGACCTTGTACAGGGCACCTGGAAGCCTCATTCGGGGTGTGGATTCCACCAGGCAGCAGGGCACCTAGACATAACCTGTTGCAACGCTGAGTCAGAGTCCCACCCTGGGATCTTAAGGCTCCTAAACACCTTTGAAAATCTGGCCCCGTGATCTTGCGATGCCTGACTATCACAAGCACTGATCTGACTGGCTGATCGCTCCGGGGTGCTAATCCCATTGACACCAGTTGAGGATCTGGCCTCATGTGTGAATTAAACCTGAGAATTAAATAGGGTGTTAAAAATCAGAAAAGTTTTCAGAAGAGTCTGACCAAGTTACTACAGCTCAGAAAATCCCCTCGGAGCCTGATCTGTGTGAAATGAACTTTGCCACACAGGTGCAGGCTGACGGGACCCTGCCTGCAAGCACCTGATCTGAGGAAGTTAAGTATTAAATGATTCTGGTCAATCGTTTCTCTACTTTCATATTATTGTTTAAAAGCAGCTCGTGTGGCTCTCTTGAGTGCATGTACCTCTGTTTGTGGCATGTGGGTGGGTATGGAGAACCTCTGTAGTCAGTAACACTGGTTATATTTGCCAAAGTAACTAATGATTTCAGGACACTGTTTTTGGGTGCTCAACCTGAGATGCCTTAATTGGATGTGATTTTCAAAGGACAAATGCTCAGCACTTTCTGAAAATCAGGTCCTTTTTAAGGCAGCTCAGGTCCACCCAAAATCACAAGGCATGTTTAAACATTTGGGCCCTTATCCGCTTATGTCTGGAAAATTGAAGGACATAAATCCACACCGTGTAGAGGTCACGCATCGGTCTCTTGGAAGGGGAGGTGGGAGGATGCCATATCTTATACTGACATGTGCCAGCTTTTCATAAACTCAAGGCTGGATCTGTGGGAAGAACGTCTCCCTACAGAAGAAAGTAACACAATAGGAACAGGGATCCTTTGTTCAATCTACAACTCTGAATAAGACACAATTATTTAGTTCTTAGCTCCAACACCTGGCAATTTGCTGACTAGTCTTATTTTAGCAAAACAAGATTATCTGTTTACCCCAGCTTTCTCTTAGCTGATCACTGTTTGCTAGGCCTCTGGTCTCTTGACCAAACTCTGGACTTTGGGTCTGGAAAAGAGCTGGCACGATCCATATACCAGGTTGTTAAATAAAATGCACATGGAGTTTAACCCTTCAGAAATGTCAGTGACAACCTGTAAATTCTAGTGTTTGCCTTATGTTTGCAAAATAAAACAGTTTAAAAAAAACCCTTAAAATATAGCACTTTATTGTTGTCATATACAGTTTTTAATTACAAAAGTTTTCACATAAAACAATTGTTTTTCTTAAAAAAAAAAAAACCACATAAGGGGCCAGATCCTCAGCTGGTGTAAACCAGCATTGCTCCTTTCACTTTAATGGAGTCAATGGCTCTTCAGTGGAGTCATGTCAATTTATACCAGCAAGGGGTCTGGACCAGGATGTGTGTCACAGACAATGTGAAGTGGATAGAGAAGATTCAGCCTAGAACTTTCCTGAAAAGAAGAGAAAGATCAGGGTCCCCAGCTGGTATAAATCCACTGAAGTCAATGAGATTAACTGAGGCTCTGTCCCAAAGTGAGAAAGGCTGAAACGTGAAAGAGCAACACCCTCCTTTGCCCTGTAATTCCAACATCCTGCAGAAGGCAGAAAAAGCTTCAGCTTCCATTATTGCCAAACTGTACCAGCCCTAGATAGGTGCCTTGCTGGGCCTGGAGGAGTCACAATGCTATACCTCAAAAGCACAGATGGGACAACTGTATATCAGGCAGGCGAGCCCCGTTTGCACACGGGATCAGGGGCAAAGAAGAGCCCTTTGCATATTTCTTACTCACCTCCAAGGTTCAGCAGCAGAAAATGTTTTGGAGTTGTCTCGATTTCTCATGCTATAGTCACTAAGTGGTGCAGCACATTGTGACTTTCACACTTGCCTGCACAGCTGAACTCCCAGTACCTAGCATAACGACAGGTTTCAGAGTAGCAGCCGTGTTAGTCTGTATCCGCAAAAAGAACAGGAGTACTTGTGGCACCTTAGAGACTAACAAATTTATTAGAGCATAAGCTTTCGTGGGCTACAGCCCACTTCATCGGATGCATATAGAGTGAAACATATATTGAGGAGATATATATACACACACATACAGAGAGCATGAACAGGTGGGAGTTGTCTTACCAACTCTGAGGGGCCAATTAAGTAAGAGAAAAAAAAACAACTTTTGAAGTGATAATCAAGATAACTCAGTACAGACAGTTTGATAAGAAGCAAGTGTGAAAATACTTACAAGGGGAGATAGATTCAATGTTTGTAATGGCTCAGCCATTCCCAATCTTTATTTAATCCTGAGTTGATTGTGTCTAGTTTGCATATCAATTGCATATAAAAAAAAAAAAAGGATTCTGCGTGGACTCCTCCGGACGGTCGAAACAACAGACTGGATTTCTACATAGATTGCTTCCGTCAACGTGCAAAGGCTGAAATTGTGGAAAAGCAACATCACTTGCCCCATAACCTCAGCCATGCTGAACACAATGCCATTTACAGCCTCAGAAACAACCCTGACATCATTATCAAAAAGGCTGACAAAGGAGGTGCTGTCGTCATCATGAATAAATTGGAATATGACCAAGAGGCTGCTAGACAGCTCTCTAACACCACATTCTACAGGCCATTATCCTCTGATCCCACTGAGGATTACCTAAAGAAACTACACCATCTGCTAAAAAAACTCCCTGACAAAACACAGGAACAAATCTGTACAGACACATGCCTAGAACCCCGACCAGGGACATTCTATTTGCTACCCAAGATCCATAAACCTGGAAATCCTGGACGCCCCATCATCTCAGGCATTGGCACCCTAACATCAGGCTTGTCTAGTTATGTGGACTCTCTCCTCAGACCCTACGCTACCAGCACTCCTAGCTATCTTCGAGACACCACTGACTTCCTGAGGAAACTACAATCCATCGGTGATCTTCCAGAAAACACCATCCTGGCCACTATGGAGGTAGAAGCCCTCTACACCAATATTCCACACAAAGATGGACTACAAGCCATCAGGAACAGTATCCCCGATAATGTCACAGCTGACCTGGTGGCTGAACTCTGTGACTTTGTCCTCACCCACAACTATTTCACATTTGGGGACAATATATACCTTCAAGTCAGCGGCACTGCTATGGGTACCCACATGGCCCCACAGTATGCCAACATTTTTATGGCTGACTTAGAACAACGCTTCCTTAGCTCTCGTCCCCTAACGCCCCTACTCTACTTGCACTACATTGATGACATCTTCATCATCTGGACCTATGGAAAAGAAGCCCTTGAGGAATTCCACCATGATTTCAATAATTTCCATCCCACCATCAACCTCAGCCTAGATCAATCCACACAAGCGGTCCATTTCCTGGACACTACTGTGCTAATAAGCGATGGTCACATAAATACCACCCTATACCGGAAACCTACTGACCGCTACACTTACCTACATGCCTCCAGCTTCCATCCAGGACACACCACACAATCCATTGTCTACAGCCAAGCTCTAAGATATAACCGCATTTGCTCCAATCCCTCAGATAGAGACAAGCACCTACAAGATCTCTATCAAGCATTCTTAAAACTACAATATCCACCTGCTGAAGTGAAAAAACAGATTGACAGAGCCAGACGAGTACCCAGAAGTCACCTCCTACAAGACAGGCCCAACAAAGAAAATAACAGAACACCACTAGCTGTCACCTTCAGCCCCCAACTAAAACCTCTACAGCGCATCATCAGAGATCTACAACCTATCCTGAAAGATGATCCTTTACTCTCACAGATCTTGGGAGACAGACCTGTCCTCGCTTACAGACAACCCCCCAACCTAAAGCAAATACTCACCAGCAACCACACATCACTGAACAAAAACACTGACTCAGGAACCTATCCTTGTAACAAAGCCCGATGCCAACTCTGTCCACATATCTATTCAAGTGACATCATCATAGGGCCTAATCACATCAGCCATACCATCAGGGGCTCGTTCACCTGCACATCTACCAATGTGATATATGCCATCATGTGCCAGCAATGCCCCTCTGCCATGTACATTGGCCAAACCGGACAGTCTCTACGCAAAAGAATTAATGGACACAAATCTGACATCAGGAATCATAATACTCAAAAACCAGTGGGAGAACACTTTAACCTGTCTGGCCATTCTATGACAGACCTGCGGGTGGCTATCTTAAAACAGAAAAACTTCAAAAACAGACTCCAACGAGAGACTGCTGAGCTGGAATTGATATGCAAACTAGACACAATCAACTCAGGATTAAATAAAGATTGGGAATGGCTGAGCCATTACAAACATTGAATCTATCTCCCCTTGTAAGTATTTTCACACTTGCTTCTTATCAAACTGTCTGTACTGGGCTATCTTGATTATCACTTCAAAAGTTTTTTTTCTCTTACTTAATTGGCCTCTCAGAGTTGGTAAGACAACTCCCACCTGTTCATGCTCTCTGTATGTGTGTATATATATCTCCTCAATGTTTCACTCTATATGCATCCGAAGAAGTGGGTTGTAGCCCACGAAAGCTTATGCTCTAATAAATTTGTTAGTCTCTAAGGTGCCACAAGTACTCCTGTTCTTTTTCCCAGTACCTAGTTCATCCTTGCAAAAGCACTGCGGGGTCTGTCTACAGCAGGACACTGACCCACTGCTTGAAAAGTTTCACTCCTGCCACTTAAAGCGTTCTTGAATGTTTGTCTCTCATCCTGGTCACGGCATTGGGTCAGGAAGCCCAATCGCTGGTGACCGTTGTCAGGGAAGGATGAATTTGCGAGGGGAGATGAACTCCTAGCATTTAAATGTTGCAGTGTGAAACCTGACTTTACTATTTGGTCCTCATTGTTCAAGACCATTTTAGCTCCAGTGCAGACTGGGCCTCAACGCATCGTCTCCAACACTAGGACTTCGAGGAGGTCTGGACATTTGAGCATCACAAGTGCAGCAGCAAATCTTACACTGCAAGCCAGAATTGCTACGAGCAATTATTTCCTGGAGATAAACCAGATTACACAGGACATATTATCAGCTTCTAAAATCCTGCACTCTTTACATACTTTTCCCTGTACAGGTGGCTGCCAACAAGCCACTATGGAGTATTTTTTGCCCTCTTTAAGTCATCATGACATTCTGCCTGCTTGTGACTGAACTTTGAGTGGTGTTTTTGTTGCTGTTTAGTTTTTTGCCCTGCCAGTCTATAGCTTCATGCAACTGCAATGCTCCTTTCATTTTGCCACTGCAACAAGCAAAGACTGTGCCTTTCCTCTGAGCTGAAACAGTTCCAGTTCCTGGCAGGAAAGTAAAATTCATTCCCAGTTCCTTTTCTAGGCCACTAACTGGCTAGACACTGGCATTATTGTGGTCTGTCCAAGGCGACTGATTTACTTGGCAATTGCTATAAGATTGGTCAAATGGCTCAAATAAGAAACAAAAAGCAGATGGCAATGTGCTCCTGCCACTGTTGATTTAGTGTGTAACATGTTTCGGGAGTGGCAATATCCCAAAGTGGTAAAAGAAGGGGGGATTAAAACAAAGAGCCCGCACTGAAAGCTTCTTGCAACCAATGGGCACAGGAGACCCTTCCCAGCTTGGTCTCTGCAGTGGCACCAGCCTAAGAGAAAGGTGAAGAAACTCACACGGGAGTCAAAGAATAGTGCAGAAGATGCTCCCGTTGTTGTGACAGCCTCCGTCCATCCGTGCAGCTATCCTGGTCGACATGGTGGTAACTTTCTGACTGTTCGTTGCCGTGGAGGTTCCTCGGCTGGATCCTTCGATGTGAGGTCGTGCTGGAGGGTTCTCCAGGGTCCATGCAACGTCAGACCTGGAGAAAGAGAAAAAACACCCCACAAGCAGCCATTAGCAATTGGGGAGGGGGAGGAGCTTCATTCTCAGCCAATGGAATGACACCAATGGAATGACTTGAGAGCTGATTGATGTTTTTGGAATTGGGAAACTTCAAAGAAAATCATTGTCGGAATTTTGCATTTCAATGCAAAAGAAAACATGGGAAAGTAAATTGATTACATTTATGAAAATCTCCCCTCCCTTCTCTCTCTCTCTCACACACACACACATTTTGTTCCAACTCTCAAGCAGGACAATGTGTGTGAAATTTTGGAATTTCAATGAAATGTCAAATTTTGATGAGAAAAAAGGGGGGTGGGGATGGGGGTGGGGGTATCCAAACACATTTGTGTGATTTTGTTCCCTGTTTTTCAACCACCTTCTCCATGTGAGCGCAGTGCAGGTCTTGGGGATGTGGCGGGTCAGGGAAAGAGAGCGGCGGAGGGAAAGTGTACGTCTGGAATCTGTATAAAGAAACCCTGCTAAACTTATTATGTGGAAGAACAGGTTTGTTTTGGGATAAAATAAAAGCTGTTGGGGGTTCAGGAGTCATGGCTGATTTAGGTCTCGAGAGGAATGCACTAAGGGTGCAGGCCTGGAACTGTACACATACACCCAACCCACACAAGAATCGCCTGCCTTCCCGTCCACCAAAGAGTGGTGCTGATTTTCGTCTGACTGAGAACAATGGAAAGCAACAGCCCCAGGCTCTGAGTGCACTGCCGGGGATTTTACAGGAACAAATTCAGAAGCACAATCCACTCAGATCAGCTCTTCTAACAGGCAGCAGCTCAGAGTGGAATACTAGTCTGTCTATAGGTGTTTCACGGGCCGCCCGCCACCAGGGGAACGGGGGTGTGCACTCCAGTACATCAGCCTGTTCCTCTCTCCTCCAACCTCCCTTCAAAGGCCAGGTGAAATCAATGGGCCCTGTTCAGGGAAAAGGAGGCCACCCCCACATATGAGAACAAGCCTGCTAGGAGAGAGCCAATGGAAGAGCATTCGGGGAGCCGGCATTAGAAAAGGTGCATCAAGCCTCTTTCTTCTCCCCAGTTGGGAGCCTGGTTTTCCCAGGGTCAGGAGTAAGATGCTTCCAGCCTCTGTCTCCAGAAGCCCAGGCTCCTTTGCACAGGTCCTCAGAGAGCTTGGCCCTGCAGGAGCCGGTGCCTGGAGTAGCTGAGCAAACCTGCCCCAAATGAAGAAGAGGGTGAGGAAAGCGGAGCAGGCTCATGGCCTGAAGCCCCCAGCTTGTGGCCTCTCCTAGGGGTCACTGCCCACATTTTGAGAAGGGCTATTCTAGGCCAAGGGACTCATTAAAGAGCAGCACGAGGGGCTTACTTGCTCTTGCAGGTGAGGAGTTTGTTGTTCTGCACAATACAATCTTCTGCATTCGACACCTGCTGCAAAATGGTCTTCTTGGACCTCCCTTGAAAAATCAGGTTTTCCTGCACCAGGCCTTTGGTTTGGTCAAGCATAACAATCCCATAATCCCAGAAGGACTGGATCCTGTTCTTGGTTACCTGGGGGGAAAATATCCCAACATGGCACAACCAGAACCTGGCAAGAATACTGGGCCACGTGGCCTTTTCCATGATCTAATCAAATAAAGTGCTGCAGTTGTACATGGTACTTTAGTATATCTATTTACCTGTCATCAATACAAACAAAACCCCAAAGATCTTAAAGCCTAGGGCCCTGATTCAGCAAAGCACATGCTCAACGGTAACCACATACCTAAATGCTTTGCTGACTAGACACAGATTTAAGAATGGACTTAAATACACTGATGAACTGCGGGATAAATGTCCAACTAGGACCAGTACAGTTAAGCAAAGGGGCAATGTTTAGGCCAGCCTGGACCAGAGAGAGATGGGCTGGGGAGGTTACAGAGTTCCAGGATGGTTTCTCATGTGGTCACAGAACTTTGAAGGAGTCATGTTCAGAAGGCTGTTAATTCTATTTTATTAAGGTGTCCTTGTAATCCAGAAGGCTCACACCTGGGGACGGAGTTCTGGGCGAGGGTGTGTTTAAATATGGTGTTGGCTGAAGGTCAGCGCTGTGCCCGATGGGTCTAGGCAGCTGGACTGCGGGTTACAGGTCTCAGAAAGAAGTGTGCCGTGGGACCCTAAGACTGGGAAGTGACCACCCTCCATTCAGGCTCCAGAGGCTTAAAACACCCAGAGATCCAGCGACCCAGAGGCTTGGTTGTTCCAATGGTTAATTACTCTCGCTGTTAAACATTTAAGCCTTATTTCCAGTCTGAATTTGTCTAGCTGCTACTTTCAGCCATTGGATCGTGTGAGATCTTTTCTCTGCTAGAAATTTACCACGGGTCGTGGTGGAGTCTCCATCAGTGACAATTTATAAATCAAGAGTGTATGTGTTTCTAAAAGATCCGCTGTGGGAATTATTGTGGGGAAGTTCCCTGGCCTGTGTTATGCAGGAGGTCAGACTAGATGATCCCTTCTGGCCCTGGAATCTCTGAGTGAGAATTAGGATCCCCTCACCGCTGAACGTCTCCCATGGGCAGCAGTCCCAATCTCTATCGTCCTTGTTATCCTGGGCAGAGCCACCAGGGACAGTGCAAACTGTTTACTTCTTCTCACGCGACTCTTGGGACAGAGAACAGATCCTTGCTAGAGTCTGCATGAGAAACAACAACAGCAACTAGCGTAGCCCGGGCTTCAATCAGTGTTCCCTGGGGCCCGTGACAATTTGAATTCTCCCTCAATCCCTCAGGGGTACTTGCACCCGGGGAGCAGTGTGATTAGGGTTTCCATAGGTCTAGTTTAGTGTTAGGCCCAGATGACAACAGTTCCCTGATCAGAATGTTTTTCAGAAGGAGTTTGTGGTTCATGAACAGAACGGAGGAGAGCGCACCCATCTCTATAGCGTAACCTCAGAGCTCTCTGCGTGTTAATTCTCTGGGCCTTTTCAGTGAAGATTATTGCAACAGACTACTATTGCACCTTACTGTGGCTTCACCCCATCAAAGACTAGAACAAAGGTGACTTTTACCCTTAGGGTAACACTGACAACTCACGAGGAGTGGGATTGCTGCATCTAGTTTGCTGCAAACTGCAGCAACTCCTGCTTTTAATGCAGTGGTGCAGCCTGCAGGTTCTGGAGGTCTCAAGGTGCAATGCTCCCTTTTGCTCCAAGTAGCTTGGTTGTTCAGGCGGACATGGAGCAATGCATACTGGGATCTGTAGTCCCCATTAGACACACCAATACACTAAACATGAAAGCAACTGTTGACCATATTGCAGAACTCCTTGGGCTGCACTTGGCTTTTGGGCGGGATTTTGGCTACCGTTGGGTTAGATATGGCAATGGAGCAACTAACTCAATAAAGCAGGTGGGGTAGGAGAAAGACAAGCAAAGTGAGACCACTATAGTCAAGGGGACTACCGCAGTGTCTGGCTGTCTCCGTTGCTCTCTTTGGCAAATAGGTTCCACATGGAAGACACAATTGTCTATCCACATACAAGGAATAATCACAGAGCTACCTACGCTGGGAAAAGTCAGATCAACAGTGTATGAAAAGTCAAATAAAAATCAACATTGGAGTGACAAATGTGCTATTAATCAGAAGTGTGGCCTAGTGGATAGATGAACATGATTTATAGGGGAAGAATCAACTTGTTTTTTATAAAGGGAAATCATGCCTCACCAATCTATTAACATTTGTAAGTGGGTCAACAAACTTCTGTACAAGGGTGATCCAGGGGATACAGTGTACTTGGACTTTCAGAAAGCCTTTGACAAGGTCCCTCACCAAAGGCTCTTAAGCAAAGTAAAAAGTCCTGGGATCAGAGAGAAGATCCTCTCATGGATCAGTAACTGGTTAAAAGATAGGAAACAAAGGGGTAGGAATAAATGGTCAGTTTACAGAATGGAGAGAGGTAAATAGTGGGGTCCCCCAAGCATCTGTATTGGGTCCGGTCCTATTCAACATATTCATAAATGATCTGGAAAAGGGAGTGAACAATGAGGTGGCAAAATTTGCAGATGATACAAAACTACGCAAGATAGTTAAGTCCAAAGCAGACTGCGACGAGTTACAAAGGGATCTCACAAAACTGGGTGAATGGGCAACAAAATGGCAGATGAAATTCAATGCTGATAAGTAATGCACATTGGAAAGTATAATCCCAACTATACATCTAAAATGATGGGGTCTAAATTAGCTGTTACCACTCAAGGAAGAGATCTTGGAGTCACTGTGGATAGTTCTCTGAAAACATCCACTCAATGTGCAGCGGCAGTCAAAAACACGAACAGAATGTTGGGAATCAATAAGACAGACAGAAAATATCATAATGTCACTATATAAATCCATGGTACGCCCACACTTTGAATACTGTGTGCAATTCTGGTCACCCCATCTCCAAAAAAGATATATTAGAATAGGAAAAGGTACAGAAAAGGGCAACAAAAATGATTAGGGGTATGGAACAGCTTCCATAGGAGGAGAGATTTAAGAGAGACTGGGACTGTTCAGCTCTGAAATGACTAAGGGGGGATATGATCAAGGTCTATAAAATCATGACTGTGTGGAGAAAGTGAATAAGGAAGTGTTATTTGCCCCTTCACATAACACAAGAACCAGGGGTCACCCAATGAAATTAATAGGCAGCAGGTTTAAAACAAACAAAAGGAAGTTCTTCTTCACACAACGCACAGTCAATCTGTGGAACTCATTGCCAGAGAACGTTGTGAAGGCCAAGACCATAACAGGGTTCAGAAAAGGATTAGAGAAGTTCATGGAGGACAGGTCCATCAATTGCTATTAGCCAAGATGGTCATGGATGCAGTTCCGTGCTCTGGGTGTGTCTAGCCTCTGACTGCCAGAAACTGGGACTGGATGACAGGGGATGGATCACTCAAAATTGCCCTGATCTGTACATTTCCTCTGAAGCACCTGGCATTGGCCACTGTCAGAAGACAGGATACTGGGCGAGATGGACCATAAGTCTGATCCAGTATGGTTCTTTTTATGAGCACTGCACAGAGACTTTGGAGAGCTGGACTCTATTCTGGGTGACTTCTGGCAAGTCACTGCCCACTCTGTGCCTCAGTTTCCCCCTTTGTAAAATGAGGATAATGATCCTCACCTCCTTTGTAAAGAGCTTTGCAACCTGCTGATGAGAAGAGTTAAGTACTATTACTATCATTACAGATGTATTCCGTGAATGGAAATTCTCTCGTTCACGATCTCCTACCCTCTCCGACATGCATGTTTGTTAAGCGATAGAGTTGCTGCACATGAGCAGTGCTGCTCCGCTCTCCTGTGAAGGGAGGGGGAATTCGCTGCTCCTGTTTCCCTTTGATTATCTTTGTGATGCTACAAATGACTAGCAGCTTTCACTACAAATCCAAAGAAGAGACGCTAAGACCTACGGACTTTGACCGTTCTTCTGGGATGGACACCAGCCCTGAACCCAGGTCTGGTTTCCTCCTAATGCACCAATCCATCCAGCCTAATGAATTCAGGAGAGACAAATGCAGACTGGAAATACGGGGCACATTTTTAAACAGTGAGAGTAATTAACAATGGTACCAATTTACCAAGGGTGGTGGTGAATTCTCCATCATGGGCTATTTTTAAATGAAGATTGGATAGTTTTCCTTTAAGATGTGCTCTAGGATAGAGCAAACAGGACTGTGTTACATGGGAGGTCCGAGTAGATGCTCACAGTGGTCCCTTCTGGTCTCGGAATCTAAGATTGGTTTGAACACCCACCTTCATGTCCGCAGTCTGTAACAACTGGAGGCCACATCCCCGGTTGCCTACGATGTCGTTCTCAACGATGACCCCGTCGCCCTTGGAGGTGATGCCATGGCTGCTGTTGTCATAAATGCCATTGCCACGCAGCTCCACTCTGGCCTCGCTTTCGACCAGCACCCCGCCGAGGCTGTTGCAGGAGATGCTGTTGTTGGCGAGTCGTGTGAGCTGGCTGCTCTGAAACACAGCAACCCCGCTGTCGTGGTTGGCATGGATGGCGTTGGCTATGACGTTGAGTGCTTCGCTGCTCTTGACGTACAAGCCTGCGGCTGCAAAAGAGGGGGAAAGAAGTCAGCGAACTCGTTCGAGTGAATGAAACAGGGCAGATGAGACAACTGGGTCTGCCGGGCAGCCAGAGAAACAAGTCTTCCACCAGCCTGGGATTGGGAAACTCTGAATGTGCTTAACTGTTCAACACCCTGAGTTCTGGATGGGAATAAACCCCAAAATGCTAAGAAAAACTCAGGCTAACCGGCACTCGGGTTGGTGCTATGGATCGGTGAGCCTCCACTCGGAGGCTGTCTTTGGACAAAGCGAAGTGGGTTTGACGTTTGTAATACAGCCCCAAGGCCAGGCTAGTTCACAAGCTACAGACATTTTGCACGGCTCTCGTGATAAACTCCAGGGTGTCAGCACTGAACTGGGCAGACTCTGGAATGGGAGAGGGCAACAATACTGATAGAAACAGCTGTGATAGAAACGGAGAGCTAGCGGTTGGCGTAGGAGTAATATAGACGCTGCCCAAGGGGTCATTAATGGAGCGGCATCTCTGGTTTCCTGAGACTCAAGCTGACCCTTTATTCAGGGCTGTAGAGAGAGGGATTTTCCATACCCCAGCTGTGGTTTCCCATGTCTTCCTGATCTTCTGTTACTACTCCCATCACCTGTCCTGCCCCCCCACATACAAGCTCCAGTAAGTACCCTCTTGCAGGAATCAACTTTCCATCCAAGGACTGCTGGGTGGGGCTCGCTTTGGAGCTCAACGCTGCTCCCTACGTTAAAGCTTTTTCTCCATCTCCCTTCCAAAGGGATGAACACAGAGGCCCTGCAGCCTTCTCACTCCCTGACTACCTGCTCCTTTTCTGCAGGGGGTGAAGAAAGTGGCTTTAAACTACCTTTGTGCTTCCTGAGTTGTTGTTCAGACCAGTGCCCTCTCTGGCTTCAGCACAACCCAGAGCAGCCCCATGGCTGCTCTAAGGGCAGGTCCACACTGGGGCGGGGGATCGATCTAGGAAACGCAACTTCAGCTACGAGAATAGCGTAGCTGAAGTCGATGTTTCCTAGATCGAACTAAATTTACTTACTTCGGGTCCACGCGGCGCAGGCAGGCTCCCCCGTCGACAGCGCTTCCTCCTCTCGGCGAGCAGGAGTTCCGCAGTCGACGGGGGAGCGCTTCTGGGATCGATCTATCGCGTCCAGATGAGACGCGATAAATCGATCCCAGAAGATCGATCTCTAGCCGCCGAATCAGGCGGGTAGTGTGGACCAGCCCTCAGCCTCACCAGCTTGTAATGGCCCTCTGAAGACTCTCTGCGGGGCTCATATCCAGCCAGAGTACAATGCACACTCCTTTCCACCCTTCAACCCTGGGGGCTGCCAGGGCCTAGTGTAATATGGTCCTACTGGGATATGCCCAGAGAGGAAAAATCCCAGTGATGGAAATCCTGCAGTGGTTGTTTCCACCCCCTTTGTAGCCTATATACAATGGCTGCAGCACTGGACAAAATCCAGTCCCTGGTCTAGAGACTGAATTTGTCCTCTGCAAGGCAGTGCCAGGCGCTACCACCGCTAGGCCTCACTCCCCTCCAGTCTGCTCCTCCATTCGCCTGGCTCCATCATACTCAGAGCTGCACGGTTACTGTGACTGTGATCTCCGCAGTCCCTAGCACTTCTCTCCGGGGATTCGGTGGGGGGACGGAGTCAGGCCCTGGACAGCATGTTTGGGGCAGGCCCAGCTGGGGCCACGTTCACCTCCATTGTGATTGATGCTGTTGGACTCCACCAGTGCCACGCTGATGGGCCGTCGGGAGGTGAAGCGCTCGTCCTCGCTGTCCAAGTCATTCTCCCAGCTGGCAGCTTCGCCCTCGTCGTTGAAGTTCTCGTTGCCGCCTTGGTTGGCGAGATAGTCGTTGGCATCGTCCTTGCGGCAAAACACGGCCACCCCATAGATGCTGTTGTGGCCAATTCGGTTGTTTGTGATGTGAGGGAGGCTGGAGGACATTATCCACACGCCACAGCCCTTGTTACCTGCAGCATGCAGAGACAGACCAAAGTGTGACAGCCATTGTTATAGGCTCCAACCGCAGGCCGGCTCCACTGGGCTAGGCCCTGTGCACACCAGAGCTGGGCGCAATTTTTCAGGCAAAACTTTTTTTCAACCAACCAGGCAGCTTTGATGACACCAAAACGTTTCATGAATTTGTCTCGGTTTCACCAAATGATTTCGGTCAGAAAAAAACCCTAAAAATAAATTATGAAACCAATCAAACCATTTCCATTTTTCACTTTGAAACGACTTGGTGTTTTGACATTTCCTTTCGTTTGAAAAAACAACAAAAACACATGAAAATGGTCAAAATTTAAACCAAAGAAAAGCCACGTGGCAGAAACAAAACACTTCATTCGACCTGAAATGATTTTCTGTTCCACTTTTTGACTCGCTGAAAATTTTGAAAAATTCCATTTCCGGTTCAACCTGAAACCATTCCCCTCCCCCACAGCCTTGCCAGCAAACTGAAAAATCTGTTATTCACACAGCTCTTAGCACAGACACCTAGTGAGAGACAGCCCCTGCCCCACGGAGCTTACAGTGTAAATAGACCAGACAGAGAGCAAGTATCATTGTGCTTGCTTTACAGATGGGGAACCGAGACCCACTGGACTGGGACCTGGGAAAGCTGGGTTAATTCCTGGATCTGCCACTGACCTGCAGGGTGATCTTGAACAAATCATCACCTTGTGCCTCAGTTTCCCATCTCTAAAATGGGGATACCAATACTTCCTTTGTCTGTCGTGTTTATTTACACTGCAGCTTCAGGAATGGTCTCTCACAACGTGCCTGTGCAGTACCTGGCAGAATGGGGCTACTAGGCATTGGTGAAACACAAACGGTAATAAAATCCCCTTTTGCCATTGCTAGGATGTGGTTTATAATTCAGGTCCTCATGTTCCCTGGGAGCATATACTGTGATGTGTCACATATAGCATATGTCACATATATTCCTGTCCCTGTGGTCATCCTCACTCTTACTTGCTTTGTCCCCACGCCGCTGTTCCCGTTTACACAATTAAACACATACATAGATGTCTCCCATTGGTGTTTGTTCAAGGGTCTGTTTTCCTTTGTTTGCTGCTGGAAAATAAATCCCCCTTATGGGTATTTAGGTGGTTTATTCCAGGCTCCTGCTCTCCTTGTTAGATGCTGCCAAGCTAATGACTGATGATTCCCTCTTGAGCTGAGTTACTCTAAACCAATGTCACTCGAAAGACGCAATGAAACATACTGCCATGGAAACTCAGTGGAGAACAGTACCTACTGTGTCTGATCTGGCAATTTCCTGCAATATCCTTGGGAGACCTTATTGAATTAAATCATGTAAGTATCTCTGTATTAATTAATGGTTTATCTATTGGGCTGGGACTGTATGTTAGCTCTTGAGGGGGTAGACGTGACAGATGTGAGACCTGGGGGTTCAAAGAACTATATTGAGCAAAGTGCCAGACAAGAATGGACTTTAGGAACAAAAAGTGTGAAGCGGTTTTCCTGGGGAACATCTAATAGGAGGTGAAGGCAAATTCCCACCTCCAGCTATGCGAAAACCCAGCCTTTGGAAGCTGTGCCCTGAGGAGAAGGCCATTGTCTGCTGATCGCCTGTTACAAGCGGCCATGATCAAAGGCCCAAGCTGTATAAAGAATGACTGAATTATTCATGGTGGTTCTGGTTCTGAATGTGGGCCAGTTCTGAACTTGTAACCCTGGGGAAAACCCATTTGTGGGTTTTGAAGTACTGACAGCTCCCAGAGCCCGAGTTGGGAGTTGGGGTGACCTCTGGTAAGCTTTTTATCATGCGTGTAGGTTCTTACATTGTTTTTAATGTTTTATCTGAAATGCTTTTACCTTAAGAATAAATAAATGTGCTTGCTTACAATACATGTCCTCCCCCTGCATTAGGAGCTTCTTTTAATTTTGAAAGTACTCTAAAATCCACATGCATGATGAGATTATCTAGGATATTCGTATGCCACAACAGGGCCAATGGTGCAAGTTTGGAATAATTTGGTTCAGGTGTATATTCTTCCCCAATAAGAAGAAAATTGTAATATTCCAGTTGCTCTAAAACTGACATGCATAGGGAGATTACCTTGAACAGGGATATGCCACAACTGAAACGGAGGTGGAGGGGAACTCCCACTGAGCTGAATGGGTCATTTCACACCACCCAGAGCTATTGTGTCCTAATTCATCTGAGCGCACCCCACTGAATGGGCCATTCCACACATCAACAGCACTCCTGTACTGCAGAGGGCTGTGCAGAGCTCCTTCCTTTGCACTCGCTCCCCGAAGTAGATACAAAGTCTGGGGCTCCCTGCTATTCCTCTTGCTGCCTCCAGCTGGTGGATGTGCTCCTCACAGCCCATCAGTTATCACCCTCCTTTCTTCCCAGGGCCCTTCCCGCCCTACATGGTGGGGCCAGGAGGAGGGCAGAGCTGGTAGCTAAAGTGGCAAATCAACCCCCTCCCACAGGTGCCCTCCAATCCTGCCCCCTCACTAACACCTCTTCCTCAAGAAACAAGGGAAATTAACTGCCCCAAAACATGGTTAATGCAGGTCTTGTTTACACTACAGGGCCTTCGCCGGTATAGCTCTGCCAGCTAGACGACCCCTGCTTAGTACCTTCCTCAACTCAAGAAGTATGTTTGAGATTCCTGCTGGCACTGCCAGTCTGACGTGCCTTCTCTGGCTTGTCAGGTTGCATTTATAGCTGCTGGTGAACCACAGCGCCACTCATTAGACTGCTCCCAGGCTGGTGAACCACCTGTGGTTCATTAATTTTATGCCAGTGTAACTTCCCTGATTTCACTGGGGTTGCTCCTGATTTACACGGCTACAAGTGAGGAGAGAATCAGGCATAGGCACCGACTCCATGCGACTCCAGCGCTCAAGCACCCGTGGAAAAAAATAGTGGGGGTGGTCGACACCCACCAGCCACAGCTGTTCAGCTGGGCTGCTATTCAGCTGTTCGGCAGCTGGCATGGGGCCTCGGGGGAGAGGGTGGAGTGGGGGCAGGAAGAGGCGGAGTGAGGCCGGGGCTTTGAGGGAGGGGGCGGAGCAGGGACAGGAAGAGGAGGAGCGAGGGCGGGGCCTCAAGGGAGGGAGTGGAGTGGGGTGGGGCCTTGGGGTGGAGCACCCACCGGGAAAAATAAAATTCAGCGCCTATGGGTCCAAGTTCTGCTTGCAAAGGATCCTCTACACCAGATAACTAACCTCCCTTTCTCCTTATTGCTTTTCTGCCCCCACCACAGCATATAGAGGCTTCTAATTCCATCTCATGGCATCAGCACCAAGTATGCATATTGGAACGGCTGCTTTAGCATTCATCCTGCAGCCTAGAAGCCAGAATGGGGAAAGACCTATTAAGTTTCATGCCCTTCCCCTGCTGGTGAATGGATATTTCCTTTGGCGCATTTTCTAGTAAGGTTTTGAAAGCCTCAGGGAATGCATCTTCCACCACTGCCCCAGCGAGATCATACTACAGCCTCCAGAGGTGAGTTTTTCCAAGGATTCAGCCTAGATTTTCCCTTTCCTAATCACATCCCTTTACTTCTACTGTAGTCAAACAGTCACATAGCACGCTAAATAATCTCACTGTGGGATTACACAGTCAGTGAGGCAGCATGATTTTGGCACTGGACTAGGACTCAGGAGTCTTGGGTTCTATCCCCAGCTCTGCCAGTGGCCGGCTGGGTGACCTGGGGGAAGTCACTTCCTCTCGCCGTGCCTCAGTTTCCCTATCTGTAAAATGGGAATAATGATTCTCACTTCCTTTGTAAAGCACTTTGAGACCTGCTAATGGAAAGTGCTAGATAAGAGCTTGCTATTAATAATGCACATACATCACAGGGGGCATTATTGGAATAATAAACCTACTGAAAATAGGAAACTATCACCCTGCGCTCCCCAGTTAGAGGCTTGTTGTCTTTTCTCCTCCTTTCCTGTCTCTTCAGGCCTCATTCCTGCTCCACCTCTTCCCTCCCTCCTCAGTAAGGGACCAATCCAACGCACACTGCAGTCAACACAATGACTCCCACGGACTTCAAAGGGCTTTGGGTCAGACCGTACATACTCGGTGCAAGGCACAGGAGCCCACGCTGGGGGTTCCAACCGCTTTTCACATGTGCAGCCGTTTCATTTTGATCCTGTGAAACTGGGATTTATTTATTGCTCCAACCTGAGCATTTAATTTTAAAAATGCAACTAACAAGCCAGAGCATATTTTCTCTCTCCTTTTTTCTTTCACCTAAAGGGACCTGCTGTTCTCATTTGAATTCCCCTCTTCTCCTATTAATCCGTATGTCCTCCTATCATTCCCACCACTGATCCCAGAGAACACTCGTTTCTGGACCTCCTATAGCCCAAAACAGGCTAATTGTTGCCCGACTGGACCACAGCTCTCAGCTTTGTGTGGCCAGGGACTCTTCCTAGAGAAGTATTCCCAAGGCTTGAGACGTGAAGGCCGCAGCACTGGTGCGAGGTGAGAGATGGCCATTAGCGGCCGTTTTGCAGCCCCTGCAGTACACACCTATCCCTATAGATACATTATACATAAAGACAGGTTTCAGAGTAGCAGCCGTGTTAGTCTGTATCCGCAAAAAGAACAGGAGTACTTGTGGCACCTTAGAGACTAACAAATTTATTAGAGCATAAGGTTTCGTGGGCTACAACCCACTTCTTCGGATGCATATAGTGGGTTGTAGCCCACGAAAGCTTATGCTCTAATAAATTTGTTAGTCTCTAAGATGCCACAAGTCCTCTTGATTATACATAAAGGGACAGATTCCCTGTCCAATCCACCCCCTGATGGCAGGCTCTGAGGATGACAATCAGGGTTTCGACACCCCAAGGGGAGAACAAAAAGGTTTACCCCCTCCCCAATAAGCAGTTAAACCAACTGATTGCATGCTGTGTTATTGTACAATGGAAGAATATCAAGTAAGATCTTTATGAAAGCTTGTAATACACTGAACTGAACAGTCATTATGGTTACGGTTATGAATGCATGTGGAAAACTAGTTGTAAATGTGGCACAACTTCAGCAGCACCTCACAACTAGACGAGGGCGGCCCCAAGCACCTAGCCATTGTCCAGCCCAGGAAAAAAACAACCAGGAACCATCCAATCAAACAGAAACAGTTCAAAGCTGCAAAGAAAACCCCAGTGTTTGGGAACGAAGGGCTGGTCTATACTGGAAACATACATTGGCCTAGCTACGTCTCTCAGGGATGTTAAAAACCCACACCCTGAGAAATGTAGCTACGCCGACCTAACCCCTGGTATAGACAGCGCTAGATGGACAGAAGAATTCTTCCGTCAACCTAGGCTCCACCTCTCAGAACCCTTCCAGTTGCTGTTTTTCACCCCAAGCAGGTCTCTGTTGCACAAACTGCGTGGAGCGTCTGTGCCGAAGCGAGCTGATAACTGGAGGGCTGCACAGACGATGAACCAGAGGGGAACGGGCCACGGGTCTGGTAATAAAGAACTAGGGCAGGCCGGGTTTGAGGAGATGGGACCGGAAGGGCTGTTGGCAACAACCTGCCAGGAGAAGCTAGGCTGGTGAAAGCCGGGGTGAGACCTTGTGATTGTGGGCTGACTACTGGTGTTGAGGAACTTTCAGAGCACCAAGGCTCCTGGAGGTAATGACAGAACCTCTTACTGGTCTGGGTAATCCACAGAATGCGAGACCAAGGCAGGACAAAGGGAGTGGAGATTGGCTGCAAGTCCCCCAGCATGGATTCCCCCGGTGTAAAGGAGTCCAGTGGACACACACCAGCTCCCCCCATCACCAGGGACCCCTCCCCTGGCACAAGGGCTGTGTTAGGGACAGGGAGAGGGAAGGAGGAGTGGCTATCCCCAGCTAGGGTATGGTCCCTTGGGGACCACAGCCAGTTGGCACAAGTTAGAGCAGCATCCAGGCTGCTCTTACTTGTGCTGGGGCAGAGAATCAGGGAGCCATAACTGACTTCCTGCCCACCTCCCCTGCCCTTGCTCAGCATGGAATCCAACTCTAAAGCTGCACTGGACCCTTGATTAAGCAAAAGGTGGGGGGACAGCACAGTAGGACGTGGAGAGCTCAAGGCATTTTCCACATTTTTGGCTTCTTACCATAAATGGTGTTTCCTTCGATCAGCCCCTTGCCTCTCTCTCCCACCACCACTCCATCCGAGTAGCCACAGCAGATCAGGTTGCTCCTGAGGACGGGGTCACCCCCGCGCCGGATGTCCGCCCCTCCCCACTGGTTCTCACGAATGACGTTTTCTAACACAGAGCAGAAGAGAAAAAAAATCATCCGAGATCCCCACTGAAAGAAGGGAGGCTATGCTGTGTTCCTATGCACCGTCCACCCCCCAGGGCGTAGCTGCTAAACAATCTGACAGTCACACACACTGCTGGGAAGTCCTCATTCCCCCCAAGGAAGCTGAAAAGCAAAGTCCCTCTGTGTAACCGGGGCAGAAGAACCCAGCTGGGGAAGTGGGGAAATGATGCACCTACAGCTGAACTGAGTAGATTCACAAAACACATCGCATTCTATCCTGAAGTCAACAGCAAAATGACTATAATGGAACCAGGATTCCACCCACCATTGATTTAGCAAATTTCACCTCTTTTTGTTTGCAAATCATCCCACAGAACTGGCCTGAATTTGCTCTTGGCGAAGGTAACGGGAGTTTTACTGGATTGGCCCTGGATAAGCACCGTTCTTTACCCAATCACAGAGGGGCCTGCTCCCAGCTCAACAGAGCAGCAGTACGGGAAAAGGAGATGCAAGAAGAACAATGGCTGGACACTGCTGTTTAAAAAGGCTGCTGTCTTTTGAAACAAAAGAAAAGATTTAATTTTAGCGTGAGCCACACTATTACTATCTTCTGTGGTCTAGTGAGTATTTATCTTGCCCTGTCTCTTGGGAGCAATTCAGCTTTTTTAGAAACCTATTATCTTTTTTTTAAAACTCCATAGTGATGGGCCAGTATTTACTTTTTTTTATATGATGGAAAATAGGGCAACAATTATCATCTCGTCCTATGGAACAACAGAAAAGATTCAATTAAGTATAATTACTGTCTGTAACTGCAAACGGAGAGCAGCAGTGTATTCAGCAGCTTAATTGCACTTAGTTGTATCACTAGTTCTACGTAATTAGCCTTCCTCCTTCCCACGTCTATGTTCAGCAGAACAATTGCTAGGGGAAACAACTCCAAGATGCCGCTGAAGTAGAATAACGTTGACGACTCAAGCTCGCCATGAAAACCAAATACTGGAGGAGTAAAAATACAGTTGATCTGGATGGTGCTTCCATAGCACAGCTCGACGAACAAACAACGCCAAGGAGAGAGCAATGATTCCAGCGAAACAATACAGAAAAGACACGCCTACACCCTCCCTTATTGGCATATGGACTGATGATCTAAGTCTAAGGTTGATTCCAATGGCGTTTGCACCCAGCCACTGAGTCTAAAACAAAAATAACTTTGCAAGAAAGATGCATCTAAATAGGACTTAGAAGCTTGACGCCCATTAGAAAACACCGTCTATCATGCATAACAAAGCTGCTTTTAAATTATATACCTATTATTTGGCCTTTTCCATTCTCATTCACTGCTATACCAGCTGCAAGCCCCTGGAATATATGGTTCCCACTAGAGTAGAAAGAAAGGAAAAAGTTAGCTGCCAACGTGGTTGCTCTTTTTATTTTATGTTAATCACGCACAGATTTGCCCTAACTAGACTTTCTGGGTTAAATGAACGGATGTAATAGCCCTTATATCCTTTACTCATTACCCAGCAGAGAGCGCTTCTGTTCAAAGTGCTGCCTGGGTTGATTGGCTCTAGGCTGCAGTTCATTTCCTTTTCTTCTTTAATGAGACTGCATCAAGCTTTGTAGTGACAATAAAATGGTCATGTGTAACCAGGGAAAAATAGACAGAGGAGAAGATACATGCAGAACTGATAAGACAATGGAGCTGCAGGTGTTTGGATAGCTTTCATGTGGTTCAAAATATGAATTGTAATGCCAATCAAATGGGGAAAACACGCTGAAATACAAAGCAACAGAAGCAACCCTAAATCTGTCTGGGGATTGGTCCTGCTTTGAGCAGGGGGTTGGACTAGATGACCTCCTGAGGTCCCTTCCAACCCTGAGATTCTATGATTCTATGATTAGAGACAGCTATTCTTGGAAATGTACATCATATTGCAAGTCCCACTAATATACTTGTTATAAAACATAAAGAAGAAGCCACAAAATTAGGAAACAGCAGGTTTGAAAAATGCTCTCCACTCACAGATTTTCATAAATATATCCCCCAAACCGGAGTAACGGGCATCAAATGGGATGATCCTCCATTAGCACAATGCAGAGAGAACCTCCATAACGCACATCAATGCGTCAATGGAAGGCAAAGTAAACTGAAAACATAGGCCAGATTCTGCTTTCCAATGCAAATCCACAGCAATTCAAGTGAAGCCACATGGGTTCGTCCCAGTTGGCAAAAAACTGGCCTGATGCATCAAAGCATAATGTGCCCATTTTATTTCAAAGCAAAAATAAAAGTCAGATATTTTGGCTCAGAAGCACCACGGGACAAGGGGCTGGTCCACACTAACCCCCCAGTTCGAACGAAGGGCTGGTCCACACTAACCCCCCAGTTTGAACGAAGATATGCAACTTCAGCTACGTGAATAACGTAGCTGAAGTCGAAGTACCTTAGTTCGAAATACAAGGTACTTACCGCGGGTCCACACGTGGCAGGCAGGCTCCCCCGTCGACTGCGCGTACTCCTCTCGCAGGAGCAGGAGTACCGGCGTCGACGGCGAGCACTTCTGGGATCGATTTATCGCGTCTAGACAAGACGCGATAAATCGATCCCAGAAGATCGATTGCTTGCCGCCGAACCCGGAGGTAAGTATAGACGTACCCAAGAGGTCACACTGTTTATTCTGGAACAGGGGGACAAATCTTACTGTCATTTACACTCCCGTGGTTGCACAGGGGTAAGTAAGGGTGGATTTTGGCTCGGTAAGTTGCACTTCAATTGTTTTCAGTTTGCTGTGTCATAAAGAGGAGTGAGGCAAGCGAAAGGGTAAAAACCACGGAGCTGTTTGTTGGAAAAGCAATTGCAGTCTGATCCCGCAGACACTTCCCCACGCTGTCCCAATGATTTCCACAGGACCCCTTGCACGAGCAAGGATTACTCACGAGAATAAAGGGCCCTACGTCTCACATCTTCACAACGTTGGGCATAAAAGGCAACACGCTGCAGTTTTAGCCCCCCTATTCTCACTGTAAATAAATGAGTGGTCAACGTTTGGGATACGTCTGTGTGCAGTCTCCGTTCGTGGACTGTGCTCAAGCAACAAGCAATATGGGGAGTGCAAAAGCCCAGATCCTCAGAGGTTTCTGATTTCCATTGATTTAAATATCTATGAGGATTTGGGCCAAAAATCATTAGGGTCCTCTACACCCCAAATGGG
>NW_020699373.1:14047234-14074117 GCF_002925995.2 Terrapene triunguis | reverse complement strand
GCTGCAGGGTGGCCCTGTTAGCAGCTGACAAGTTGTGCTACCTCAAGCTGTAGCCGATGGACCAGCCAACTTGAGGGAAAAGCCCCACTGCACTTGAGTCAAGGGGGGGGGGGGGGTGTGGATGGGACTCAGGTTAGGGGCAACACTCGAGTTTTAACTCAAGTTAACTCTGCAGGGAAGACAAGCCCTGAGATTGTAGCTAGCCCCCCTACAGCCAGCTGGCAGGCAGCAGAGAGCACCCCAGAGATTCCTACGCCAAAAGGGACCATCATGCTCATCTAGCCTGACCTCGTGCATCGCGCAGGTCAGAGACCTGCCCCACAATAATTCTAAGCAGGGCTCTTAGAAAAATATCCAAACTGAATTTAAAAATTATCAGTGATGGTGAATCCACCACGGCCCTTGGTGAGTTGTTCCAACGGTTAACCGCTCTCACTGTTAAAAACAAAATTATGCCTGATTTCCAACCTGAATTTGTCTAGCTTCAACTTCCAGCCATTGGATGACGTTACACTTTTCTCTGCTAGATTGGAGAGCCCATTAAATATTCGTTCCCCATGTAGGTACTTATATCAAGTCACCCTTTCGCCTTATTTCTGTTAAGCTAAATAGACTGAGTTCCTTAAGTCTATCACTAGAAGGTAGGTTTTCTAATCTTTTATTCATTCACGTGGCTCTTCTCCGAACCCTCTCCAGTTTAGCAACATCCTTCTTAACTTGTGGGCACCAGAACTGGACACGGCATTCCAGCAGAGGTTGCACCAGTGCCAAAAACAGAGGTAAAAATCTCTCTGCTCCTGAGATTCCCCAGTTTATGCATCCCAGGATCGCATTCGCTCTTTTGGCCACAGTGTTGCACTGGGAGCTCATGCTCAGCCAGCTCTTTTAGAACTCTTTCAAACCCCCACTCCTTACTTTGGGCAGCATGAACAAGGGCTGCCCAGAATCATGGTTTCTGCAGTCAGTGGGGCCTTCCCCTTGTGGGAGCTTATGGGGAAGGGAGAGGGGAAGGTCGGAATAGGCAGGCATAGCCAGGACTCTGCATACCCCCACGTGCAGCAGAGCTGGTCTGTGTGAGGAGTAGGTTGCACCATTGAAGTAAATCTGTTCCCTTCCTTAGCAGAGAAGGGATCCTCTGGGAAGCACAGAACCCTCTGCTACTCTCAGGGGCACTGTGCTGGTGCAGCACCCCGTACAAAGGACTGTGCTCAACCCGTACAATTTAGCCTTGAGTTTGCAAAAAGGAAAATCTATCTACCGACTACAGAACCTCACACAGGACCTGCCTCAGTGCCCACCCAGCAAGAGAGCGATGAAAATCAGCACTGGACCCAGGTACAGAAATCCAAGCCACAACCAGAAACTCACCAGAGCTGGGGGCTCTAGGGAGATGTTTAATGTGCTTTGTTCCATCTGGGCTGCATCACTGAGCAGGCTAGTGACTGGAATCAAGGGGGCCAGGGCTATTTTCTCTAAAAGTGGGCATCAGATTGCACGCACGGAACAGTATTTCTCCAAGTGCAGACGAAGCACCGAGGACAACCGGAAATGAAGGGCTTTCCCTGCCCTTGGGCACCTGACAGCAGCGTTGCCTGGGGCACCGCCCTCCCGTTTTCTGCATGTGCCCAGGGAAGTTCCTGTGCTCATGACTGCACAGCTTGAATTCAAAGCAGTCGCTCCAGGCTCAATTACACTTCATGCCTAGTCAGCACAGCTCAGCTTTGACAGCCGGAGGAAGCCAACCTTGTTCCATGACTACAACAGAAACACAGTGAGCCACGCACGAAGAACTGAAAAGCTGAAGACACGGTACCCGCATTCACTGTGCATTTGACATTTCGTGAGAGTCACCGTTACTGTTGAGAAGAATTTCCAAAAACTTGCCCCGGGAGATGCATCCAAATGACATTCAGATGTCCAAAAGGGGTAACCCTCTGGCTGTCTAACAGTCACATTTCCCTGCTATGCCGAAATCCAAAGCTCACACATAAGAGTATTTTTAAAGGTGCAGCCTGGGACCACGACATCTATGTCCTATTGTCCACATACGATTCAGTGCCTGAGAAGGGAAACGGAGCTACCCCACCGCGGTAAGAACTTCAAAAGCACCTATGTGATTTAGGAGCATCAGTCCTATTTTCAAAAGCACCTTGATCATTTCGGACCCTAATCCTCAGAGGTATTTCGGTGCCTAACTCCCACTGAAATCAACGGACCAGCACCTAGATACCTTTGAAGATTGGGCCCTTTGGAGCCTAAGTCCTGACTTAAGTGCTTTGGAAAATGGAACATAGGCTCCGAAGTCACTAAGGGCCAGATTTTTAAAGGTATTTAGGCACCAAAGATGCACACACATACCTAGTGGGACTTTAAAAAGTGCCGAGGGGCCTAAGGGCATCAAAATCAATGGCAGTTCAGCGCCTAGGAGCTTTGGCTACAAACCTAACGTCTGGAAGTTATCGGTCTGAATTACAGGCAGCCGGACAGGACAGTTAAAGAGTTTGGAAGACAGGCTTATGCATTTAACTCAGTCAATTATTGGCATGGTGATCCCTATTCTCTGCATACTTAGAGTCACAACAGGGATAGAGCCGGGGCAGCGGGTTCGGTTTCAGCCATAGCCACGGAAGGCTCATTGTCCCACGGCGTTGTGAGAGCAGCACAGAATGATGTGGTTGGAAGGAACAAGGGGGCTTCAGAATGCCGGGGGGAATCAGGCATGCGACTGGTAGTGGAGCGAAGGCAAGGGTTCTTTTAAATTCCCATGGCCTGCTCAGCAACGATTGGACTAGCAATACTGTCTTGTGCAGAATAAAATTTCTTCCCCTACTGGAACCCGAGAGTAAATTATCCCTGCCTCTTCGTTCCCTTTCCTCCTCTCTTGCATCAACAACTGATCTTGATTACTCTTGATTATAACTTGCTTCGGCAACCTGCCAGTGACACTGACTAGGGAGAGATTGAAAGCTACATAACTAATCACTTGCTCTTCAGCCTGTCTTTCTCCAGACTCATTAGCCACATCATCATGAAGACCGGTCCATTTTAGAAATTGCTACTTGTCTGATGGAGCACTTCCATAATCCTTTATAAAAGAGACCCCCTCTTGACCCTGGTGTTTTACAGCACAGTAAATCTGTCTTGCACTTGCCAACCCTAGCTCCCATCCTGGAACAAGTGGTTCTGCAACTGATATTTAAGCCTTTTTACAAGTAGCTTACAAGAATACTTTCAGCTCTGCACTCAGCACAGAATGTGGACTAATGAGAAGTTAGTGGGAGTTTTACTTAAATAAGGACTGCAAGATTTGGGCTTAATTATACATATTCTTAGAATGAATAATCACATTCTGCCTACTACACATCCCTTGCAGTTACAATTCCACATAATATTTTTCTTCCCTCCTTGCCTAAACTGTTGCTGTGAGCCGTTACATGCTGGCTGCATTCCATCCTAGATTTCACCCCAGAGGGGGCTGCATTTCAACAGTGGCTGAAGTGGCTTTAATAGACTTTGTGATGCAATTTGGGCTCCTTCAGGATGAAATCCACTTTATCTAAGTGCACAGTATGGTTATTACTATTTAAAATACAAAACCCAAATTACTTAAAAGTCAAACAAAAGAGCATCATGGGGGGGGGGAGGATGAGGCAAATGAAGGGAATGTGGCAGCTTATTTCACAACGTGAAGTGTTCTAATATTGTATGTTGATACAGCCATTTTCACCCCAATATGCTTTACAAGCTCTGGTCCCTACATATGAACAGAATGAGAGGAAGGGCTCCCTAATGATTAGGGCAATAGATTCAGACGCAGGTGAGCTGCATTCATTTCCTGATTCTGCTACAGTGTGTGTGTGTGAGACGCTGGACATGTTACTTGTTTCTCTTTGCCTCTATTCCTGACTTCTACACCTGGGAAGATCATTGTTCCTTCGTTTACTTGGACTGTAAGCTCTGCAGGGCAGGGACTGTCTCCCACTCGGTGTGGGGCCCTGATCTCAGTTAGGATCTCTAGGTTCTACTGCAATATAAACAATAATACTAAATGCAGCCATGTCTGGGGTGGGAGGGCAGCAAGCAACCATCCCAACAGCAAGGGGCAGGGCCATTTCTGACCAAAATGATCAGGGCAAACCTCTGAACTAAAATCAGAGGAAAGAGGACTCGGCGAGCTGCATGGCTTTCCGTTTCTCCTCAGGAGAGGCGGCTGGCACATACTATTAGGCCGTGCCCTTTTGCTGCCTGTTGCCCACTGACTCTGGCAGGTGCAGAGTACAGATCCATCCCCCGCCCCTCCTTGGAACGCACCAGGCATTGAAACGCTTCTTACCAGGGAGAGCAGCAAGGTCAAGATTAAGGGGGGGGCTGCTTTGCTTAACGTGGGTCACCTGCACCAGGGGAGTGCACCCGCTCACTCCCACACCACGAAACCATCTGTCCAGGTGGCAGTGCCCTGCAGGCTCCATGCCCTGCCCTCAGGGGGAACATTCTGCTTCCCATGCCAGCGGAGTTGCGTGCACAATTCTAAGGCAGGATATGACCCAAAGGTGACGGCCCATCCATTTTATCAAGGCTAAAAGGATAACTCTCCTGAGGGGAAGGGGCCCGAGCTCACTTTTCAATTCCAGCATCAATGACTAAAACTACCCATCTGCTGTGATTTCACGACAGGGTTGCCAGACAGGGTGTGCATGAGCGGGCAGAGGGGGATGGACACGCAGAGGCTTTAGAACATGATCAGTGTCAGACAAGATGATCACAGCAGTTCCTTCTGGCCTTGGGGAGTCTATGACATGCTTGGGGTGATTTTGCACTGAGTCTGGATCAGGTCCAGCATGGATTAGCACATGATCCAATCCCTGCTCTATGTAGCCAGGAGACACCCTGGAAAACAGCACATGCTGTCCCCCTCCTCACCAGGAGCTTTGTGCTGCATGTAGGAAGAGTTCACGAAGAACCACAGCCAAAGAATGAAGTCAGCTGAATTCTACTAGTCTGAAGGAAACCTGCCAGGCTCTGACACTCCTGTTCCAAGGGATCGGCTGTAGTCAGCGAACTCCAAAAGAAATAAGGTGCTAGGAGGATTTTCAGCAGGAAGACAACCAGAATGGCAATGACTTGTCTAAAGATCGATTGCTTCACTCCCCCGACTCTGAGTCCAGCGGCCACCTGCTCTGAACAACGCAGCGCTGGCAAAGCCCGGTTCCCTTTGAAATCAAAGGTCGGCATTAGAGAACAGCACATGGGAGGTGTTGGGGCACAGAGGCAGCCACAGAAAAGCCCCATGACAGTGAGATTTCTGCTCCTCACCTGGGGAAGGAGGTTACTACATGAAAAACATATTGTGGGGGGGGGAGGGGGGAGAAAGAGACAAACATGAAAGGAGGGAGCAAGAGAGGTCATTGCTTAATAACATACCTCACAATGGGGTTCCCATTATACAGAATATAAATGCCGGCTTCTTTATTCCCGTAGATCTGATTGCTACGGATGATGCCTTTTCCGTTGCCAAGGACAACGATGCCTGAGCGAAGGCCACTGTGTATCTTATTACACTGCGGTTTCATTTATGCACATGCGGAGAGAATAAAGGCAAAACAGAGGAGAGATCACTCAGACGAGTACACGACAGGAGACTGCAGGAGGGAGATGGGCAGCTTGTATGGAGAGGGATGTGGACAATGGACCCAGTTGCCAGGAGGGGTCACAAAAACAGAAACCCCTTTAATGGACCAAAGTCTTGTTCCACTTTTAATTTTCCTGCATGAATTTAGTGTGCATTGAAATAACTTTAAAGCTGCCACACTGGGTCAGACCAATGTCCGTCTAGCCCAGCATCCTGCCTCTGACAATGGCCAATGCCAGATGCCCCAGAGGGAATGAACAGAACAGGCAGTCATTGAGTGATCCACCCCATCTCCCATGCCCCGCTTCTGGCAATCAGAGGCCACGGACACCCAGAGCATGGGGTTACATCCCTGACCATCTTGGCTAATAGCCCTCGATGGACCTATCCTCCAGGAACATATCTAATTCTTTTTTGAGCCCAGTTATACTTTTGGCCTTCACAACATCCCCTGGCAATGAGTTCCACAGGTTAATTGTGCATTTTGTGAAAAAGCACTTCCTCTTGTTTGTATTAAACCTGTTGCCTATTAAATAGATGCTGGATCTACAACCCTGGCATGACTGGAGTCCCACCTCTATGTACCCAGCTGCTACAGCAGCACTGCAGCCATCCCCACCCTGCCCTGCCAATGGGTCCTGGCCCTGGATAGGTCTGGGGCCGGAGGTCTTCATGCCCTTTCAATCCCTGGCGTGCCTGAGGACACCCAACTAGGGGGCCATGCTGGGCAGTGTCTCTCTGTGATGTGCCTGCTGGGCAGAGGTCGATCATCACCAAACAGCCAGCAGAGGAGGAAAAAAAAAAAACATTGGTCAGCCCTAATATGAATTGGGGGCAGCACCATGGAAGTGAAAGCTCTATCTCTCCCGAACCAATCAGGAGCCCTCCCCGCTGCTGGAGAGAGGAGTCTTGTACAGCTGAAATGGAAAGGATTTTGTTTTGTCCATGGTGGGCATGATCTGTGAGTGGAGCGATACACCTCCATGCTTCTCACACACATACATGGGGCCGCCACTTAATCCCGACACATGCGGATGTCCTGGTAGGTGCACTCAAATGGCAACACGCTGCCTTTACCGCAACCGGGACCAGCTTTTTCAGGGGACAGAAACAGGGGGGTAAACAGAGCTTGATGAGCAAGCTTAGAGCAACGGCGGCGAGTGTGTCACGCTCAGTCTTCCAATTTCCTCCACATAAAGATCTCTCCGGGCTCTACGCAAGAACATCATATTTCTTGGCAGCCCTGGAACACAGCCCAGGTCAGCCTGCTTTGGTCCTGCGTCAACTCAGCTCGTTATGTCAGCTGAGTGCTCCCCGTAACCAAGGGGGTGGTTACAGAGTGCTGACAGACAGGAGAGGAGCCCAATCTAAGCCAATCCCAGGGCAGACGGGGTGAGGGGAGGAAGGACAGAAGCGCTATAGGATAGATTTTCAAAAATGCTCAGTGCCCCACAGCTCCCGCTGAGAGCAATGGGAATTCCCTTCTCCCCAGCTGAGAGCAATGGGAGTGCTGCAGAGTTGCAAAATATTGGACTTTAAACCTGACCCTGGCGCAGGGCTGAATATTACCCATCCTGGGGCTTGGGCCAGCGCAGCCTTGGGGAGGTAATTCAGATTGGAAGCAGTGTTTGTACAGCACCTGGCACAATAGGGTCCCAGTCATGACTTAGACCTTTGGGTGCGACTGTAATAACAATGTTTAATAAATAAGAACAATACTGCCCCTCCTGGAAGTCGGCACGCGGCAACTTAGGGAGGAAATTCCACATCAGAAGGGCAAGGGGACACATTACCGGGGCTGGTTGGGGTTTTTTTCCCCCACTGGTGGCTGCTGCTCAGAGATTTAAACCCCAGGGCAGATGGAACGGTGGGCAGAGGGCAGGTGAGCTGATCCAAAGCGCAAGGTGCAATTTATCACGACTGCATGATTTACAACATGACTGCACAGGTGACTTCATTGCTATAGTTCAATGTCCATTTGATATGCTATTTGGAATGAGGAGAATGCCCGGATACCCTGTAGGTAATTGCTCTTTCCCTAAGCATAGCAATTGCAAGGTAGGTGACATTTGGGGATTATTTAAATAGCCCTATAGCCTGTTTGCCTTGAGTCACCATTTCAATGTCAAATGAAATACGCTTGTCCAACAGGAGGCCCTCTGAATCAAGCAGATTATTTTGAGGCAGAATTCACTAATGAAGAACCCAAAAAGGTTAGACTTGGGGCAAGAAGCCAAAATCCTTTAGTTCTTAAAGGCCAGGGTGACTCTCCAAGGCAGTTCAGACAGGAATGTTTGGTGCCTTTTTGGCCCCAAAAAAGAAGGAGCTTCAGACAGATCCAGGCGGAGAGAGAGAATGTACCTACCAGTATCAGAGGGTTGGCTCCCTTCCGGATATCCACCCCCGCCTCGCAGTTTGAATGGATGTTATTGTCTGCAATCAGACCTCCAGCTGCCAAGCGCAGAAATATCCCTGATGCTTTGCAGTGGTGAATGTCATTCTTCAGCATGATGATCTACAGGGCAGAGGAAAAGCAATTTTAGTCAGTTTGTGTCTGAAGAAGGAACCTCGTAGGAGAAGCATAGCTTTAACCTTCTGCCACCTCAGGAGTCCCTGGTGCATGGAAAACTCCCATTGCCTTCAACTACTAGCAGTATCGTGTTCTGTGTTATGATGCCAAAAAGTTCATTAGATTCACAGACTTTAAGGCCGGAAGAGACCATCATGTTCATCTAGTACGACCTCCTGACCTCCATCGCAGGCCACAGAATCTCACCCACCCCCTCCTGTAACAGACCCGACCTCTGGCTGGGTTACTGAACTCCTCAAATCATCATTTAAGAACATAAGAACGGCCGTACTGGGTCAGACCAAAGGTCCATCTAGCCCAGTATCCTGTCTGCCGACAGTGGCCAATGCCAGGTTCACTCCCTCTGGGGCACCTAACAGGTAATGATCAAGTGATCTCTCTCCTGCCATCCATCTCCACCCTCTGACAAACAGAGGCTAGGGACACCATTCCTTACCCATCCTGGCTAATAGCCATTAATGGACTTAACCTCCATTAATTTATCCAGTTCTCTTTTAAATGCTGTTATAGTCCTAGCCTTCACAACCTCTTCAGGCAAAGACTTCAAGTTACAGAGAACCCACCATTTGCACTAGTTCAAACCAGCAAGTGACCCCTGTCCCATGCTGCAGAGGAAGGTGAAAAACCCCCAGGGTCTCTGCCAATCTGACCCGGGGGAAAAAAATCCTTCCTGACCCCAAATGTGGTGATCAGTTGAACCTTGAACATGTCGGTGAGACCCACCAGGCAGACACCTGGGAAAGAATTCTCGGTAGTAACTCAGAGCCCTCCCCCTCTAGTGTCCATCACTGGCCGTTGGGAATATTTGCTGCTAGCAGTCACCGATGGGCCACATGCCATTGTAGGCAGTCTCATCATACCATCCCCTCCATAAACTTCTCAAGCTCAGTCTTGAAGCCAGTTTCTCCACCCCCCCACTCCCCCGTTTGCTCCCCTTGGAAGGCTGTTCCAGAACTTCACTCCTCTGATGGTTAGAAACCTTTACCTAATTTCAAGCCTAAACTTGTTGATGGCCAGTTTATAGCCATATGTTCTTGTCAACAAGGCGCTTAACTTAAATAATTCCCCCTCACTGTTTATCCCTCTGATGTATTTGTAGGGAACAATTGTATCTCCCCTCAGCCTTCTTTTGGTTAGGCTAAACAAGCCAAGCTCTTTGAGTCTCCTCTCATGAGGTAGGTTTTCCACTCCTTGGATCATCCCAGTAGCCCTTCTCTGCACCTGTTCCAATTGCATTCATCTTTCTTAAACATGGGAGACCAGAACTGCACACACTATTCCAGATGAAGTCTCACCAGTGCCTTGTACAACGGTACTAACACTTCCCTGTCTCTACTAGAAATACCTCGCCTGAGGCATCCTAGGATTGCATTAGCCTTTTTCACAACCGCATCACATTGGCGGCTCATAGTCATCCGTTATACTCAGGTCTTTCTCCTCCTCAGTTGCTTCCAACTGATACATCCTCAGTTTATAGCAAAAATTCTTGTTGTTAATCCCTAAGTGCATGACCTTGCACTTTGCACTACTAACTTTCATCCCATTTCCATTACTCCAGTTTTCATGGTCATCTGCAAATTTTATTAGCACATTCCCACGTTTTGTTCATGTCCTCTGGTCCCAAGACCAATCCCAGAGGAACTCCACTGGTAACCTTCCCGCCCAGCCGGACAGTTCACCTTTCAGCATGACTCGTTATAGTCTCCCCTTTAACCAGTACCTTATCCACCTTTTGATTCTCATATTCACCCCCATCTTCTCCAATTTAACTAATATTTCCCATGTGGAACTGTATCAAATGCCCTCCTGAAATCCAGGGAGATTAGATCTACTGCATTTCCTTTGTCTAAAAAGTTATTTTTTCAAAGAAGGAGATCAGACTAGCCTGGCACAATCTACCTTTTGTAAAATCATGTTGTATTTTATCCCAATTACCGTTTACCTCTATGTCCTTAACTACTCTCTCTTTCAACATTTGTTCCAAGACCCTGCATATAGCTGAGGTCAAACTAACAGGCCTGTAGTTTCCTCGAGCACTTTTTTCCCCTTTCATAAAAATAGGAACTATATTAGCAATTCTCCAGTCATAGGGTACAACCCCGTGTTTATCGATTCATTAAAAACCCTTGCTCTTGGGCTTGTCATTTCGTGTGCCAGTTCCTTTCATATTCTTGGATCGAGATTATCCAGACCCCCTGATTTGGTCCCACTAAGCTGCTTGAGTTTGACTTCCACCTCGGATGTGGTAAGTTCTACTTCCAAATCCTCATTTCCATTAGCCGCCCGGCCACTACCCCTGAGCTCCTCATTACCCTGATTAAAAACTGAGACAAAGTATTTGTTTAGGTGTTGGGCCATGCCTGAGTTATCTTTACTCTCCACCCCATCCTCCAGGTTCAGTGGTCCGACTTCTTCTTTCCTGGATGCTTCACAGGAGGCAGGGCCGACTGCAAGCCCCTTGTTCACACTAGTGAGCAGTAAGTCGCACCCCTAGCCCCAATTGACATCAGTGAAATCATGAGACTGACTTAAAAATGGACTTAAAAATCACACGCTATTTACAATGATCTGTTTTGGATCCTTTTGCTTTTCCTGCTGTCTTTAGAGCCTTAGGAGGTCACATTTTCAAGCCCTCATCACTATGAGGATCAGATTTTTAAAATGAAAGCAAGTCTCACATAATCACGGGACTCCAGGAGGTGAGGCTTTAAGGAAAAAAAACACCGAAGTGTGAGAGTCACAATAAAATCACAAGAGGTAGCAACCTGCCTTCATTTTCACTAGGCTTTGGGCACCTGAGTCCCTTGGGCAGCTCTCAATATCTGCTCTGATGGCAGAGAGACCAGCTTACTACCATGGGTTATCATTCCTGAGCTAAACATTTCTTATCATGCCAGAACTTTAAGATCCTTACCGTGAATTTCTCTCTGTCCATCTCTGTCTCTCTCGTTTCTGTCAGCTGCTCCCTACTTCACTGCAGCAGCCACCGCAATACCATTGAGAGAAATTCCACAGCTGCGGGATTAGGGTTTGACTAAGTGTCCTTGCCAGTCAGTCCCCTGCAGGACTGAGATGCTCCATGATGGCTACAGATGGTCAATGCAGCCTAGTGGGTAGAGCACTGGCATGGGACCCTGCAAACCTGCGCTCTAGTCCCAGCTCTGCTGGTGACCTTGGGCAAGTCACTTTCCTGCCCTCTGCCTCAATCTCCCCACCTGTAAAATGGGGATAATGATACTGACCTCCATTGCAAAGCGCTTTGAGAAGTATTGGTGAGAAGAGCTGGATGTTATTAATATTCTCACACACACACTAATAATATTTTAATGGACTCTTTTTGGAAAATCCTGGGCCTGATCCCCAGTTATTCCACTCCTGGGCTTGGCTGGTGGTTTCAAGCCACCTTGGTGCTTCCCATGCAGGGCACAAAGCCTCAGGGCTGCTCTAAGTTGTGCACTGCTCCCCAAGGCTCTTTATCAGCCCGGGAGGCTCAGAACAGCCACAGTGCAGTGCCCTCTGATCATACCCCAGGTCACTTCTCTATGCCAGGGCCTGGGGGTGGGGCAGAGATAGAGCCCTTACACCAACCAGGGAAACGCCTGCACAGGCTGCATCCATGGGGGGGTGGGAGGGACGGCCTTTTCCACACACTTTCAGGTCGTTTTATGCCACCAGAGCAAATGAGCAGCAAACCTGGTCCTCTCTTCTCAAGATGCAATGCACAATTCTGGAGATCAGTTAACAAACCAACATGCACAAAACAGTCATCACAGGAACAATAACAGTGTTTAAAATAAAGTATGATGGGCGTGAATGACAAACAGTGCCGAGGGAATTCTGCCACACGCAGAAACCCAGAACTAGATTTTGGATTGTTTGCAAAACAGTCAAGTCAGGTCTCATTTGGAGGGATTTTTTTACGTTGTCCACGATCTTCCTTTACTTTAAAGGCAGGACGTGTGGTTAGAGCGCCCATTCGGGAACTCTGGAAGCTATTCCCGCCTTTGGCAAGGCATAGGAACACAGGAATTGCCAAGGTCCATCTAGTTCAGTATCCGTCTCGGCCAGTGGCCAGTGCCAGAAGCTTCAGACAAAGGTGTAAGAACCCCACAGTAGCAGATGTGAGATAAACTGCCCCACATTAGCTCTCAGCCTGAGTGCGAATAGTTAGAGGTTGGTGAGAGTGAAGCAGCAGGTTTTACAGCCCTTCCAAAATGTTTAGTGTTAATTATAACTCTGGATATTCTTGTTAGCCACACAAAAGTCCAACCCCAAGCTAAGTTCTTGGCTTCGGCCACTTCCCCTAGCGGTGAGTTCCACAGTCTAAGCATTGTGAGGAAAAGTAGTGCCTTTTATCAGTGTTGAATTTGCCACTTTTTAATCTGGCGGAACATCCCCCTGTCCTTGTGACAGGACTTTGCTGTGTGACCCTGGGCGAGGTCACCCCATTCTCTCTGCCCCTCAGTCTGCACCCCTGTACGACGGGGTAAGAGCACGTCCCTGCCTAACTAGGGTGCTGCGAGACCCAGAGCAGTGGATAAAAGGGGCTAGGTCCCTGTGGGGGATGATTATTGAGTCTCTCGCCAAACAGAGTCTGGTAAGGTCTTTCCTACGGGCCTGTGCCCCTCCCCACACACCTCTTGCAATGCCCGTGTAAATGGATCATTCTCAAGGGGCGTGCATCAGGCTCGGGGTGGGGGAACGGAATCCTCCCCCACCCCAAACCTGGCAACGTGGCGGGGGGGGGTCACACGTGCATCTCTGATGGAGGCCACCTGCCCCAGACCAGCACAGCTCTGACCTGAAAGCAAGGCTGTGAGGAGAACGCGGAGCAAACAGAAGCAGCACCCAGCCAGGGGAGGGGCGGAGAGGAGAAATGCCCTCTCCCCACACCCAGAGGAGAGAGACAGAGTGCTGAACGGGACCGTGGCGCTACAAAGCAATCCTGACCAAAGTGCCGGTGTTGTTCAGCAAGGTCTCCATGGAGATGGTGCATCAAGGCAAGGTGACCTGCACAAAGGTCATGATGTTGGAACCTTGGCTCTCCTGTGCCGGCTTCGTGACTCCATTCAGCTGGCGGCTTCTTGGGGGCTCCAGTCTTCAAGGCTGAGAGGTGCTGATGGAACAGGAGTAGCACTGGGGTCAGAGTCCCCCATCATGCCAAACCAGAGCAGGGATGACTAACCTTGAATACAATGTGCTGTACGTCTTCACTAGTATTTCTCATCCGCACCCTTCCTCTAGTGTGTGCTCAATGCTCCAGATTACATTTCATGGACCTTAACCACATGTTGGATATTGTTAGCTACAGCAGAGCCACACTATGGTAACTGATCTCATGAGACGCAGCCAAACACAGCTCAGCAAACCAGGGAATCACTCAACAAGCTTTCGTCGGCTGCTTCTCACCCAGAGTGAGGTGGTTCCAAAGTCAGGTTCCAAAGCAGAACTTACAACAATGCTTGCATGCATCCCTGCTATTTAGAGCTACCCTGAAGTTAGAGACCCAAATCCAGACCTGGTAGAAGTGGGCACCCCTCCACTAATAGAGCAGTGTCTGCTTACATCTGTCCTGAATTTGGCCCAGCAAATGCACTATTTGCATGCTGTGAAAGCACATCTACTGAGCAAGAGGACACAGAAGGCAAAATACCTGGTATCTAGATGCAGAATCAGCCCAGCCAGCAAAGTTAAGGCGGATTACCTTCTAATCGCGGCATTGTTTTATTTAAGCAAACAAGTAGTTTAATATTCCTGCAGTTATGGTATTTAATTCTATCCAGTCAAATAAACCCCTAGCCCCATGTCTGATTACTAGAGAGAAATAATCTACAAATTGCTTTCACATATTCCCACTTCAATGAACAATATAGATCAGAAGGTAATTAAATTACACTTCCTTTATTTGCTCGTTCCAAAAAGGTGCTTCATTCAATCTGTTAATTAAACGTGGAGCTAGGCGGGCAAGGTTAGTCACTCCCCACTGCCCTGGTGGGGAGGGCCGGTTCACCGTGCAATGCCAAGCCCTGCTCAGCAAAGCAGTGGTAACAGGGAGACATGCTAGGAGCTAAGCACGGGCCCCCGCCTATGGACTTCACGGGCTCTTGCTCAAAGTTACGCACCTTATTCAAGGGCTTTGCTGGACTGGGCTCTGATCCAAAGCCCATTAGAGTCAACGGAGCTGATCCCACGGACGCCAGTGGCCACTGGATCAGGCCCTAGGTTCATCCGTGCTATAGTGACGGACAGCAAAGAAATCATTAATCCTACAAAGGACAAGGACAAGGACAAGGTACAGATGATACTTTGCTCTTCACCCCACCCACAGCACGTCGGTATTGCCTACCACGCAGCACGGTACAATAACAAGGTGCTGTAAAGTGCACTGATAACAAAGTGGGCAGCCTTAGCTTGGAGTCTCTTTTCTTTCAAATCAGAGCCAGGGGGGAATTTATGCTAAGCAGAGCCCGCAGTAAGAACTGCTAATCCAGTTTCCAATCTGGCATCAGAAAGGGCCCTGTCTAGTGCCAGGTGCCACAGAAGAGCTTAGCTAGGCCTGGCCCTGCACCTGTGTCAGCAGGCTCGCCTGCCATGGCTTTCCTCCGGCTTGGTGCCGCGCTCCCGACTCTGGGGCGGCTGGATGCACAGCTGGTTCTCACTCAGAGGATGCTCTAATTTACATCAGCCGCTAACAGGCTGTAGTGGCAAACCTGCAGTAGGGATAGTGCCAAGTGTTGCTAGCCTGCCCCTTTCCTCCAGCCACGCCCGTTACGACAGAGAGGGGAGTGGCACAGGAGCGACCGCCCCACCACAGGATCTCCCTTTGCATTGGGGTGACTCTCCCAGGCCTCAATCCACTGGGTAAATTCTCTGCTACTAGAAATGGGAGAAGACTCCACTGAGCACAATGGAGCTGCACCCCCTTACTCCAGAGGAGAATCTGGCCAGATTCCCCCAGGACCACAGGGCATGCTCCCTGCTTTGCAAACACCATCAAACCAAGAGCGAGGCCCATTGTCCCCTCCCTACACACAGCCAGTTTCCTCCCCACAACCTTCACAGAGGCACGAATGAAGCACAAACCGTAAAGAAGCATTTTCAGTCTGAACTCTGAATTTCCCTGCCTTAAGTCAGGCCCTTATTGTTACTAATACCTCTTTGTGTATGGCTGGGCCCTGCTGGAGCTGTGATACAAGGCTTTCAGCTGCAAATAACATGGCCCAGCTGCTCCAACGGGGATAAGAGGGAAGCTGTTTTAGCCAAGAAGCATGTCATTGTAGCTCTGTAATAAGAGGAAACAGGGCAGGGATTTTATTGTACAGCTTCCGAGTTCCAAAGCTAAAAGATTTCACCCACGTCATAGAGCCAGCCCCCTGGAGCCAGCCCGGCTAATTTCTATCCAAGAATGGGGATTAGGCAATCAATTCAAATCAAGCTCAGAAAATGAACTGGAAGTGAATGGTCTCAAACGCCAGGCCGAGAAGAAATCCACAAGAGCAAATTAGTTCACTCAATATCAGCCCTATGGGAAAAGGTACCTGGACTGCTCAGACTGGGAAGAGACTTTGTGAAATGTTCTCTCTCTCTCTCGCTTGCTGGCAAGAGGGCAGAGGGTTGTTTGTGAGTGGGTCAAAAGGTGGACCCCAGGATGTATTCCACAATTCAGGAGACACAAAGCTCCTGACAGTTCACCTTCTCCTACATAAGCCACGATTTCAGGACCTTATTTCCTTCTCTCTTTATGGAAGTCTCTCTCATGCTTTTCCATCTAGATTTGCTCCTCCGCTACCTAAATTACAAGGGATTGATTTGAATTAATTCAAAAGTACTGATTTACTTTAAACTTGTTATGGTCTGTTGCAGAAAGCCCCACAACTCTGAAATACCTGTCTAAAAAGCAACCTGCTGCTCTCCAGCATCAAGAAACAGCAGATGTTTCTGTAGGACATATAAAATCAATGTTTTGTGTTCCCTCTTCAGGGACAGCAGCAGGAGTTCGTTACAACGATTATGTGTGGACAGAAAAAAACATGTTTTGATTAGTCAGAAAATGTTTTGAAGTTAGGATGGCTGGAATCCCACCCCCCATGGAAAATGTCAAGTTTTTGGCAAATAATTGAAAACCAAAATATTTCAGTTCTGAAATGCCACTTCATTGTTGCGTGGGAGTTGTAGTTAATGTGCCTCATACTCCCATTCTCCTTTATAGGTTGGGCTCCCTGGTCAGACTACATTTCCCATGATGCACTCTGGTCTCCCCTCTTGGCAGGCAGAGGTGGTGAATCATGGGAAATGAAGCCTGTCTGGGAAGGCTGGTGCATAGAGGAGAATGGAGACAAGAAGCAACCAACCTACAACTCCCATTAGGTACCACAGTGGCATTTTTGTATCAAAATATTTTGGGTTTTGGCCAAAAAAAAAACCCCCCAAAGTCAAATATTTCCACAGAAAGCAGACACGTTTTGAAAAAAAAAATGCTGTTTAATCAAAAACCCAATTTTCTGTTGAAGAAGTTTTGATGAAAAACTTTCGATGGGCCCTAGCTTAAATATGCGTGTGATCTGAGGCACCATAATCCACAAGTGGTGTGCATCTGCTGTTACTAAAGACACAATGGGACTTTTTCCAAGATGAGTGTGTGTGACCCAGTGGCCCATTGGTGCCAGCTGGCAAAGGGTTCACTACTCAGCATCAGCAACTCCCATCAGGCCTGACAAACTCACTACACCTAACCCATTGCTGTCATAGTACAGATCTACAAAGGATGTCGTGTCAAGTATCACATGAAAGCTGGTGACACACGGCTCATCAAAAGCATTGTGAGACGCATGTATGGTTGGTGTGTAAGGAGTTGTGTGTGCCTACTAAAAATATGGTTTAAACTATGTAACTAGGCCGAGCTGACAAACAGGCTTTCTGCCAGATGAAATATGTCAATTCACCTATCTCTCTGTCACACGTAAAGTAAGCATTGTAAAACCAACACAATGGAAGCCCATTTACATGTGAAAGTCAACAGGAAGAACAAGTCGAGGGGGTGGGATGTGAAACAATCAGGAGGAGGGGAAGACACCTTGGAGCCAGCACCCCAGGAAGGGAACCACAGGGGTCATCCTGTCTTTTGGGGGGGGGGGAGGTGGAGGGAGGGGACACTGACTTTGGAAATGTACGGAGACGCAAAAAGACATTTTGTCATTCTTAGGGTTACCATATTTGCACAATCAAAAAAGAGGACACGGGGAGGGGAGAAGCCCCGCTCTAGCCCCGCCCCTGCCCTGCCCCCATCCACTCCCTCCCACTTCCCACCCCCCGCCCCCCCCCCCCCCCCCCCCCCCCCCCCCCCCCCCCCCCCCCCCGTTCGCTGACCAGGGCCGGCTTTAACAAGAGGCCAGGAATCAGGCTGCGCGGGGCTTGGGGCCGGGCCGGAGGTGTTCGGCCGGGGCCGGGCCGGCCGCCCTGGGGCCCGAGCCAAGCTGGAGCCGCTGGGGTCGGGGCCGGCGTGCTCGGCCAGAACCGGAGCCGCTGGGGCCGGAGCCGCTCAGCCGGGACTGGACTGGGCCGCGCCATGCCGCGCCTCCCCGGAGCCCTCCTCCTCGCGTCCCCCCCGCCCCAGCTTACCTGCTGCTGCCCGCCTGCCTCTGCTTCTTTTCAGACTTCCCGCGAAGATCTGATTCGCGGGAAGCAGGGGAGGGGGAGGAGCAGGGGGGCGGAGCGTTCAGGGGAGGGGAGGAGGGGGGAAGACAGCTGCCGGGCCGGGGGCGTGCTAAGGCTGCAGGGGATGGGGGGAGCCGAGAAGGGGCTTTGGCTGCCGAGCGGCACCACTTTTCGATCTATAAATAGCCGACCGGGGGGAAATCCCAGACATTTTTAGATTTTTAGGAATCCCCCCCGGACGGCTATTTATAGATCGAAAAGCCGGACATGTCCGGGGAAATCCGGACATATGGTAGCCCTAGTCATTCTTCACTGAGGCAGCACAAAGGACAGTGCTGTTTGCATTCTTCAAAGCAGGTTCCTAGTCAGGGATGCTAGTGCTTTAGCTGAGACAAGGATTTTAGCCTGTTAAAGTTAAGCTCAGACTGTAAGCATGTTATACCCTTTGTTTTCTTTGTAACCTGTTCTTATCCTTGCTCGCAGTCTCTTAAACACACATACTTAGTAACAACGGGCAAGATGTGTTTTCACAATCAATAGATTGCAGTGCTGTGGTGTTACACTGGGGCTGCTGAATCAAACAAGCTTGTGGGTGTGTTGTCTCTTTGGGGACAGCTTCCCTGGGAATTCCTGTGAGTGTCCAGTGACAGGGGCTGGATGCTTCAGGAGGCTGCTTCGAAGGAGTTCGGGGACTGGGGTACACCCAGCAAGGCAGAGCAGGGGCTGGCAAAGCCCTCAGAAGATAGCTTGACAGGCTGAAAGGCTGGAGAATTAGGGAGCTGACATCCATATTGGCAATATGTCCCAACTTTGTATTGCCTGCAGATTTTATTAGCACACTCCCACTTTTTGTGGCAGGGTCATGAATGAAAATGAGAATTAAAATCAGTCCCTAGACCAATCCTTGAGGATCTCCACTAGTAACCTCCCTCTAGCTTGGCAGTTCACATTTCAGTGTGACCCACTGTCATCTCCCTTACAACCAATTCCTTATCCACCTTTCAATTCTCATATTCACCCCCATCTTCTCCAATTAAATAATTTCCCACGTGGAACTGTATCAAATGCTTTACTGAAATCCAGGGAGATTAGATTTACTGCATTTTCTTTGTCTAAAAAATCAGTTATCCTCTCAAAGAAAGATCAACCTTTTGTAAAACCATGTTGTATTTTATCCCAATTACCGTGTACCTCTATGTCCTTAACTACTCTCTCTTTCAACATTTGTTCCAAGACCTTGCATACAACTGAGGTCAAGCTAACAAGCCTGTAGTTTCCTAGACCACTTTTTCCCCTTAAAAATAGGAACTATATTAGCAATTTTCCAGTCATAGGGTATGACTCCAGGAGAGTACAGATTCATTCAAAAGCCTTGTTATTGGGCTTGCAATTTCACATGCCCATTCCTTTAATAGTCTTGGATGGAGATTTTCTGGAGTCCCTGATTTGGTCCCATTAAACTGCTTGAGTTTGGCTTCCACCTCAAATGTAATAATTTCTATTTCTATATCCTTGTTCCCATTAGCCACTGTCCACACACCTCATTATCCTTATTAAAAACTGAGGCAAAATATTTGGTTAGGTGTTAGGCCATGCCTAGATTATCTTTACTCTCGATCCTTGGGGCTTAATGGTTCCACTTCCTCTTTCCTTATTTTCTTTTTTACTATTGAATTCCCTTTGCAAGGTACAACTCCGCTTGGCTTTTGGCAGTTTTCACTTTTTCCCTACGCAGTCTGACCTCCCAGAGGTAGCTTCCCTTGCTGATCCAACCCATCGTCTATTCCTTATAGGCGTTCTGCTTTCCCTTAATCACCTGTCTTTGATGCTTGTTCGTCCAGTTTGGTCTGCAATCCTTCCCTATGATCTTTTCCCCCCTTGCTTGGGATGCAGGCTTCAGATACTTTAAGTCAAAGTTGCAGAAACTAATTCCAAGCCTCCTCCACATTCAGATCCTTGAGTTCATCAGTCCAATCCACTTCCCTAACGAATTCCCCTAATTTTGTAAAGTCTTCTGTTCTCACTTGCAAACTTCTGAGAGTCGTCCTCTGTCCTCCTGGGGCTCTGAACTCTGCTATCTCCATTGACTCTTCCCCTTGTCTTGCAGAACTAGCCACTCTTCCCTTCTGTTACTGCCTGCCTCTCCCCTTCATTTTCCAACTCAGCGAACCTGCCCCTCAGTCCTGGGCACTGCGAGAAAGTGTCACAGGGGGTGTTAACCCAAATGCTCAATTCTGGCCAGTTTTCACCAGAACAGCTCCACCTCCAGCCTAGGTATTTCCATCCTTCCTGTTTCCATTCCCTGCCCCAATGGGGCTACTTGCGTTAGCACAGTTATGTGCCGTGTACACGTTTGCTTCACTAGAGCCCAAGTTACTACACCAGGACCCGAACTAAAGCCCTCTCAAGTCTGTGGAAAGTCTTCACAGGCTGTAATTGCCTTTGGAGAAGGCCCCGATACGCAGTCTCTATTTGCATACAGAGATTTGGTTCTTGTGCAAATCTCCCACGCTTTGATACTAATCTATCAGACTTCAAGTAACGGAAGTGACAATGTGAAAGACATTTAACCCACGGTTGCCATGGCACTAGAGCATATGCTGCTCTCCTGGCTGGAGAAGTGACATAAATGATCCTTCCCATTCCTAATTTGTAAGATCACTTGTTTAGGGTCTACCAGGATTGCGATGTGTTTGCGGTGAGGGGGGTAGGTGTTAGAACTAGCTGTTGCCTTAAAAACCAACTAAAATCTCTTTCCCTATAAGCAGATGGGTGGAATTAATGACTTGGAAGGGAGGATGAGGGCACTGCAGGGTGCCATGGCAAAGCATTTCATCAGGGAAGCATCATTATATAATGAATGTAATCTCCCACCTAGTGTCTCACTCACTAGTGCAGCCAATCAGCTTGCAGTAGCCCTCCTCTGAGTGTTTAATGCTACGGTTCAGTTCAGTTCATGTGCCCTTTCCACATCCTTACTGCTAATAAACAAACGTTTTCAAGCCTGCGGCCTAGACGACATGCGTGTCCCCACCCCCGTGTGTGCGGAGACCTCTTGTTCCTGCCAGAAATTGTGAACTGCGAAGAGCTGAGGGCTACCTGTCAGACAGTCACCCCTCCTGTGTGCTGCTGTAGGGATAAGCATCTGTTCCACATGGTGTCTATAGCGCTACAATCATCTTGACCATTTAGCTTCAAGTCAGCTTTGGGTGGAACAGTTAGGATCTAAAACTGGTCACGGGTACCATGGCAAACTCATTTCATTTGAGAAAAACAGTTACGGTTGCTAAGGGAGAACAGTGTGCTTACCTGTCAGAGCAGGGACAGAACCAGGCACCTGAGAGCAAGGACATGAATAGTTAAGCGCATCAGAAATCTTATACTACCCGTATACTAAACCAAGACCTGATCCTTCACTCCTTCACACCAGTATCGCTCCACTAGAGCTCACTGTCTGATAGTCTGAATTGGTTTGGGGGGGGGAGGTTGGGTGAATTTCATTTCCTACATCCTTTCTGAAGGGCAATTAATTTTTCGACATTCTGAACTCTTTTGCATTCATAGAGCACAGGGCCACTTTACAAATCTATGCTGATAAAGGGGTATAAATCTTTGTGTGTCAGTCTCCAGCTATCGGAGGCTAGAAAGGAACTGTCTCTTTGAGCAAGTTACTTCCTCGCTACCTACTGCAGAGTTTCTTGCACACTCCTCTGAAGCAGGTGGCACTGGCTGTTGTCAGCGGCAGGACACTGGGCTAGACGGATCACACTCTGATCCAGTCTGGCAATTCCTGTGTTCCTCCATTGCTAACTGGGTGACCCCTTGGCACGTTCAGCATGTTCACAGGTGTACTTGGAAATACTGACAGGTAGCAGCACATTTTTAAAGGGGTCTCCATCGAGCCTCTAACTTTGCAGGGAGAGTCAGATGCCTCCAGAACTGACAGCACTTGGATGTCTAACGACTTGATCTGAGGGTACAATCAAGGAGACATCTAAGTGCTTTCATTTGCACCCACACTTTAAGTGCAGGTGTAAAGCAGGAGGCTGGTTAACAACGTGGCCTGTAGGCTCTGCCGACTGACTCCCCAGGCAGGTGGCCTTAGCAGCGTGGGAGGGTTTCATTACCAGCCTGTACATCACCTTGCTGTTCTGTATACATCGCACCGCATAGGTCAGCTCCCTGAAGATGCTCCCTTCCAGCTTGGCTCGCCCTTGCGAGCAGACAAAGACCCCACCTTTCCCGTCCCTGAACAGGCACTTCCGAATGAGGCATCCTTGCAGAGAGCTGGCGAGAGACTGGGCCTCCTTGTCCCTCTGCAGCTCCTGCTGCAGAGTTTTGAGCTCCAGGTCCCTCTGCAGGGCGGTGAGCCCATTGGTCTGCGGCCTGCTGTGGATCACGTGGGCCAGCATGTGGCTCAGACCGTGGGCCCGATAGGACAGTTTGTACATCGACCGGTCGTCTTCCTCATTCTCGCTGCTCGTGCTCAGCTCGCTGTCACTAGAGTCTGTCTCCAGGGTCATGGCTTCCCCCTCCTTAGCTGTATAAAGTCTGCCATTGACTTCAGCCTCTTTCTCACCTGCTTTTTCAAGCACCAGCTGAGTCTTGGAAGCAGGAAGTAAATTACTTTGGTCCCCACCCACCACGATCTTGCAGGTCCTTACGTTCCTCGCTGGGGGGCCACCCCAACCGCCCCGCTTCAAGACGTTGCAAAGCGTGGGGTCTGATGCCTGTAACACGCAGTGGGACTTGGCCAGCGTGGTTAGGTGTTTGCAGGCCCAGTTCCTTTCAGATGATGGGATACCCTCTATGGTGACAGAGGCGTTTTCGCTGCCAGTGAACTCACAGTTTTCCAGGACCCCGAGGGCTACGCTGTGGAAATGGATGCTGGACTGATTGAAGGTGCAGAACTTCACCTGGCATGTCCCCGGGGCGTGGATCTGCAGCTGCCCGTTCTCAAAGTTGCAGTTGTCGAACTGGACGTGACCAGAGGTCGTCTGGAGAAGAACGATCATGAGACAAAATAAATACAAAAATAACTCACATTCCTGGCAATACCATTATGTCCCATTCCACTTCTCAAAGCAACTCCCTCACCTCCCTCCCCCACACACGCATCTAGTGGCACATGGAACTGGCATGTGTCATGGGTAACTGACACCCATTGGCTTCTGCACCAAGAGTCCATGCATTTAACTGCCCCAACCTCAGTCAGTTACCTTTATGATGCTAGATACCATGGCAGGCTCCAGCTGCCATGTCCCAGCAACTAGGTGGCTCAACATGACCTGCTGGGGCCACTGAACTGAGCAACATCCATCTACTATGAGTTGGACCCTACCCTTGGCAGCTTTGGTTGTTGTCAGCCTGTATATGCAAGTTGTTGGGCTCCGTACAGGCGTAAGCGGGTGAAATGTAATAGCCAATGATACACAGGAGGTCGGACTAGACGTCCTAATGGCCTCTTCTTGCCTTAAAATTTATGAATGTACCAGGAGCATATACAGCATCTGCTCTACATACTATCACGCATCTGTTGTATGCCGGGTCCCGAGCATTCTGCAAGAAAGTTAAATGTTTCTCTCACACATCTATGGGTCAGCGTTAGGCAGGGGGATTTGCCTTAGCACTGGAAACTTCATTCACTCTTCACTGTTGTCCACGTGAACGTGGCGCTGGATGGCTGACGTCTGTCATGTCCTCAGCTGTCCCTTCCATGCCTTGGGAGGCTTTGTGACACAAACCAGCATAGCCTGTGTGCAGAAAGCCTTGGAGAGCAGCCTCAGTAATCTTTATACACCTCGTGGTGAGAAAAGACAGGGCTCTCCTACAAGAGGTGCTACAAAGCTCTCTGCTTCTCCCCACAACAAGTATGACACAGGCAGCGACAGCGTCCCCACCTTGCCCTGACAACAAATCTGAGCCATGACCCAGAGGGGTCTGGTACAGTGGTCCCCAAACTGTGGGGGAGATTTCGATAAGAAGATACAATCAGGGACAGGAGCTCCCAGGCCACAGGAATCATTTTGCACAACTCTCCAATTTTTACACCTGACCTTTTCTTTGTCAGCCACACGGGGTAAAGGAGCAGACTTCCAAATCAAAGCGCTAAGATAAACAAATGGAGAACACTGCAGTATTTTAGTGAGGGATCAGCTAGGTCACACGTCTAACACCTACATCTTTCCTCCTCCCCTTTTTTTAAAGCTACTTAAAAGGGACACTGTCAAGTCTAAACAAATTATTTTGTAAAAGCTTTTGCAAAATCTAAGCTCAATTTCCTGGCTCCATCTTCTTTTTAAAATAAAAACACCAATGGGAAATGGGCTTGTTTGGAAGGAAACGTTCTCCATTCACTGTCTGCAACCCAAATGCTGAAGCGTTGAGCTGATTATGACCCAGAAAGCAAAACTGACGCTCAATGAAAGGGAAAAGTTTCTACTTTCATTGTGGAGGCTGAAGGAAATTTGTACAAAGTCACTAAACAGCACGCAACAGTGAAGAGTAAATTAATCCGTGTTTCAATAATCTAAATAAACACACAGCAGGAAATCTATTGTTTTTTAAATACAATTTTTTTTTACCCTGACAGTTTTTCCTTTTAACACTCGTATAGCACTTTTCCTCTGAGCATTTTAAAAGCAATTAGGTTAAATGAGGTAGATAATTAAATTATTTTAAAAAACAGAGTTCCACAACTCCTGTAAGGTAGGTTTCCATTTTACGGACAGGTAAACTGAGGCAAAGAGAGACAAGAGGTCAGATTTTCAAACCTTTACTCCCATGGCTGCGTCTCAAGTAGCCTGATTGGCTTCATGGAGTACAAATGTCTGGACCAGGCCCAAGGTAACATGGGCAAGGTCAAACAGCGAGTCAGCTACCGTGCCAAAAACAGAACCGAGGATTCCTGACTTCTCTTAAGCCCTAGATAACACTACTAAAAAAGAGCATGAATGATATCATGTGTGTGCATCCTCCAGGAAGGCATGTCATAGAGACCTGTCTGACCTGCATCTCACAGGCCACAAATACCACCAAGCACCCGCACACTAAACCCAACAACTAGAATTAGACCGAAGTATTACAGCCCTCAGGAGACTACTGTGAGCCACAGGCAGAGAAGAGGAGGGACCAAGGTGCACCGGTGCCCAAAGCCCTGCAATGGCAGGGAACTGATTTAGTGAGATACACCCAGATGCCCCACACTCCATGCTGCAGAGGAAGGCAAAAACCCTTCCAGGTCCCTGCCAACCTGACCCGGGGGGAAATTCCTTCTCCACCCCACATACGGCGACCAGTTAGACCCTGAGCACGTGAGCAAGAACCAGCCGGTCAAAGAAGAGAATGCTCAGTGCCGCCTCAGAGCATCGCCCGCCCATGTCCCATCTCCAGCCAGGGCCATCTCAGACACCCTAACGAGGATACCGTGAGAGTTTCAGACCCACCTTGTACACAACGGGGGTGAACCAGGCTGGCATAAAGACCACATTGCACAGGCGAGTGGTTGGGCAGTGCTGATCAATGCTGACCAGCAAGGCTACGTCTCCTAGCTTCCCCTGCCCCACGATCTCCACCGGCACCTTGAGGATGATCTCGCTCTGCTCTTCGTACACCCCCGGCAGCAGCACGATCCGGTCGTAGACGCCGGCCGAGGCCAAGGCGGCCCGGAGGGTATCGAACTCACAGCCCTGCCCAACGCGGAGGACGTGGCGGTCCTTCTTCCTTCGGAACAAGTAGAAGCAGTTGGAGGACTCGAAGTCCTGGGCGTTTTTGGTCCAGGTTTTTGAGGCGACGTAGTGCTGTTTGAAGGCTTCCCGCCAGGACTGGGGCTCCACATCAGGCTGGTTGGGCCAGTTCGGGTGTCTGCATTCGATGCAGCCTAGACACAGCTGGCGCCATCGGGTGTTATCCAGACTGAGGATCAGCTCGTACCAAGCTCTGCAAACCAGACTGCAGCGGCCAAGGTCGGGCAGACGCAGGTAGGATAAAATCAGGCGCCACAGCTCCACCGGGAGACCGCTGATCTCCATCGTCACCTAGCAACGGTGGGACACAAAGACAGGCGTTAGACCATCAAACGCAGGCATTGATTAGATCGGTGACAGTTCCTTCCTGTGGCCTCAGTCTCACTCCATTCCCCGTAGATGGCCAATGGGTTTGTTCTGTACCCACTGGCTCCACCCCACCCCAGGGGCTGCCTTTGCCCTTCTCCTGGCCCCTGCTGACCCTGGGAGAGAGAGGCCAGGACTGGAAAGTGAACCCAACCTGCCTGGATGGCTGTGCAGAGCACCAACAACTGGCTCCCTGCAGAATCCGAGTCAAGGCTTCAATGCACATCGGGGCCTCCTTCCGCACTGCCCTGCACCTCGTGTGGGCAACTACATCAGTGCCAAGGCAGAGCCCGGTGCCACCCGCCCAGAACGACGGCCCTTCACAGCCACTGTGCACCGATGTAAAGAACAATACCTAGCAGCCGATGGGCCCCTGGAGCGTGTGACCTGGAGACCAAGGAGCCAATCAGATACACCTGTTCTCTGGGCCAGATTCCGTGTTGCCCTATGGCCATCTACACCCGTACACAGGGACAGGCCTAACAACCCAAACAGCACTGGCGCAGGGTGTCTCCAGCAGATGGGTGTTTTGGGAGACAGATCGGGGGCTGCTGCGAATCCCCTACAGGCTGTGAGCAGGAGGAGGCACAAATTAGGACAGGTTGTACCAGAGGCTGAACCTGACCCTGTGATTAATTTGCCCTTATAGGTCTAAAGGAGGATCAGGGCAGCCACAGGTTGCATCCTCCTGATCCCCATGTGCTACCCATGTCGCCGGCTGTTCAGAAAGCCAAAGGACGAGGTTGAATTTTTTAAGTTGACTGGGTGTTTACAACTGTGGGGCTTTGAAGACTGCTGCTCTAGGGCATAGTTTGGGGCAAGGGTGGGCAAACTTTTTGGCCCAAGGGCCACATCGGGGTTTCAAAACTGTATGGAGAGCCAGGTAGGGAAGGCTGTGC
>NW_020699373.1:14037376-14046834 GCF_002925995.2 Terrapene triunguis | reverse complement strand
GGCCCTCAGCTGTCACGCTTGGGAAGACAGTAGAACTTCCTCTACAGAATATAGCTGCCTCTTCGTGAGCAGCAAGATCCTTACAGAGCTGGACATTTAACCCTCCCAAGATTTAAAAAATAAATCTCTGCTACTCCGAGACCTATAGGGGTTCTGGAAGCATGGAATGTGCTTCCATTATCCCTCTTTAGCAAGCAGACAGTAATTACTGGCTGGTTAAAGGCTCTGCTATGCAGCCCTGTGGCTTTACGGCTCTTGAGATGTTGTGTGAGATGCGTGACTCTGTCCTGTTACATCCAGGCAGCTTTTAGAATCTCAGCACAAACAGGACTGAATTTTAGCCTTGTAGCCTGTAACACTCATTAAATTCTTCAGATGCACCTCGGTCACTCTAGGATGCCCAGGGTGTTAAGCATTGCTTTTCATTTCTATCCTGCAGCTTCAGGACTCCCAGGAAAAGGGGGTGGGGGATAAAAAGGGCTATCTGGCTCTATCGATCCTGCCAGCACAATAATCCCCTGTGCCGTAAAATAAATCAAACAGAGGAAGAGGTAGCACTGCATATCACACTCAGAAATGAAAGGCGTTTGGGTTTGGGGAAGCAGGAAAATCTCTGTCTGGAACGCGCTGTCCGCAGAAGGTCACAGCTGACAACTGAAGGAAGGAGTGAAATCCAGGGCTTGTCGAGAGTGTATTTATCAGGAGGACACTGAATCGTTGGCGTGAAGTGTAGCTGCACTCTGCAAAGTGACGATGTAAAATGACACCGTCTGACTGAACGGATCTTCTGGTGTGCACCGAGAGTCAGACGTGCTGGCTCCTGTGACACAAATAAGCTTTTGCTGCTTTTCGAGGCCTGAAGGTCCTAACGCTGGTATGGGTCTGTGAGCCGGATTCTAGTCCAGCTTGTGCATCATCCACAAAACGGGTCACTCGGTTCTAATCAGTGAATCAGGTGCAGACGCAGTGGGGCTGCGCTGGTACCAGTAAGGAAGTGGTTCTCAACCTATTTACCACTGTGGGCCGCATTTGCAGCTCTCTACGTGTTATGTGGGCCACATCCAAACAATACATATACTACCTGTATGGCCCTGAGGAGTCACATGGGCTACAGCTGTGTGCTGATTGGGCTGCAAGTGGCCCACGGGCCGCAGTTGAGAACCACTGCAGTAAGGGTTCACTTTGAAGACAAAAGTGGGTACAGGCCTGACCAAGGGTAGCATCTGGCCTTTCTCAAGTGCCTTTATTACTAGAGATGAAGTGCAAAGAGAAAAGGACCCAGTCAGACCTCAGAATATAAGATGGTTGCAAGGCTAGCATCACGGGCACAAAATAAACAGGGACCCTCACAAACCACAATCACGTGGCACAGCAGAACTGTGCACTAAGGTGAACTTGCCAAGGCGTATGCCAAAGGTAGGCTTCCCAACAGGCAACTGAACTATGGTTTATGAGACTGATGTTCCTTTTGGGGCCTGATCCCCTAGCTGCTCAAACGACAGCTTCAGGCCTTGCCTTTGGGGAACCCATCATGACCTTTTGGATTTACTTGGAATCCACCCAAGCCATGACAGTCATAGCCCGCTTCCTGATTCTGTACAGCTGGATACCCCTATGCCAAGCCCAGGAGAAGTGGGGCCAGCGATGGCTGATGAAGTTCTGGAGCTTTTGTCTCTGCTTCTCATTCTTCAATTGGGACACAGGGCTAACGAGGAGGGCTTGGAGATTCTCCACAGGCTGATTTCATCAGCTCAGTATTTTTTTCGGGGGAGGGGCCGGGGGGGAGTTAGTCCTTCAAACAGTTTAAAACTGTGCTTCTTCATATTTCACAAAATGAGTAATTCTTTCATTGGTTTGGATTCCATGATCTGAGACAGGGAAATCCAGCTTCTGAGCTGAAACAGACTTTAATTAACATAACAAGCCTGTAAAAGAGGCACTTCTAAATGTGATGGAACATTTGTAGCCAGATCAATAGATGAGAGATTAGCCATGAAGAACCCTGGGGAACGTGATTTAGGATGCATTCTCCGCTGAGCTATGCGCACAGGTTCTCTGTTATAATAAAGAGGCAGCTGTGTGAAGCTAACCCAGAGGATTACATTTCTTCCATAATGATGTGCCCAGGACATCTTGCACCATCCCATATTCACCTTTCCAGTGATTTCACTGTGGTTTGGATCATGCCCAGAACACATACAGAAGCTTCTCTTTACGGCCCACAAATGTCACAAAGAAACAGGGACAGTAGTTAACTGTTGCCAACTTAGATCAGCATTCAAGGATTAGTGGGGCCAGACATGATGTCAGATCTGTCTCCACAAGAGATTTAAGATAATTTCTCTCCATTTTAGCTCATTGTTATATTTGTTAAATATTGTTCTCCTTCTCCCCTGCATTCCTCCAATGGGAGGGCTGGGTGCAAAAGAAACATAAGACCTAGCTGACTGGCTCAAATGTTAATTCCACTCAAGTCAGTGGCAAAACTCCCGTTGATTTCAACAGGGCCAGGATTTCACCCTGAATTCCTACCACAAGTTGCAAGCCACAATACATCTCTCTCCTCCTGGAGTTGAATTAATGATGTATAATACAGAAATATCTAGAAACCCCAGCTGAGATCAAGCCCCCAATGTACTAGCAGCTGCACAAACACAGTAAAAGACAGCACCTGCGCCCAGAGAACTTACAATGTAAGTAGACAAGACAAGCAAAGGGTAGGCAAGAGGAGAGAGCAGAAGTGGTTTGCCCAACGTCCAGGAGAAGGCCATTGACAGAGCGGGCACAGAACCCAGATGTCCTGAGGCCCAGTCCACCAGACCACACAGCCTTAAACACAGCGTGGTGGTTCTGGGCAGTGGCTCTAAACACATCATCATATGGTTTGGTATTTACTCTTTCCCAATGACCTACTCATTTGAATTTAATCACCCCTTTACCAGCTGAGTCATGAGCTCAACATGCTATTTGAAAAATCAAGCTATGTTTCATAAAGTTTGAAGTCAGAAGGAACCACTAGCTCATCTTTCTGTGGATCACAAGATATCAGATTGCACACAGGTACCCCTATGTTGAGCCCAGTGACTTTAGTTAGACTAAAGTCATTGGCTGCAGAATTTTTATGACTTGTGATCATGTATGAATCAGAAAAAAAAATAAACTCAAATTACTTCCCTATTACTAGGAATCTAGATTATTCAAAATAACACTTGGGAAATCTAATTTACTTTTCACCATTTACACTGGTTATTTATAGGGCTATCAAGAGATTAAAAAAATTAATCGCGATTAAATGCACTGTTAAACAATAATAGAATACTGTTTATTTAAATATATTTGTGGATGTTTTCTACATTTTCAAATATATTGATTTCAGTTACAACACAGAATACAAAGTGTACAGTGCTCAGTTTATATTTATTTTTATTACAAATATTTACACCATAAAAAACAAAAGAAATATTTTTCAATTCCCGCATTACTAGCACTGTAGTGCAATCTCTTTATCATGAAAGTTGAACTTACAACTGTAGAATTATGTAAAAAAAAAAACAAAAAAAACCCCTATTTAAAAATAAAACAATGTAAAACTTTAAAGCCTACAAGTCCACTCAGTCTTACTTCTTCTGGTTCAGTCAATCGCTCAGACAAACAAGTTTGTTTACATTTGCAGGCGATAATGCTGCCCACTTCTTGTTTACAATGTCACCTGAAAGTGAGAACAGGTGTTCACACGGCACTGTTGTAGCCAGCACCATAAGATATTTACATGCCAAATGCCCTAAAGATTCATATGTCCCTTTATGCTTCAACAAATATTCCAGAGGACATGCGTCCATGCCAATGACGGGTTCTGCTCGATAACGATCCAAAGCAGTGCAGACCAACGCATGTTCATTTTCATCATCTGAGTCAGATGCCACCAGCTGAAGGTTGATTTTCTTTTTTGGTGGTTCGGGTTCTATAGTTTCCACATCGGAGTGTTGCTCTTTTAAGACTTCTGAAAGCATGCTCCACACCTCATCCCTCTCAGACTTTGGAAGTCACCTCAGATTCTTACACCTTGGGTCGAGTGTCATAGCTATCTTTATAAATCTCACATTGGTACCTTCTTTGCGTTTTGTCAAATCTGCAGTGAAAGTGTTCTTAAAACAAACAACAGTTGCTGGGTCATCATCCGAGACTGCTATAACATGAAATATATGGCAGAATGTGGGTAAAACAGAGCAGAAAACATAATTCTCCCCCAAAGAGTTCAGTCACAAATTTAATGAACATATTATTTTTATTGAGCGTGATCAGCATGGAAGCATGTCCTCTGGAATGGTGGCCGAAGCATGAAGGGGCATATGTATGTTTAGCATATCTGGCATGTAAATACTTTGCAATGCCAGCTACAAAAGTCCCATGCGAACGCCTGTTCTCACTTTCAGATGACATTGTAAATAATAAGCAGGCAGCATTATGTCCTGTAAATGTAAACAAATTTGTTTGTCTTCGCAATTGGCTGAACAAGAAGTAGGACTGAGTGGACTTGTAGGCTCTAAAGTTTTACATTGTTTTGGTTTTGAGTGCAGTTATGTAACAAAAAAAAATCTACATTTGTAATTTGCACTTTCACAATATAGAGCTTGCACTACAGTACTTGTATGGGGTGAATTGAAAAATACTATTTCTTTTGTTTATCTTTTTACAGTGCAAATATTTGTAATAAAAAATAATAATATAAAGTGAGCACTGTATACTTTCTATTCTGTGTTGTAACTGAAATCAATATATTTGAAAATGTAGAAAAACATCCAAAAATATTAATAAATTTCACTTGGTATTCTATTGCTTAACAGTGCGATTAAGACTGTGATTAATCACGATTAATTTTTTTTAGTTAATCATGAGTTAACTGTGATTAATCAACAGCCCTAGTTATTTACTATCCTGAATTTGATTATTGTCTTTGTCAAACTGAATAAATTTCACTTTTCTTTCTAGTCAGTTTCATTTCCTCGTTCTTGTGTTAGGACAAGGTCGCAAGTCCTACTAGGGCATGTTGCAAAACAAACACAAATTTGCATTGAAACTGCTTTAAATTTTTATTAAAAAATGCTCAGAATCATGTTTTATTTTCTATTTCTTACACAAAATTGAAATTCTGGGTCTAAGTCACCTAATAAGCTTTAATATTAACAAAACTAATGATTACTTCTTTATATGCAGCAGGAGGTTCTGAAATCTATTCCCCAGGTCATTCAGGAAGAAGCTTTGGGGCCCTCACTTATGACTGAAGGCTATGTGGCCCTGGAATTCTTACAGTCTTTTGTTTCTGATAGTCTTAATCATGGCCGTCAAAATAAAATAGCTATCAAAGTACAATAGTTAAGGGAGGAGAGTTCTACCCAGGGCTTTATATGGGAAATTTATTAGTCCTGAGCTCCCTGTTATTCAGATACTATCCATTATAGTTACAGAGTAGTTTCCCCACATCTCAGAGAACAAAGTAATAGTGGCAAAATCAGATGCCCTACTTCTTTGTATTGTCCACCTTGTCTGTTTAGACTGAGGATTATGGATGGAGCCCGGTAAGGATCAATTAATAATAAGTATTATTATTTACATAACAATAACAACAAAGATCACCTATAAGTTCTTGTATAGCACTTTATATGTCCTAGTTCAGGGGTGGGCAAACTACGGCCGGGGGGCCGCATCCAGCCCTTCAGACTTTTTAATCCGGCCCTCGAGCTCCTGCCAGGGGCTTGCTGTGCACGGCTCCTGGAAGCAGAGGCACGTCCCCCCTCCAGTTCCTATGCGTAGGGACAGCCGGGGGCTCCACACGCTGCCCCTACTCCAAGCGCTGCCCCCGCAGCTCCCATTGGCTAGCAAATAGGGCCAATGGGAACTGCCGGGGCAGCACCTGCGGATGGGGCAGCGTGCAGAGCTGCCTGGCCGCACCTCCGCGTAGGAGCCAGAGCGGGGACATGCTGCTGCTTGAGGTAAGTGCCGCCCGGAGCCTTCACCCCTGACCCCTCCTGTGCCCCAACCCCTTGTCTCAGCCCTAATCCCCCTCCTGCCATCCGAACCCTTCGGTCCTACCCTCCTGCTCCCGAGCCCGGACCCCAGCCAGAGCCCTCACCCCCCCCACACACACCCCTGCCCCAGCCCGGAGCCCCCTCCTGCACCCTGAACTCATTTCTGACCCCACCCCAGAGCCCACACCCCCAGCCTGAGTCCTCATCCCCACCCCCAATTTCATGATTATTCATGGCCCACCATACAATTTCCATACTCAGATGTGGTCTTTGGGCCAAAAAGTTTGCCCACCCCGTCCTAGTTACTGTACAAACATGAGTTGATCCTCACACCCAGACCTGTGAAGTGTGCTAACAATTATCTTCCACCTCCAGCAGATTGGGGAAGTAAGGCACGGAGCCCAGGTCAGTATTTGAACCCAGAATTTCCTCACCAGCCCACGCAGTCCCCAAAATGGTTTGGATCAAAGAGTGCATGGAGATCACTGCAGATGCCAATCTGAAGCCCTTAATATGCAGCTACTGCTGATTCAGGAAAGCACGTACACCTGGGCTTAAGTCCATTTCTATTTAAGTGCATAGTGTTAAAACAGGTACTTACACGCTTTCCTGAATAGAGATGCTTTCCTGAATCAGGGCCATGTTTTTTGAATTAAAGGGGGCAGCACCAATTTATAATCAACTCAGTTTCAAAAATGAAATTAAAAGTCAGATTCACCCTGCCCTGAGTCCCTGGCCCATTTATGGGGTTTACAGTAATTGGTCAAGGTTTTCTATTTCCCCGATTGCTTTTGTGAAAGACCCACATCAACAGGGGACGCTTACTACAGAGGGGAAAACAATGATGCTGATTTTACACAAGGCACTATGGAAGCCACAGGGTAAACAAATTAAAAAACAAACCAACACCAGACTTTCCCCCCCCCCCCTTTGCTCTCTTTATGCTACAGTCAGCTGAGCTGCCGCTTGTAGGCAAATAAATAAATAAAAATAAGAGTCAGACAGAAATGCGATTTTTAAATTGATGGTGTCCTTGTAGCTAAATTTAATCAAGTCACCACAGATACCCCGCAGTGCTAAATGCAGTAAAAAAGGACCACCTTGTGCATCTCACCGTTGCTGGATGGTCCTTTCTGGCCTTAAGGTCTATGAGACGAACGATACCAGGGGGAGGGGTCTGTGTGGCAGCTTTATAGCTCTGTTTCGTTATCACAAATCTTCTTTTGCCTGTGAAATCTTCAATTAAAAATCTCATTTCTTCAGAGGATGCAGGTGTAGCGGGTTTGTAAAGGTCAATTTACTTTTCACAGCTCTGATGATTAGAGGTATTCATGGGATGAATCCACCCAAATGAGACAGAAGATAATACCAGCCCAGGTTTCTAAAAGATTTCACAGACATCGGTCATAGACATCCATCAGCAGCAGCAAAATGCGGCTTGACTAAACAGGAGGATCATTGGGCAGCATACACCATCATCAGGGGACGTGAGAGACTTTTAGAGGAGCTGGACTTTGGGGTAAAAGGCATTAGACACATGCGTTCAGTCTCTTCCCACTGCGCAATGGGAGCCTCCCAGCTCTCACCAGAGAAATGCTTTTGACAACAGCACTAGCCTGATCAGACACAGTCCCAAGCTTCTGGGGTCACAATCTGCCCCCACATGCACAGGAGCAATTCTCCCAGAGGGCAGTGGGACTGTGCACACCTCCCTTTAGTGCTAGCCAAAAAGCCACCCATCTCCTTCACCCTGTACCCACCCTTCCTATCGGCTGACTGGCGGGGACATCCGGAACCAGGGCGGAGTCCCAGAGATCTTCACCGTCCTCTGCTTCTCCCGCAGACTCCACCAGCCCAGGAGAACATCGAGCCGCCCCTGGAATAGTCTTCTCATTCCCGAAGGAGGGAGATTCAGTGGGAGTAGCTCGCATACCGATTGTCCCAAGGGGACAGGCAGTGCAGCCCCAGGCCGGGACCCAGCATCATCACCACAGCGTGCAAGATCGGGGGCTCGAGGACTCTCCATGACAGGGGAAGACAGGGCCATTGGGAGCTCCAGGCAACGGAGCTACCACCCACCACAATGCTATCCTCCTCCTCAGGGCGCACAGCTCCATCCTCGGCCATTGCCAGCAGCTCAGGGGCCTCCACAGTCTTCGCCCTGTCAGACACTGAGTGTGGAGGAAGGGGGAGAGGGGCACTGGAAAAAAACGGCTCGAATGAGGAGTGCAGAGACAGGAGAAGGGCAAAAACAATAGGTACAACCGGACACTCTTTCAGGAGTCTGCCAACGAGGGTGACCAGAATTCCCGATTTTATAGGAACGGTCCCAATTTTGGGGGCTTTTTCTTATACAGGCACCTATTACTCCCCACCCCCATCCCGATTTTTTACACTTGTTGTCTGGTCACCCTACTGCCAACCCACCCGTTTACAAATGTACGTCTCCAGGGGGAGCTGAGACAGATGAGGGCAGAGGAAGAATGGCTCATTGATGAGGGTGCTGGCTGAGAGAGCTGGGTTGAATTCCTGATCCACCATGGGCTTCCTTCTGCCTCAGTTCCCTATCCACACAAGGGAAGGAATGACACTGCCCGACCTCACAAGGTTATCGCGAGGCTAAATGCATTAAAGTCTGTGAGCTGCTCAGATACCAGGGTGATGGGCTCAGATAAGTACCTGAGATCGGACATGCTTTATTAACCAGTCTGGGGAAGAAGACAGCTCCCTAGACCCCACCCCTGGTGCACTGTATGGGTGGCTTTGCAGAGGAGGACAAAGCAGCCAGATGGTGTCTGGAGTTTCACTGGTGGGGTGATTATATACAGGCTGCAGCACTGAGGGCTGTTCAATGGGGCAGCTGAATGGCAAAAAACCACTAAAAATGGTGTGAGCAGGAAGGGAGACCAACACAAATGCTCCCCATCGCAGCAGAGACACCTTTCCCAACAGCAGCATTCCCTCAAAGGCTCTGGAACAGCTCACAACACAACTAGATCCACAAAGCTGTCTGAAATCCCCAACCTCCCTGGGCCGCTTCTCCCCACAGACCCGCCTCCAACCTCCCTGGGCCGCTTCTCCCCACAGACCCGCCTCCAACCTTCCTGGGCCGCTTCTCCCTATAGACCCGCCTCCAACCTCCCTGGGCCGCTTCTTCCTATAGACCCGCCTCCAACCTCCCTGGGCCGCTTCTCCCAACCTCCCTGGGCCACTCCTCCCTATAGACCCGCCCCCAACCTCCCTGGGCCACTTCTCCCTACAGACCTGCCTTCAACCTCCCTGGGCCACTTCTCCTCACAGACCCGCTCCCAGCCTCCCTTGGACGTTTCTCCCTATAGACCTGCCCCCAACCTCCCTGGGCCGCTTCTCCCTATAGATCCGTCTTCAACCTCCCTGGGCCGCTTCTCCCCACAGACCCACTCCCAGCCTCCC
>NW_020699373.1:14020200-14037366 GCF_002925995.2 Terrapene triunguis | reverse complement strand
ATCTAATGGGTTTAGCGTAAGGAAATATATTAATCTGGTGTACACAATGCAGCAGATTACAACAGTAATCCACCAGTACAGAAAACCACCTTGGATGCCCATGTTAGAAAGATACCACCACCTTTCCCTTTTGCTTGTATTCTAATGGGGTTTCATGCAGTTTTGATCAAAAGACTGGCAGACCTCCGAGATACTGCATTGTTCCAGGTTCTGACTATTGCATGATGCCCTCTCCTCTTCTTTGTTATTTCTGCCATGGATCACTCTGTTTTGAAACGAACACCCTACTCCAAGGTCACCTCATGTCAAAATCCTACTGCAAGCGAAGAAAGCAAACCAAAAGTCCCACCACTCATTTTTAGCCACCCTTCCAATCACAAAATGGGTTAGAGGTGTAGCTCAGCATACTTGCAAGTAATTCTAGAGACTGATCCTATCTCCACTAACATTCAATTCCCTTATTAAAAAATATTGCCCTAGAAACTAAGGAGAGCACTGAAATAACTTTAAAACCACATGTTAGACAACTGAATTCCCCTATGGTAAGTAACTGACTTCAACAAACCTTCTATGTATTAAATCAAAACAATATTCACAGAAACAGCAGAGCTCTGGTGAATGAACAGTAGAAAAACTGCAGAATGCAGCAAAGAGTAAAATGTGATAGACAATCCACCTAACAAAAGAACCAAGTGGATACATTTACTATGTCTACTACAAAACTATTTCAAAACACAACAGCCCTCTACTTGCAAGTGAGCATTAAAAGAAATTGGTTTTCTTTTCCGGGCCGTGCCTTAAAATGGTTGTGAACACACTCATTGATGGGTGCCTCAGGGTAGTAAACGAGCACTTGCAGCATCCCAAGCCACACAGCACTAATATTACATAACTCCGCTCCTCTCACAAGCGTGTGTAAATTCCCTGGTTTTCGGAATACAAGTTTCAACCGAAGTCGGTTTCCGCAAGGAAGGGGCCCATTAGTGCCAGTTACAGACGGTTTCCCCTCGAGGCGGTGTTCACACGCGTTCTTCCCCTCACTACACAGAAAGGGCAAGTTTGTGCTCCCAGTTGCCTTCCCAGCCGAGGGCGATGGTTAGGAAACTAGACTCACCGCAGCATTCACCAGCCCCCCCGCTGCACCCCACAACACCGAGTGTGCAGAGGGGGACCCGTGCACGCCCCACTCCGGGCAGCGGATCGCCTGCAGAGCGCGGGGGGGAAAGCCAGGCTCCTGGCCGGGGCAGCCCCCCCCCAGCACGGAACCCAACCCCACTCCGGTTCCCGTCCGCCAGGCGCCCCCCGGGAAACGCAGCGGGCAAGTGTGCAGGGCAGCAGCCCTGCAGGGGGCAAGGGCAGAGTTCGCCCCACCCCCGGTTACCTTAGATCCCGCCGGGGAGCCGCCACATCCCGGCCGCGCGGAGGGAGGCTGCTGCGGGCGCTGCTCGCCCAGCAGAGCCGGGAGGAACAAACGCCCCGGCCGGGAGCCCCTCCCCCCCGCTCCGGCGCACAGACCATAGAGCGCCTGCAGGAGAGAGAGAGAGCCTTTCCCGGGGCTCGCGGCGCTGCAGCACTCGGCGCGTGGGCGGGGGGCGCGTGCCGTTCCCGGGCGCTCAGCACGCGCCTTTCCCGGGCGCTCAGCACGCGCCGGGCCCCGCCGCAGACTCCCCGGCGCCCGTGCAGGGCGGTGCACCCTGAGAGCGGGGCGCTGGGGGAGCCACGGACCCTCCCCCCCCGTCAGCAGGGCAGGGGCTGCCAGAGCACTGAGGCGCCAGGACAGCTCCCCAGGGACCTGGGCCGGAGCCTCGGGCCCATTCAGCATCATAACGCCCAGCTCTGGGCTAGTGCTTTGCCTATAAGGCTGTTTGCGGGGCTGCCGGCGAAGGGGGTGTCTAGCCAGCAACACCGACCCAACCTCCCAGCCTGGGCTTTAGAAACAGCAGTGTGGACGGTCTGGAACCCAGGCTCTGAAGCCAGGGGAGGGCGTGGGGGTCCTGCCCCAACTTCCAAGTGCTGGGGCCGATTTTGTTCAACAGCTTCATGAATGATCTGGATGATGGGATGGATTGCACCCTCAGCAAGTTGGCGGATGACACTAAGCTGAGGGGAGAGGTAGATACGCTGGAGGGTATGGATAGGGTCCAGAGTGCCCTAGACAAATTGGAGGATTGGGCCAAAAGAAATCTGATGAGGTTCAACAAGGAAACGTGCAGAGTCCTGCACTTAGGACGGAAGAATCCCAGGCACTGCTACTGGCTGGGGACCGACTGGCTAAGCGGCAGTTCTGCAGAAAACTGGGGATTACAGTGGATGAGAAGCTGGATATGAGTCAGCAGTGTGCCCTTGTTGCCAAGAATGCTAATGGCATGTTGGGTTGCATTAGTAGGAGCATTGCCAGCAGATCGAGGGAAGTAATTATTCCCATCTATTCAGCACTGGTGAGGCCACATCTGGAGTATTGCGTCCAGTTTGCCGCCCCCCACCCCCACTACAGAAAAGATGTGGACAAATTGGAGAGAGTCCAGCGGAGGGCAACAAAAATGATCAGGGGTCTGGGGCACATGACTTACAAGGAGAGGCTGTGGAAACTGGGCTTGTTTAGTCTGCAGAAGAGAAGCGTGAGGGGGGATTTGATAGCAGCCTTCAACTACCTGAAGGGGGGTTCCAAAGAGGATGGAGCTCGGCTGTTCTCAGTGGTGGCAGATGACAGAACAAGGAGCAATGGTCTAAAATTGAAGGGGGGGAGGTCCAGGTTGGATATTAGGAAACACTATTTCACTAGGAGGGTGGTCGAGCACTGGAATGGGTTCCCTAGGGAGGTAGTGGAATCTCCATTTTTAGATATTTTTAAGACCTGGCTTGACAAAGCCCTAGCTGGGATGATTTAGTGGGGATTGGTCCTGCTTTGAGCAAGGGGTTGGACTAGATGACCTCCTGAGGTCTCTTCCAATCCTAATCTTCTATGATTCTGTGTTTATTGCGCTCAGAGCACTCTGCTAGCCCCAGGCTGTCGGCCCAGGCTCACTCCAGCTTGCTGGACAGCCCTACCCGGAGGCCATGTATACGCTACAGCTGATGCAGCTGTGCTGCTGTAGCATAGACGCTTCCAACCTCGACTGAAGGGGGTTTTCTGTGTGGCTAAGCCATGTCTCTGACAGGTGGTAGCTAGGTCGATGGAAGAATTATTTAGTTGACCTAGCTGTGTCTGCATCGGGCTTAGGTTAACCTAACTATGGCGCTTAGGGCACAACATTATTCACAGCTTTGAGTGGCGTAGCTACATGCATCTAATTTTTAAGGGTAGAGCCAGCTTAAGGGACTTACCTGTGGATTCTCTGGGAGCAAAGGGATCCTTGGATGGGGGTGGGTCGATGGGCTTTGCCAGCTCTGTGCCCCACCTCACTGCCCCGAGTGTAGGAGGGTGTTGCAGAAGAAGACACGTAGCTAGAACATGCTGCATGCCGCAGTGATTCTTTGATTCATAGATTCCAAGGCCAGAAGGGACCATTGTGATCATTTGGTCTGACCTCCTGCATCGCACAGGCCAGGGAATTGCCCCAAAATAATTACGAGAGCAGAGCTTTTAGAAAAATATCCCACCTTGATTTAAAAATTGCCAGTGACGAAGAGTCCACCACGACCCTTGGTAAAATGTTCCAATGGTTAATGGCCCTCACTGTTACAAATGTATACCTTATTTCCAGTCTGATTTTGTGTGGCTTCAATTTCCAGCCATTGGATTCGGTTATGCCTTTCTCAACTAGACTGAAGAGCCCATTATTAAATATTTGTTCCCCCATGTAGATACTTGTAGACTGTGATCAAGTCACTCCTTAACATTCTTTTTGTTAGGTGAAATAGATTGAGCTCCTGGAGTTTATCCCTATAAAGCAGGTTTTCTAATCCCATAATCATTCTCATGGCTTTTCTCTGAACCTTCCCCAATTTATCAACATCCCTCTTGAATTGTGAGCACCAGAACTGGACACAGGATTCCAGCAGCAGTTGCATTAGTGCCAAATACAGAGGTAAAATAACCTCTCTGCTCCTACTCGAGATTCCCCTGTTTATGCATCCCAGGATTGCATTAGTCCTTTTGGCCACAGGGTCACACTGGGAGCTCATGTTCAGCTGATTATCTATCGAGACCCTCCAAATCTTTTTCAGAGTCACTGCTTCTCGGGATAGAGTCCCCCCTCCTGTAAGGATGGCTTACATTTCTTGTTCCTAGAGCTATGCATGGACATTTATCTGTATTGAAATGCATATTGTTTGCTTGCACCTAGCTTTACCTAGTGATCCAGATCACTCTGAATCAGTGACCTGTCCTCTTCATTATTTACTACTCTCCCAATATTTGTGTTGTCTGTACACTTTCTCAGTGATGATTTTATATTTTCTTCCAGATCACTAATCAAAATGTTAAATAGCACAGGGCCAAGAACTGGTCTGTTGGAGGTGGCCATAAGTTACAGTAGCCATAAAGCTGGCTTGTAATAGTCCACTTACAAAACTGGCCCACAGCAGTCTCAGATGTGGGGAATACAAATGTGGTGTAAAGTCCTTTCCCCAACCTCCGCAGTTTTGCACTGAGTATAGCTTGGCCAGACCTGAGTATCAGGGCCAAAGTGTTAGGGAATGAAGAAGCATGGGGCTGACTTGGGCTCTTTAAGTCTCAGCTACAAATACGTTTTCTAAGCTGAGTCATGTACAGAGCAGGCAGGCCTGGTGTGGGAGCGTGTTGTCTTTCCCAGAATGCTCAGCAAAAAGCCGAACGTGTGGAGGGTTCTTTAGAATAAGCATATTAAATCATTCCCGCTGCAAGGGTCTAATCCTGGATCCAGAACTCCACAGCAAATCCACTGAGCTCTGTTTATAAGGGTGTAGTCAACCTCCAGATCCTTTGGCCTTTTGGATAATTTGTCCCAATGTGCAGGCTGCTCGCTGGAGTTTGCTGGCATTCAGATTTTTAGCCTACTGTATGCTGTGGTCTCTGTTTATGTTGCACTAGTAAATTAGCAGTACTAAGGTTGGTAGCGCTCATGCATTGCGGAATATGCCTCAGTTAAGCTGTGCCTTCTATGTTGGAGGGCCTAGGAGTAATATAGATCTGGCCACGAGGTGGCGCTAGAGCCATACAAAGTAACAAGCCCTTCTGCAAAGCTACATTTACACTTGTGCGAATGGTTTACATGGCATTGAGAAAAGGCTACAGCTGTGGTTCGGTGTATCCATCGAGCCTGGAGGACTATGGTCCTGTAAGATCCAGGACTGTAAACACCTTTGGGGCAGGGATTTTTTGTGTGTTCTGTGTTGGTTCACTACCCAATGGGGCACTGATCCTGGATTAGGGCCAGGAGACATTACTGCAATGCAAGTAATAATTACAAGGCATCACTGCTTTTAAGGACTTGTGGACTTCGTACCACGTTGCATATGTGATAATCGCCAGAGATCCCTATCAAGCCTGAGGACACAATGATGGTGTCTGTATAAGAATATTCCTACCTAACATGCTTTAGCAACTCCCCTGACAGAAACATAAGAGAACTTCATTGGACACACACACACCCACACACACACCCCTACAATGGGGTTTAGGGTGTGGCTGCATCACACTGCCTTGTAGTCATTGTACACTTCCAAAACAGGAATTTAAATACCCAACTATGGGAGAACGAGGAAATGTGGAGCTAGGCTCCCAGCATTGTAGGCTCTCAGTTGTAAGGAAGGATGGGCTTATGGTTAAAAAACATCTGGTCTGTGACTCAAGAAACGGGGTTGATTCATTGCTCTGCGGATCAGTCCCCAGCTGTAAAAGGGGGGGTCACAGCTCTTCCCTACTGCCCGAGGGGGTGTGAGGATACCAAATAAAAAGAACTAAGGATTGTGAGGTGCTCGTATGCAATGGTGACGGTAGCCAGCTAAATACCCAGACTGATAGAATAAAAAATAGCAAATATCCGAGCACCCAGAAGGACTGAGTTAAGGTGACTCTTATCACACAATCTGACCCTTTTACTCACCTAGCCAGCGCTCAGACTTATGCCCAATATGATTTTTCCCAACAGGTTTCAACACTTTTTGGAAACAATGGTGCCCCACTTCTGCATGCTTAACAAGGTCATATGATGGGGTGTTCCGCCTCCCAGGCTACAGGCTGCTCTTATCCCAGTAGGGCTCCAGCTCAGAGCAGTGGCCCAGTTACCACCCTGTATCCTCAGTTGATACCAAGGGTGAGATATTGCCAAAAATATTTGCAAAGAAAGGAGAGAAAGTTCTCCCAGTCGTTACCCACCCTGGGCAGACCGCCTTCATTAAATAGATCCAGAGCAGGCAACCTGTGACAACTGATGACTTTGTGGCCTAGTGGATAGTGCACTCGCTTATATTTTTAGTAGTGAACGGAGAAGTGATACAATAAAGATGGAAGAAAATTCAGTGTAACTGGGATCCGGATTTTCCAGATTCGGTGTGCTGTTTGCTGCTTCCTCAGAAGAGTACTCATGGGGTGCACAATGAAAATGGAGCAGCATTGTCCCCAGGCTTTGGACTGGGACTCAGGAGACCTAGGGTTTATTCCCAGCTCCGCTACTGTGCTGCTGCGTATCCTTGGGCAAGTCACTTCCCCTTGCTATAAAATGGGAATAATGATATTGCCCTCCTTTGTAAAGTGCTTTGAGATCTACTGTGAACAATGCTATAGAAGAGCAAGGGATTGTTAATTAACTACAGTAAAAACTCAACAATTCGCATACACTTGTAAATGGTATTAATCCAAATTGAATGTAAAGATGAAGAAGAAATTACAGCAAATATCTGTAATGTTAAATAATGATATTAAATGAAGAAATTTAACATAGGATATTAACATTTTTCAAGAAATAATGTCACTCAAATAACAAATTAAAGTCTTATTGTACAGTGGTGCCTTGATGCTAATTCTGTACTACTCTGGATAAGTCATTTTGCCCTGTTGTGTTCTATATAGGTTCTTACACTGTGCTCATCACTGTAGTACCAGAGCACTTGAGCGTAAGGATCCACATGGGTCCCAAAACCACTTACCTAGAATAGCACCGCACAAAGGCTTCAGAATTCTGTTCAGCATCACCAGCTTCTGCTTGATTATCAAACCACTGGGCCAACTCCCACCAACACCAGGCTTCCAAACGGCAAACTTCACTGAGGATAACAAGTATCAGCAAAATTTAGACTTTAATAAATCAGGATTATTAGGCTCCTTCTCTGCAATCAGCTGGAGATCCTGATAGCACTTTAATGCTCTTCACTGGTGATGCTCTTAATTCAAATTCAAAAACTCCCTTTCCACAAATTTCCTAAAACGAGTTGCCCCTCTCAGCTGCTTCCTATGCCCCACTCCCAATAGGTCCTTCTTCCAGCACTCTGTGATTTCTTTGACGATTTCTTGATTAGCAGAAATCTCTTGCCCAAAGAGATGAAGGGCTGCCCTCTCGCATGTAGTGATGTGTATGGTGATAGATGTAGCTAAAACTACAAAACTGTCTGCCAAAAACTGCACAACCATCTTTGCTTGCCAAGCCAAACAATGGAATAATTATAATCATTACTAAATCTCTCCTTGCACCTGTATGGAGGTTATGCATCTGCTTCATAGACGTGGCCTTCAAATGGTGGTGTCTAATTGTAGAAAAAAGATCATTCAAACAAGCCTACTTGTTATTTATTTGTATAGTGGTGGTGGCACGAAGGGGCCCACTCATGGACCAGGATCCCATTGTGCTAGGCGCTGTACAGACACTTGGAGGGAAAGCAAATCTAAACCTCATAAAATGTACCCAGGCATTTCACCATCTGTCACACAACTGGGGCTTGGGCAGAGAGACCTAGTGGTCAGGGCCGATGCCAGCATCCAGGAGCCTAGGTTGGGGGCCAGAACCAGGGTTGGAGCCTAACAGTGGTAGCCTGAGCGTGGGACTGGGTCAGGGTCCTAGTACTGATGCTGGGGGCCAGAACAGGGCCAGGGTTCGAGGGGCAAAGCCAGGGAGCATAGCTAGAGTAGGAGTTCAAGTGCTGAAGTCGGGGGTCGAAGTCAGAGTCCAGGTACCAAAAGTAAGAGTCCCAATACTGAAGCTAGGGGGCGAAGCCAGAATCCAAGTCCTGAAGGGGTCGGAGTTCCAGGGTGGAAGCTGAGGGTCCGAGCCGGGGCTGGGAATCAGAGAGCGAGCTAAGAGGCAGGTCCATCACTACTGCTCCCATCAGAGTCCACCTCATTGCATAGAGGCTTCCTGGAACTTCTCTTGGAGCCAGGGTGTCTGGCCCAATCGGGGGCCATGAGGAAGCGATCAGTCCAGCCTCCCCAGGTAGCACTTCCTGCAGTGTTGATCTCCACGGAGTCTGTGGGTAATGCCCACAGCCCTACCGTGGCTGGTGTGGTGTGGCACTCTCTGCAATCCCACAGACCTAGGTTGTAGTCTTGTTCCCACAGAACTGCATGGTCTGACAGTAATGTTGCTGAAGCAGCTGCTTTCTAAGGTACGGATTTTTAATCTTGCTAGGCAGAAGGTAAATCACATATGACTGAGTCGCATTTTCCACCTTCCAAAATTAATGCTCTGCTTCCTTTGATGATGGAACATTCTTTTCATCTAACAAAAGTGCAGCATGGCATGAAACCTGTGATGAAAATTCCTAACACGGTAATTAGCTGTGAAGGATACAATTCCCTACATCATGACTATCTGGTTTAGCCCACAATAGCAATTTATACAATCCCTGCCAATTATACTGTGCACAACTAAGAGTAAGAATCTGCGTAGGAGGCCCACACTCTTCAACATGCAATGTAGCTCGGAATTAAGCCTCTATTTATACCTCTGATACTCCTTTGTTCCACACAGACCTGCTAAAATATTCCCCAGATTGTGTTCCAGGCTTGGCTCTTTACTGTTGACCTGCTCTAAAAGTTGCTTTGCAGTAATTTGGTTATAATTGCTACACAATTTTAGAAAATGACCAATTGTTCCAGAGGCAATGTGGGGAGGTAATCTCTTGTATTGGACCAACTTCTGTTGGTGAGAGAGACAAGCTTTCAAGCCACACAGAGCTCTTCTTCACGTACGTCTACACTGCAATAAAACACCTGCAGCTGGCCCATATCAGCTGACTCAGGCTCATGGGACTTGGGCCGTGGGGTTATAAAATTGCGGTATAGATATCCAGAGCCTGGACTCTGGGATGGAGGGTCCAGACATTTACGCTGCAATTTGATAAATCTGCAGCTTGAGCCCCGCAAGCCTAGGTCAGCTGGCAAGGGCCAGCCGTGGGTGTTTATTGCAGTGTAGACAGACCCTCCAGATCTGCAGAAGGTACTGAGCTAAATGCAAGGTGCAACAGATTGCTTAGCATAAGGAGTTAACACATATTCTAAAGGTCCATTCAAGATGAAGTGGCCCGTTAACACCCCTGCAGTCATAGGACGAAAGAGGGGTTAGTGGGTTACAGATTGTTGTAATAAGCCATAAATCCAATGTCTTTATTAAGACCATGATTTTAGTGTCTAGCAGAGTTATGAATCTAAGCTCCCAGGCTCGTGGTTTGAAAGTGGTGTGCAGGTTTCCTTTGAGGATGAGGACTGTGCGGTCAGATAACGGAGTGGTCGTTTTGTGAAAAGCGTTCGCCCATGGGTGATAGGGTGTTTTTGTCTTTTATAATTTTTCTGTGTAAGTTCATTCGACAGCATAGTGATTGTGTGGTTTCACCCACATAGTTGTTATTGGGGTATTTAGTGCACTGAATGACATACACCACATGTTGTGACAGGCTTGCGTAGGACCCATAGATCTCGAAAGGTGTGTTGTGGGTGGTATTGATCATTGTAGCAGTGGAGATATGGCTGCAGGTTTTGCATCTGTTGTTCTGGCAGGGTCTGGTGCCGCTTTGATAAGACACTATGAATGGCACCGTCTTTCCTTCTTTGGAATTGTCATTTTTTCAAGTACTTAAACCAGGAATGGCATGGAGTGACTGCTTTGTAAATATCTTGACCACTCAGTTCTGCCCTTGTAGATTCCCACCTCTGTAAAATCTGTCTTATTACAGTGATCTCTTCCTTATGTGTTTCTACTTTTATCCAAATATGCCATCTCTACCAGCTACTTACATCACTGAGATAAACTCTGGAAGTTGCTAGCACTACCAGATCCAGTAGCCAAAAATACGGTAGCCCAGATGAGTCAGAAACACTTTTTTTTTAAATTTCAAAATAAAACGTAATTGTACACATCCTGTTTGCACCAAAACTTATGTGCTGAGACCCCCATCCCCAACATCACAGCTCCTGTATGGGAAAGCCTTCAAACCTAGCGTCACTGCCCAAGGACTCAATGACCCAGGAGGTCCTTTCCAGTCCTATGTTCCTCTACCCCCATCAGAGCTTAAATGTGCCCCTTGGATGGCTAGGCAATTTGGTGTCTTGGCAGAGCTCTGGGGATTGGGTTTGACTTGGCCCTCTGGCTAAGTAATCAGTCCCCTTCCAGAGTATAACAAAGAGTCCAAGAATAAACAAAATAAACCCATTTTCACTCAGGTCACGACCCATCTCCTGGGCTCAGGCGCCCTTTGTCCTATGAGAACTACCCCTGAAGTTGCAGGGGAAGTGGTGCAAGGCAGCTAGGGAGAAGGCACATCCTACCCACTCCTCAGTGAGAGGGCTGATTCAGATCACAGGGCAATTTCAATTCATAATCAAATACACATTTTCTTAACAGCTGCTCTCAAGGATCACAGGTGTTCACCATGCCACAGGTTGGATCAGAAATTACAAAAAAATAAAATGATAAAACTTTGTTCAATCCCCTGATGAAAATTTTGTATGGCCAATCTCCCGTTACGATGAATTTAGAGGGGAAATAAACCAATGACTCATACGTTTTAATCATGAAAATCCTAGAATTTGCATTCTGTCAGGGAGAATAGTACTGCCATTATAACCATCCCAAATCAGTAGATGAAGCATGCTGCTATCCAGTTTATAAGCACCTTGTCACTATCTAAGGAGAGATGAGATCGACATTACAAGAACACAATGCCGTGTTTGAGGTATGTTCAGCAGCAGCCAAACACAAAAGCAAGTTAGTGGTTTTTGCCACTAGGCAGAACGCTGCAGTGGCGCATATCAAGATTTATGTCCTAAGATCACATGGCTTTTTTCCTTCATTTGGAAACAGGCCTCTCTAAGATCAATCAAAAACGATGTCTGAAGCAACAAGATCCAGCAGAGTGCCTATGGTGAACACAGAGATATTGAAACTCCGCTTACAGGGAAGTGTAATGAAAGTCCTGCCTTGTGTTAGTGCAGTTCAGTGGACTTCAGATCTGGTGAGCGTGAAGGAAACGATAGTGGGGTAGTAGCACCCACTGTAGTTAAGGTTGAGATAAGCTTACTGTTTAACAGCTGATTTTTCTAAGTGTTCTAAAATCCACATGCTTACTTTCAGGGCCGGCTCTGGCTTTTTTGCCGCCCCAGGCAAAAAAACCTCCCGCCGCCCCCAGCCCCCCGGCGGGAAGCGTGGCAGGGGAGGGCGCCGAGCCCAGCTGGGGCCCCGCTCTCCCCGACCGGCCGGAGCGCCCGGAGGAGGGCGGAGAGCCCGGCTGGGGCCCCGCTCTCCCCGGCCGGCCGGAGCGCCGGGGGGAGGGCAGCGAGCCCGGCCGCGGCCCCGCTCTCCCCGGCCGGCCGGAGCGCCGGGGGAGGGCGGCGAGCCCGCTGCGGCTCCGCTCTCCCCGGGTGAGCGCCGCCCCCCTCCAGGTGCTGCCCCAAGCACATGCTTGGTAGGCTGGTGCTTGGAGCCGGCCCTGCTTACTTTCAAGTTCCTTGAAAACTGCTGTGCCTCACAGAGCTCTGATGGAGGGTTAGTGGTTCAAACTGGAGTTAATTTAAGCTAGAGATTCCTGAGACATGTACACACACACACACCCTTACAAAAATAATTACATCAACTTTTTTATGGTTCTTACAGCTTTTGATGGGTACAACTGGGGCTCAAACTATGGCTCTGATCCTCCCCAAACTGATCTCACCCAGTCAGGGTTTATCTCGGTTAGCATCTGGCACCTACTGCCCATCGGGAGAAAATGGTCATTTAAGGGATAGCTCCTCAGTGGTTTGAGCACTGGCCTGCTAAATCCAGGGTTGTGAGTTCAATCCTTGAGGGGGCCATTTAGGGATCTGGGGCAAAAATTGGGGATTGGTCCTGCTTTGAGCAGGGGGTTGGACTAGATGACCTCCTGAGGTCCCTTCCAACGCTGATATTCTATGCATTCACATCGTACAGCTTAAAAAGTTATTGCTAGTAGAAGTTGGATCTACAATGTGGCTCATGCTGACAAAAGTCATTTGTGCACCTGAAGCAAGACTGGGGCTCTGTCACAAGCCAGAGCGTTTGCAGGCAGGCTGATGACGTGTGGCTCAGTCTAGGTGACATGCTACAGCCATTTGAACCTCCACAGCACCCAGGCACTGTCAAGTCAAGTCCTGCTGTTGGCAGCTCAGGCTATGGCTACGGCTACACTTGCAGATGCAGAGTGCTGGGAGTTAAACCAGCCTTCGGAGACTGCAGCAGGGAAAACGCTGCCGTGTGTTTACACTGACAGCTGCAAGCGCACTGGCGTGGCCACATTAGCAGGTCTTGCAACGCCACAAAGAGCAGTGGTAGCTGTGCAAGTGGCTGCAATGTGCTTTTCAAATGGGGGTGGGGTGGAGTGTGACAGGGAGTGTGTTGTGTGTATGGGGGGGGAGAGAGAGTGTGTTTTGGGGGGCTGAGAGTGGGTCAACATGCTGTCTTGTAAGTTCAGACAGCAGCAGACCCCCCCCCCCACACACACACACAGACAGACTCACAACAGCAGCATTCCACGCTAATGGCTTGCTTTGTCCCGGAGCAGATAAGCATGCCGGCTGTCAGAAATGGAGCTTTCAAAACAATGAGAAGAGTGGCCACTTGACTTCAGGGGATTATGGGACGTTTCCAGAGGCCAATCACAGAGTAGTAATGCAACACCTCATCCACACTGACGCCCAGCGTTTCAGCCGGGGCACAGCAAGCTTTATGCTTCTCGGGGAGGTGGATTACCAGGAGTGCTCCAGAGTCCAGGCGCTCTACGTGCCTTGCCAGTGTAGACACACTGGGAGTTAGGGTGCCCGGGGCTGCTTTAATGCGCTCTAACTTGCAAGTGTAGCAAAGCTCTCAGATTCGTGTGTTGTGCAAATGAGTTGCATTCTGCAGGGGCTGCCTCTGGAAGCTCTGCTCTGAGAGTAAAGCTTCTGGTTTAAGAGGGAATATTTCAGAGTGCTCTACAATCCTCATGCAAACTCAGATTTTACTTCAGAGGTATTGTCAAGGAAAATAGCATTAATTAACTAGAGGAAAAGGAAAGACCTTTGTAAGCAGCAGCATTCCGGTAATTTAACCATGCTGCATACTGCTCACCTGTTTCCTGAACAACGAGAAAAGCAAATAGCACCAACTCTCATCAATGTCAGCATGATCAAAGGAGTTGCTGAACAACATGAAATACCAATAACAGAGACCCCTATTCTAATGACTGCCATAAGGTCGACACTGACTATTATGATGCCAGCATGGTATCCTCCGGCAAAAGAGTAATTGATGTTTATCATGAAAACTTAACACAGAAAACAAATTTCAGCTTTCTACAATAATTTATCCAGTCCACACAAAGCATGGGGTCACCCCGAACAATTTCATCCCTCTAATTTCTGTGAAAAGGGGTCCGAAGGAGATGTCTGACCTCAGAAATATTTTAGTCACTTGGCCCTTTTTATAAAACAACCGGAGTAAACCCCATGTGATATTCCCACCCCCCACAAACTGTTATAGAAAAAAATCAAGCAGTGCACAAACTACAGTAAACATTTCAAAAATGATTTGCTAACTCAAAAGACAGGGTTTTTGTAGATTTTTTCACCTCTATTAAAAATGAAATCCTGACATCGCTTTAGCTGTGGTGGCATTACTGCCCTACCATACTATAGCTGTGCTACATTAGGGTAGATTAGTGGCACGAGCTGGGGACGTTTGGGTTCTCCAGATACAGATCCTCCACTAAGGCGATTATTTTAATAATCAACATGCTCTATAATCCACAAGCATAGTCATATTGTCATGAAAACTGTCCAACAGGGGCAGCAGTGTACCACTTAGAGCAAACTTGGGGGCATTCGGTGGAGGAGGTCCTTGGACAGACACCCTTCCCCAACAAGGAGCTGATTTTAATATTCAAATTGCTCTAACACCCGCATGCATAGTGAGATTGTCTTGGAAATCGTTATTCCACAGGGGCTGGGAGAGACTTTGGGAGAGAACACCCATTGCAAAGGGTGAGTTCACACTTCGCAGAGCTATTGTGTCAGCTGTACTCATCTCTCTGGGGGTGGGGAGGGTGTTTCAGATTCATTTTAGGCCTTGTCTACACTGCCACTTTACAGCGCTGAAACTTTCTTGCTCAGTAGGGTGACCAGATGTCCCAATTTTATAGGGACAGTCCCGATATTTGGGGCTTTTTTTTATATGGGCTCCTATTACCCCCCACACCAGTCCCGATTTTTCACACTTGCTATCTGGTCACCCTATTGCTCAGGGGTGTGAAAAAACACCCCCCGAGAGATGCAAGTTTCAGCACTGTAAAGTGACTATGTAGACAGTGCACCAGTAGCTGGTAGCTACTCCCCTCGTGGGGGTGGGTTCTTCCAGCGCTGGTGCCGTGACTACACAGCCTTCTTAAAGCACTGCCGTGCCAGCGCTTTAATATTGGTACTGAAGACATACCCTTAGAACACTCTATTGAGAGGAATGGTCTATTTCCTACCCCTGCAGTCCGCCTGTGCTGCAGAGGGTTGTGCAGAGTCCCTTTCCCCTACACTAGATCCTAAGTGGAGTATAGAATCTGGGGCTCCACTCCACTCCCCAACGGCAAAGTTCAAGTTGTGTGGCATTGCCTCATACTCTTCCAGAACATTAAGCGCACCTACACTTAAACCTCTGAAATTCAGGATATAAAGAGTTAACTCTAACTTTTCTACATTGGAGCTGGCAAGAAATCCTCAGTAGAGGTGCTGCCAAAATAAGCAGATATGATTAAAGACTAAAAGAATATGCCATTGTTTGTATTGTGTACTGTGTTCCACACAGTTGAAATCCAGCATTTATGTGCATGCAACTGCCATTCACTGTTCAGTGTATATTAAATGGTGGAAGGATTAGTTGGAACAGGTTGGCAGACCTGATGCTGTGATATGAGGATCGGTGCATATGTACCCTGAAGAATCAGGTCTGACTAATTCTAGCACTGAGTTCTGTAGGCTGTGTCAGCTGAGATGAACAAGGCCCTCTTGCCATGGGGATTGTCAGCAGTCTGGTGGCATACAACTGGCTTCTGTGGCTTAGCAAGGAGTAAGCAAAGGCAATGTCTCAGACAGAATCCTTCGGACAAGGGTCGTTTGTGTGGAGTAGGCTCAGTGTTTAAGTGTAGGCCAGGCATGCGACAACTCCTGTTTGCTATGCCTAGCCTAAACCCAAATTTTCCTTTAGCAAAAAGGTGCTAGACTCTGTCCAACAGTGCTCAAGTGTTCTGTTCCTGAAGTGTTCTAACTTCTGTAGCATCTTGGAGGGTAGAGTACTAATCTATGTTATTGGCATGCTGGGGCATCAATCAAAGAGGGCAGAGTTAAGCTTGTATTGCACAGGTCATACATATCTTAACTCTGTATCAGAGGTTTAAGTATAAGATCACCACTTACATAGTGCTTTTCAGTATAGGTGCCCTGAATGTTCTTCTCCATGGAAAGGAAGTTATGGGGCAGTGAATGGGTGCTCATAGCAAAGCTTTCTCTCAGCCACATGTTAGGTTCTACTGTCAATTGCAGCACTTTGCACCTACTTTGCCCTCCTCTATACTAGTGGTCTCCAAACTTTTTTGATCTCGCACCCCATCAGCAAAATTTTTTTGAGCACGCACTCCCCTGCTGCGCCAGCTCTACCATTTTTGCCGAAGCAAAAAAAACCCACATTTTTTTTTTAAAAGCTGCTTGGACTCCCGCCTGACAAAGCAAAAGCCGCACACCCCCACTTTGGAGACCACTGCTCTATACTCCAAAACTCACACCTCTGAGTGACACAGTGAGCAATGGTCTCAAGTTGCAGTGGGGGAGGTCTAGGTTGGATATTAGGAAACACTATTTCACTAGGAGGGTGGTGAAGCACTGGAATGGGTTACCTAGGGAGGTGGTGGAGTCTCCTTAGAGGTTTTTAAGGCCCGGCTTGACAAAGCCCTGGCTGGGATGATTTAGTTGGGGTTGGTCCTGCTTTCATAGACTATTAGGTTGGAAGAGACTACAGGAGGTCATCTAGTCCAACCCCCTGCTCAAGGCAGGACCAATCCCCAGACAGATTTTTACCCCAGTTCCCTAAATGGCCCCCACAAGGATTCACAACCCTGGGTTTAGCAGGCCAATGCTCAAACCACGGGGGGAATAGCCCAGTGAACACGGGGTTGGACTAGATACCTCCTGAGGTCCCTTCCAACCCAGAGATTCTAGGATACTGACCTAACCCCCAGAGTAGTAAGTGCTGTGTGGATAGGAGCTCCTGCCCCCGGAGAGTGGAGTCCCTACGCCCATGGGAGCTGCTCTGCCCTGGCTGTGGGAGCATCTTCGCCAAGTGCTCCCGGGCACAACTGCACCCCATGGGGCTATGGGGAAATGGGGTCCGGCCCTGGCCCTTGTCCCGGGAGATCAGCGCCGCCCAGTAACCGGGGAGGCAGCGGAAGGCGGGGGCGGAGGTGGGGCGCTGTGCCGGGGGAGGGGGGCCCAGGAGTCCCGCAGTGCAGGGCGCAGGGGCCGCCGCTCCCCGTGTCAGTGCAATGGACGTGGGCGCAGGCAGGGCCGCCCGGGCTGGGGGCTCTGCGGGACTATCACGGGGGGGGAGGGGCACGACACGAAACACAACCCTCCCGTTTTGCTACTGGGTGCGGTTTCTGCCACACAGCGTGACAGTTTGTTAACTTGCTACCGCCTGTCCATGGGGTTGCAAAACGGGAGGGATGGGGTTTGTGGTGGAAAACACTCACGGTCTGCTTCCTCTGGGGGGATGGTTGCAAAACGGGAGG
>NW_020699373.1:14018912-14020190 GCF_002925995.2 Terrapene triunguis | reverse complement strand
AAAACGGGAGGGATGGGGTTTGTGGTGGAAAACACTCACGGTCTGCTTCCTCCTGGCTAATGTGCCAAATTGATCTATTGCATGATTGAGGCGCGCTGTTTCACTTTTTTGTGTGTGAATTCGTGAAAGGGGCGGTAGGGTTTGTGGGTATGGAGCATGCCCCTGAGCCCAAGGTGAGACCAGAGTGGCTCCCCCTGCATCCGTCTTCCCCCATCCCCCAGCGTCTCAGTGCGCCGTGTCCAGGAGCGGCCCTGGCGCGCTGCAGCTAAGCAGCTGGTATACATACCATTAAACCATTTAATGTTTTTAAATAATGTATTTAGTGTATTTTCAAATTATTACAAAGCAAAGCAATTTCAGGGGCCCCTTCCATAAAAAAAAGTTGAAATACTATAGTAACATGTATTTGGAAATGTAAAAAATAACCAGTGAACTACATTCAAAAATATCAGGAATGGCAATATACAAAAACCTGTAGGAGAACACTTCAACCTCCCTGGCCACACAATAGCAGATGTAAAGGTAGCCATCTTACAGCAAAAAAACTTCAGGACCAGACTCCAAAGAGAAACTGCTGAGCTCCAGTTCATTTGCAAATTTGACACCATCAGATCAGGATTAAACAAAGACTGTGAATGGCTATCCAACTACAGAAGCAGTTTCTCCTCCCTTGGTGTTCACACCTCTACTGCTAGCAGAGCACCTCACCCTCCCTGATTGAACTAACCTCGTTATCTCCACACTGATTTATACCTGCCTCTAGAGATTTCCATTACTTGCATCTGAAGAAGTGAGGTTCTTACCCACGAAAGCTTATGCTCCCAATACTTCTGTTAGTCTCAAAGGTGCCACAGGACCCTCTGTTGCTTTTTACAGATTCAGACTAACACGGCTACCCCTCTGATTCAAAAATTAATTTGTAATAATTTGAAAATACACTAAATACATTATTTAAAAACATTAAATGCTTTAATGGTATGTATACATTTGCAATTACATAATGGGCTGTTGCTGGGTGATGGTGATGGTTAGGATGGGGTCGGGGGGGTGCCCGGCCCCTTACCATGCTGCTTACCCCCTCTCCTGGAGCCTCAGCGTGCTGCGACCAGGAGCGGCCACGGACAGCGTTGGCGCCACGGCGCTGCAGTGCGCCAGGGCCGCTCCCGGACGCAGCACGCTGAGACACCGGGGGAAGACGGAGGCGGGGGCAGCCTCCGACATATTGGTGGGGGCCCCTGCGGAAAATTGACCCACTTGCCCCCCCCCCCCCCCGGCGGC
>NW_020699373.1:13960167-14018812 GCF_002925995.2 Terrapene triunguis | reverse complement strand
CTCTGCCCCCCCCCACACCCCTAGATTAGCGAGCACAGTGGGTGGCTTGTCCCATGGGGTCACTGTCCCCCCCTCTCCCCCTCCCCTAAACGGGGGTTTTGTACCCGCACGGGGTCTGGCAGTGTCTCCCCCCCCAGCTTAACCCCGGCTCTCACCCCCCACCCCTGATTTTTCCCCTTCAGCCCCTCTTCTGCCGCTAGCTACAGTAGCTTGAACCCCCCAGGCCAGTAAAATTCTGCCCCCTGCTCAGACCCTGACAGCCCCCCCGCTGCGATTTGCCCCCCTTAATCCTTTTAACCCCCCCAAAGAGGAGGCAGCAAAACGTAAGTAGAAGTAAGGGCAGAGAGAGGGCAGTGGCTACAAGGAAGGTTACTGGGCATGCTCAGTTCGAGTGAGCATGCTCAGTACACCCAAGGTAGCAAAAGGGGAGGGAGAGCAGTTGACCCCCCGTGCTCCGCGCACGCGCACAGGCCTGGCGCGAGGCCGTGTTGACGCAGAGACCGGCTCTCCTGCTGATTGGGTCGGGGCTGGGGGCTCGAAGCTACTCGAGAGTCGGGGGGGGCGGGGCCAGGCCACATTCCCTGGTCACGTGTCGCGTTTCTGCCGAGCCGCCGCCCGGGGAGGGGGAGGGGCCCCGGTGTCCAGGTCACGTGCCGCTACTGGTCGGCACACGCGCACGCGCAGAGTGGGGGATGTCGGGCTGGGCCGGCGATGGCCGAGGAGGAGGGTGCCGGGCCCGGCTCCTGTCAGCGGGCGCGAGCGGCCATGGAGCCGGCGCGGGTGAGTCGCCGCCCCTCCCCCCCGCGGGGCCGGGCCGCGCCGGGCCTGCGCTGGGGGGCAGGTTAACGCCTGTGGGTGCTGGGTGAGCCCCGCCCCCCCTTGCCGCGGCCGCCGTTCCTGGCCCCGCGCCCAGCCCCTGCCTTGGCACGCGGGGAGCGTTGGCGGCGCGCGCTGGGGCTCGAACGGCGAGCCGCGCGGGACCCGCCCTCCCGCTGGAGGGAGCCGCTGCTCCGGCGCGCGAGTCTCCGGGCAGGGTCAGGCGCCGGGCCTGGCCTCGGGATCCAGGCGGGAGCAGCCTGGGACCAGAGACCTGTCGTAATGTCCGTGATTTCAGCCGCGGCCGGTGCTTCGGGCTGGGTCTGCCGCGCGCGCTCGCCTGCGCCCCATGGCCATGGGGGGGGGGCAGGAAGGACTCTTCTCCCAGGTGGCCTTGTTGGGGGGGGGGTTCACCTTCGCCCCCAGCTAGGGGGACCAGATGTCCCGATTTTATAGGGACAGTCCTGATTTGGGCGGGGGGCTTTTTCTTATATAGGTTCCTATTACCCCCCCACCCCGTCCCGATTTTTCACACTTGCTGTCTGGTCACCCTATCCCGAGCGAGTGGGTGCGGGCCACTTGCCAGGACGGTGTGGCTAGATCAGGGGTAGGCAACCTATGGCACGCGTGCCGAAGGCGGCACGCAAGCTGATTTTCAGTGGCACTCACACTGTCCGGGTCCTGGCCACCCGTCCAGGGGGCTCTGCATTTTAATTTTAAATGAAGCTACTTAAACATTTTAAAAACCTTATTTACTTTACATACAACAATAGTGTTGTTATATATTATAGACTTATAGAAACAGACCTTCTAAAAACGTTAAACTGTATTACTGGCACGCGAAACCGTAAATTAGAGTGAATAAATGAAGACTGGGCACACCACTTCTAAAAGGTTGCCGACCCCTGGGCTAGATCTCAGTCCGGGGCAGTGGCGCACCTCCGTCCCTCCTGTTCTCTGTGTTGGCGTGTAATTGGCTGTATGACTTTGATTTGGGGGGCATTGATCAAGTGGAAAGCCTCCATTTAAATCATTATTTTTTTGAATAACTGAAGTACAAATGGAAAAGTTTATTTTCGAAAGAAAGGCATGTTCTCATTGGTTGATAACATGCTTTAATGGTCTTCACTTTCAGCTAAGTTACACTAGATTTGTTACATCTTTTTGCACCTAGGAGGGCACACTATCATTGTACACTTATTTAAGCTATTATATAGCTTAGTATTTCCAGAGCCTTATTTGTTGTACATTTTTAGTATATTAGAAAATGGTGAATGATATATTGCTTATTTACCAGACAATTAACTTTTCCCCCATGGTTTGTGTCAAGCTGAAGTAGAAGGGTAACTGGAATTTAAATACACAAAAAGCATATAAAATTTATTTTTTATTTAAAAAAAACAACAACCTTAAATGTTTGGATACATAAATTTCTCATCAAAACATGTTTCACATTTACAACTAAATGATTTATTAAACAGAGGGATTAACTGTAGTCAGTGAACTAAACTGATTATTTCAGGCCAGCCTGCAAAAACTTTCAAATATGCTTAAGTGAAAGTGACTGGAGTTTAAGTTCCTTCTTGCCTAAGGCTATGGGAGAGTGTCTCCTGCCAACATAGCGCCGCCCACAGTGGTGTTTCTGTCATTGTAACATTTGTCGGTCCGAGGGGGGAGTTTTTCACACCCCTGAGCAACGTAAATTTTACTGACCAAAGGTTTTTTTCCTCAAAAAGCATTTTATCAATAAAATCCGATTTAAATTAAAAAAATCCGATTTTTTTTTTAATCATTGATTTTTATCCACCCTGACTCTGAAAAGCGGAAGTTGGGCTTGTCTACACAATGCAGCTTTTAGCAACAAGGCTGTATTGACACAGCCTTGTCGCTAAAAGTCAGCATGTGTAAATGCTCTTTTTCAGTACTTTGTCAGCACTTTTGCTGACAAAATACCTCCAGCCCCGCAAGCGGCGTTAGCTTTGTTGGCAGGAGAGCACTCCTGCCAACAAAATCACGTTCACGCTGCCACTTGCGTAGGCAAAACTTTTGTCTTTCGCGGGGGGGGGGCTTTTTAAAATTACCTTTGAAAGACAAAAATTTTGTCGAGGACTTCAGTGTGGACAAGCCCATATAGACAGCCCTTTATCACCAGGAGCCCGCTCCCGCGATAAAGCTACCACTGCTCGTTCGGGGTGTTGTTGTTTTTTATCTTTTTATCGCCGGGAGAACTCTCCCCTGGTGCTAAAGTGTGTCTACACTGCCCACATCACAGCATGGCTGTGCTGTAACGTGGGCAGTGTAGACATACCCATAGAAAGTAAAAATGCCTTGGGAACAAAGCTGAATCTGAATGAGTCTCTTTTTATTCTAGCTGATTGAATTGTAACAAAGCAAACAGCATACCAGGAGAAAAGTAAATTAGACTTTTATAGTTCTTTGATGACTTAATCTGCAATGTTAACACAGACTTTTAAAATGAGTTTTATGTTGATTGTGCCCCTTTAAAGAATGAACATAAAGAAAACAAGGTAATTAAAAGAAAACATCCTTTGCTTGGTGAAAGTAGAGAACTTTAAAAAGCTCTCAACTGGGAGTGAATGCAAAGGAAAATTACAAGCACAAGAAAAACCTGCTTAGGAGTTGGCTCAACCTTTTTTTCCCTGGGAGGTACTACCGGTACTGTTCTAAATTTAGATCCTATTCTAAGCTGCTTCTGTGCTTCAGACCAGTGATCCTCGAACTTTTTTTTTTTTTTTTTCATGGGGTCCCTAAAACCATCTGTTTCTTGTGACAACCCACCAAAAGGCTCTAAAGGATTATAGTAACTGCAAGAAATTGCACTGGGGTGTGGTGTGGTTGGACATCTCCTTTCTGTGTTCCACCTTCTACCAGCACTTAGGAGTACAGTACAGGCATCATCACTTCAAGGGATTGTGTGAGCAGCTGTGCATCCTCTTAAAAGTGCTCCTTCTCTAGCTGAGGGCTGGTAGGTGGTGAAGACTGAGGAGCCCCATTGCATGGGTTGGAGTGGTAGGGAAGTAGGCAGCATATAGGAGCAAACTCTGGATCCTACCTATGCCTGGGGGAATTCTGCACCAAAAAATTAAATATTCTGCACATAATATTTTAAAATAATAACACAATATAATCACACCAGTTTCAATTATTTTGGTAATTTATTTCAAAATACCTATCAGCAAGTACATCTGTAACAATACAGACAATGAAAAAGATTCAGGAAATGTTTTTTGTCAAATAGATTCCTTATTAGGCATATAAATACAGAACTTTGAGTAATTCATTTAAACTGCAATACATAACCGTATTTGCTGCCCCTCAGAAGCAATGCAAAGGCTTGGGGGAGCCAGGGGTAACGGAGGAGCTGAGGGAGAGGGAAGGAGCCTGGGAGTGAGCCTGGATGGTTGTTGGGTGTGGGTGGGAGAAGTATGGAACAGGTTATTTTGGGGGGCAGGGAGGGATTGTTAGGGAGCCTCCCCCATGCAGACCCTGGCTGACCCATAGCCTCTCCCATTCAGTCAGGCATATCTGTCCCTGTACCCCCTTGTGTCCTTGCACTCCCTCCTATCTGTCCCCATGTGTCCCTGTGCTTCCTCCCCATCCCCATGTGTCCCTGCACCCCATGTGTGTCTGTGCCCCCACTCAGCCCCTCCTTCCCCCATGTGTCCCTTCACCCCTACCCCATGTCTCTGTGCCCTCACTCAACCACCCCCCTGTCCCCATGTGGCCCAGCGCTTCCACTCTCATTCAGCCCCTGCCCCAGTCTCCCCACCCAGCCCCACACTGTCTCCTCCCGTCCATATCCCCTATCTCCTGACCTGGCCCCACAGGCATGATGCTGCCAGGCAGGCAACCTCTTCTCTTCCCTATTGGCAGTTCTAGTGCCACAGCAGCCCCTGTTGGGCAAAAGGTGTAACTGCAGCAACTTTCCCGCAGAAGTTACTTTCTGCGGAGGAAAAAAAATTACACCTGGCACATTAATTATGTGTGCATGCAGTGATGCAGAATTTCCCCAGGAGTAATCTTACCCTGAGAGATTGTATAGCTTTAACAATTTCTTTAGGTTTCTCAATCACTGTTGTGTGACCCAGCTGGTATTCCCTCCCAACTCACTTTGGGTCATACTTCATGGAGTGAGAATTCCTGCTTTAGACTGTCAATAAATATGTTCTTTGTCAACACAAAAAGTATTTTTCATCCTGAGCAGGCTTATTTTAATAAACCTGTATGGCTGAGAAAGGTAGCTGTAAAGTATGACTTTACCAGTTTTTTCATAGTTACTTTTCAGAGCAATGTCTTAATTAATGGACCTGCTCTCTGTGTGTATTCATTGTTGTTTCTGCTTAATTGTCTATCGTATTTACTACTTTTTACTTCTATTAGCCCTGCAGAGCCAATAGAGCTCTGAAAGAGTTATCTCTGGATTCTGTTGCAGTTTTCACATCAACAAAATTAATTGAGTTCAAACTGCAGAATCTTTATTGAGGAGTGTGCTAGGGAGAGCTGAGTTTGACTTTCAGACTAAGTTTGCAGATCTAGCTATTGGTGTTGAATTGGGATTTCTTGTAGTGGCTTGGTTAGCCAATGATTTCTTTGGTGACTACATCTCTTGCTCCAGAATCTAACACTTATTTTAAAAAATAAAATATTTAGCCTTTAGTAGCTGTGAAAGTAATCTTCAAATGTAAACCAGTGTATAGTTAAGTCTGCCTGATCAGAAACAGTTATAAGGGAAGTCTGAATTGTCCCTATTCATTTAAAGGGAGATTTAACTCTGAAGCCTAAAAACTTAAATGTCATCATAGTTAACTATTTCACTTTGATCAAAGCATGTAATAAGTAAAGGGACATTCTTATGAGGCTCTAGCCAATCTGAGTGGCATTCCACTTTAGCATCTTTAGTGGGTGGAATTTTGGTTATGAGAAGATTTTCAGAAAGTGTCACCATTTATTTCTCTCTTCTCTCCCCCACCCCACCATTCAACATCCAGTTGGCATTTAGAAAACAATTCTGTTGTTTGCAAATTTAGGCAATTTGATACAAAAATCAGTGAGACAATGCCATTTTTAGAGTCAGTTTTTGGAGTAGAACCAGGCTTTAACATTCATGTAAGTTCTGCCATGTACTAGTTGAGATTGTCTTGTCAGCAGTTTGCAGCAGTGTCCTCCCTGTATGATTGCTTGTTTACATTTACACATTTTTATCTTCTGATATGGCTTTGAACTAACAAATCCTAGTGTTGCCCACCTCTGCCTTTCCTGCCTTTACATGGCTTTCCTCATTGCACCAAAATAATAAATGTAATAGACTGTATATTTTCTCACAAGGGTCTCGACTACTCGGGTAAAAAAAGCTACAACATGACCAGCTAACACAAATTCAGAGGTCTTAGTCTGCATCTACATGTGTGTTACTAGGGCTTTTCAGTCATGTTAAACTAAAATGATTGAAAGAGGTACCCTTTTTGCTTTTATGGACAAGTCCCTAAAGACCTCAGACCTGGAGAAGTGGATAATGCAGGGAATTAGGGAGCAAGTTACTTGTAGACCAACTAGTTCAGATCAGTCCCAAACGGGTATTAGCCGAAAGTTACCAAAGGTGGCTCCTGAGTGACCTATATGGAATGATTTGGTTGTCTCAGTCAAATTCCTAATGAACATGTGGCCAAATTTAAACAAAAATTAAAAAGCCCTTGCCATTATAAGTGGAACTCTTGTCGCCACCAGTGCTCCAGACAGCGCGGTAAGGGGGCACGGAGCACGGGGGGTTGGATAGAGGGCAGGGGAGTTCGGGGTGGTGGTCAGGGGGCGGGGGTGTGGATAGTGGTTGGGGGGAAATGGGGTGAATGGGGGCAGGGGTCCCCGGGGGCAGTCGGGGGACAGGGAGAAGGGGTGGTTGGATGGGGCAGGGGTCCCGGAGGGGCCATCAGGAATGAGAGGAGGGGTTGGATGGGGCGTCGGGGGTCCGGGGGCAGTCAGGGGACAGGGAGCGGGGGGGTGTGGATGGGGTAGGGGTCCCAGAGGGGCCATCAGGGAACAGGGGGGGTTGGATGGGGCAGGAGTCCCCGGGGAGGGGGGGCAGATGGGAGGTGGGGGCTGGGCCACGACCCCCTCCCCTAATGGGCCCTCCATACAATTTACGAAACCTGATGCGGCCCTCAGGCCAAAAAATTTGCCCGCCCCTGGTTTAACTGAAAAGTAGCCTAGGTACTTCTGAGCACTATTGGAGGAAGTGGCAGGTTACTTATAAAGTACTGCTGCAGGCAGATATTTATCATAAAGACTTCAAAGGAAACTCTCCTCTTCCCATGAGGCCCGGCTTTGGTAATAACAAGTGCTTGAGAGACAGCTGGCATGCTTTTTGGTTAAACTTAACAAGGGTGAGGTGGATAAAGTATAGTTCCACACTGCTCCTTACCTCATGAATTCAGCTGCTTTGCAGGCAGCAATTTGTGGCCTATATAAATTTGGCTCTTTGTTTACATTTTTTTCAATAGAAAATGAGGATTGAAATGACTGGACCACAGACTGCTACTGATGGTGCATTTGGTGTTAAGCTGCCTAAGGCCTTGTCTACACACAGTTTTATTCCAGTTTAATTATTTCAGGAAGGGGTATAATTTTTCTACTAAAATAGTTAAATTGGTATAACCCTAGTTATGTATACAGTTGTATCTGTTATAGCTTATTCCCCTTCTTTATAGGAATAGCTACATTGGTATAAGGCACCTTTATGCAGATTTAACTAAATTGACCTACTGACACTATACCAGGATAGTTAAAGCCGTTCAGCCCCCTGGTATAGATGTAGTTATACTGGTATTAAAGTGTTTACATAGTAGTATGATACTTACCTCCTTTGTAAAGTGCTTTGAGATTTACTGATGCAAAGTGCTTATGTAAGAGCTAGATATTAGTAGGCTCTCCGAGTTCTGGTCAAGTGTAGGTAGTCTCTTGGTCTATCCAAGGCCGTGATCAAGTGTCTTGATGTTTTTGGTCTTTTGGCCTCGAGATGAAAACCTTGTCTTTGTTTCTGGGACCTTGAAGTGAAAAAATTCTCTAAGTTATTTCTGTACAGGAAGGGGAGTAAACTATACTGTATAACTGCATCCACAGTAGGGCTTTTACTGGTATAACTACTGTAAAAAATCACACCCCTAACCAAAAATAATTACACTGGTGAAACTTTTAAATGTAAATCAGGTTCAGATCAGTTGTTGGCTGTGGTTATTTAGGGTTTCCCATGCATCCTACCTACCACACACAAGCTGGCAGTGACTGCACTTATGGAAATGACCCCATATGCTCGTGCCTTCTGATGGAGAATGCAAAGCAGAGTAGGCTTTAGAGTTTAGACACCTTTAAATATCTCCTTTTAGAAGTCTGAGCTATATTTAACTATTCTGGAACTGAATGAAATTCCCAAACAATATAGCCTAAGATCAGATGTTAAAGAAAGGAAAACAATTATATTAAAACCAAACGCAAATAATATATTTGGGTCTAAGACTCCCTAGCTTTTCTCAGGTAGGTCACAAAACTTTGAAATTGCAGATATTTAGAACTCTCTGTAGATAATACTTATATTAAGAACTCACTTCTTGTCCCAGTTCTTCTCTGACCTTTAACAGGACAATATGTGCGCCTAGGATTGATTAATTGTAATTCTGGAGTCAGCTCTTTTATACTTACTTGGCTATGCTATAATACCGGGTATGCAGACAGTTACTTAAATTATCTTACCATTTTGACAAGCCACATTTGAATTATGGCTTGGTTAAGTGAGATAACTTCTCCCCTCCCATCCCCAAACCCATTGTATGTTCAGGTTGCATTCAGAATTTTATAGAATGCTGTTTCTCTGTGTAATCAGGTTGTGTGGGTTTTTATTTCCCATCCCTTAATGCATCTCACACTTACCAAAAAGATCTTTCAAAATTGTACACTCAGCATTGATTCAGATTCCTTCCCACCCATCCCACTATATGTTTGTGACGTTCTGCCTTTGGATAAAACCATGTAGGTTGCTAATTGACATCTGTCCAACTGCTTACTTTCCCTGAGTTAAGTTGTTATAATGTAGACAGTTATTTAGAGATTATGCCCATATTTTCTATAGTTTGTGATCTATAATTTCTACTCCATAGCAAATGTGTTCTTTACAGATAAGGTTTGGTCTGTTACAGGGTCATGTAAAATATGAGTCTGAATAGTCAAGATGACTTGTAATAGCAAGGTTAAAAAAACACAAACTTTCACTGATTTGTTTTGTATCAACAATTGTCAAAATTACTAATGTGGAGTGTAGGAACCTTAACTTCTGAATTTACTAACTTCCACTTACATTTTCAGCTTTCACATGGCACTAAATATGCTACTTTGTTTTAAAAGTGATTTCTGTGTATAACTTTTTGCATTTAATCAACAAAAAAGTTTCCTGCTTTTTTTACCCTTCCTTGTGTCAGTTAGCTGAACCATGTATAAATCTTTCAGTTCTTTGAGAGCTGTAATGCAGCCACTGAAACCACTTGTACATGTATGAGCTCTCAAATGTGGGATTTATCATTCTAGTCCACTGAATTTTTATGGAATTGCTTGAAGACCTTGTGCATGCAAAGGACTTATAAACATGAATTAAAAAAAAAGCGGGGTTCTGTGCAGCTTTGTTCATGTTCTCCTTTACCTTCTTGATGTAGGAGAGGACAACACTCGTATGAAGAAAGAAAGAGCAGTATGATGGATTCAGAAGATCTTGTCATAACAAGTTCAAAGCAAGATATTGCTCATCACATTGTAAAAGTTAGCTCAGGTAAACATTACTTTTGTGGATATTGTGCAGCCTTCACCAATATAGCAATCACCTTTCCCATCCAGAAGGTCCTCTTTCGACAACAACTGTATGGAGTGAGATTAAGGGAGGCAGTATATCAGTTACAAAAAGATGGAATCCGAAACCTGTACCGTGGACTCCTCCCTCCATTAATGCAGAAAACTACAACTCTTGCCCTGATGTTTGGCTTGTATGAGGATTTCTCCTCCCTGCTCCAGAGGCACACAAATGCACCTGAACTTGTGACTTGCAGTGTGGCAGCAGTGCTTGCAGGAACATCAGAAGCTCTTCTTACACCTTTTGAGCGGGTCCAGACTTTGCTTCAGGACTACAAACATCATGACAGATTTACAAACACTTACCAGGCTTTCAGGGTGCTAAAAGACTATGGAATTAAAGAATATTATCGGGGTTTGGTACCTATTCTGATCCGAAATGGACCGAGTAATGTACTCTTTTTTGGCCTACGAGGACCCATCAAGCAGTGTCTTCCCGAAGCAACTTCTTATAGTGCTCATTTGGTCAATGACTTTATCTGTGGAGGGCTGTTGGGTGCCATGTTGGGATTCTTGTTTTTCCCAATTAATGTTGTAAAAGCTCGCATGCAGTCTCAAATTGGTGGGGAATTTCAGTCTTTTCCAAAAGTTTTCATGAAGATTTGGCTGGAACGTGATAGAAAACTGACACACCTTTTCAGAGGAGCCCATCTGAATTACCATCGCTCTATTATATCCTGGGGCATAATCAATGCAACATATGAATTCTTGCTTAAGTTATTATGAAAAATGTTACCTTCTATGAAGTCTCTCTGCTCAGTTGGGTATTGGCACATTGAGGTCACTTATTTCCTAGGATCAAATTTGTCATAATCAGACCTGTTCATGAATAACACTGAAATTTGGAGAGTTTAATTGCAAAATGGTGGTTACATTTCAGTAGGGAGAGAAGTAATTTTTACCAGTGCCTGCTGAGTCTGAAAGTTAATTACACTCAATCTTATTAATTGTCTTCAGTCTTTATGGGGTGAAAGTTGGCATTGTGTTTAGATCTTAATTTAAGAACAATTGGTTTGTTCAAAAGTGTTCTCTTTAGTAAAGTATTTTGATGCTGGAAGGTGAATTCAGCCATACCTGAATAAACTAATTGAAACTATTTAAATGTTGGCTTTGGCCTAGAAACTTACTCCAGGTCACCCTCAACCTTTCTTAACACTCCTGGTGATCAAAACTATGCTTGATTGTGCACTTTGTGGAATATGAAAGTGAGGGAGGCTGACAAAAGCTCTTTAGTTTTCCTACTTGGTAAACTTGGGAGGTCTGATGTACCTGATGCAGTTGTTGTAAGAGTACTCTGAACTCCCATAATGTTTCAGGTTTCCCAGGTATCTTTACTGTTTGAAACCAGACTGCCAACTTTGAATGAGGATGGTGTTACTTCTCAACTAAGCCTACATGAATGGGTTTTGCTGGTCTCCTAATATGAATGCCATCTTGTCAAGCAACATAAGGTAGCTACTAAGGCTATGTCTACAATGCACTTTTTTAACCGGTTTTTACTGACAAAAAGCACTGGTGTGGATAGTGCTTTGTCGGCGGGAGACAAAGCTACTGCCCCTCGTTGGAGGTGGTTTTATTTTGCCAGCAGGAGAGCGGCTACCCCGGGGACCTTACAGCGGCACAGCTATGGTACTTTAAGGTACGCAGTGTAGACATAGCCTACATTTTCAACTTCAGCATAAGCTGATCCAGTGCAAAGTAGGGGTATGTGTACGTATGTGAAAAGGGAGTAGCAGGCAGTTGGGTTTGGGTGGGGGGGAATGAAACAAATTTTATCTAAAAAGCTTTAAAGTGTCCTTCATGTTACAATATCACCTATTTGTGAACGTGGAATATTTTATTTGGTCTTTCGTGCTGTTTAGTTTCTGTTGCAAACAGGCATGCCGCCAGAAAGAAGACGTGGTTTCTGCAACATTAACACATACAGAAGTAGTATGAAAACTGATGGGAGTCAAAGTACTTTGTAGACAGCTTTTGTTGTATTAAGGTAATTTATGTCCTTTTGCAACTATTTTTACTTGCTTCATGTGAGGTTGTAGCATAACTGATCACTTTAGTCAGTATTGTTAGCTGAAGCTTGCTCCACCCTTCCTTTTATGCCTTGTTCAGGGTATATCACTGTAGTGGAAAAGGCACTCCGATACTATGGCGAGGAGGACCATATAAGCGCTGGGCTTGGGGGTTTCTCTGTGATCATTTAATCATGTTGATAAACACTCTCATACAATATTACTTCTGTTTAATATTTACTTGGTATTCAGGTGGATGTGCTTTAAGGCCTTGGAGAAGAGACGAGAGGGCAGGAACACAAGTGTGATTACCAAACTAGTGGTCTTCATATAAAAAATGACTTTTGTATATTTTTATGCAAAAAGGATTCATAAAGTATTTTCATATTTTGCGGTGAACATGAAAGCTTTCAGAAATTGTTTTGGATGATTTTTTTCTTAATTTTAGAGTGAACATTACTTTTTTTATGTATCCTTAAATTTTCAAATGCTTATGGTTTTTACTTTTACTTCATTTCAGTTGTTCACTTGACATAACCCCCTAAATAATTACTCCCAAACAGTATGCCCTATTTCTTTATAATCTATAGCTCTATACTACTAAGCTTCACAGTCAAAGATGGCCAAACACAAATAAAGCACATTGATATTTTGAATGTTGTGATTATATGGATTTAAATATACTGTCTGTTGAATGTTTTACTGGTGGAATCTGATTTTACCAGTGTATTGTTTTTGTAACCTTTCCTTGATGGAATAAAACAAAAGTAAATCTGTTTCCCCAGCCTTAGTTTTTTGTAGCACATATTTTTTCCTAACAGTGTGTTACTGGCACTTGAAAAAAGAACATAAGTTGGAGCAAACAAAGCAAGTGTTGGCAATTATAGTTCAACAAAACAGAACGTTTATTGTGGCTTGGCCTCATGCTGGTTTGCTACTATACACTACTTCACAAGGGAAGAGCCTCTTCCAACTCCACTTTCAACTTTTAGGTCATGATGATCAGGAGTTTAGAGGACATCAGGCGTGGCTAAATGCCTCTTAACAGAATTATACAACTTGGTTATATTCTGTGTACAGGAGAGCTGTCAGTGAAGTTAATGGGAATGCAAAAGATGAGATATCTTGGGTTTAATAAAGATTTGATAGTATCTGAAATTATATTCCAATGACTTGATGAGGATTATAGGATGGACTGAAGTCTGTAGGCAAAACTTAATGATAAACAGTGTCTCAAATTGGGGACAGGTAGGTGGTGGTAGAATGCAACAAATTAGTATTTGTTGGTCCAGACTATTTTCATGAGTTGGAGGAACATGTACTGTGCAGTTTAGTAAACAGGGATGGGTACCAAGTATCAGTAAGATAGTGTTAAAATGGACAAAAAACTAATTGGATGTACGTGTGGGAGTGGTGGGAAAGAACTATTGAGTTCAGGGTGTGTGCAAACACAAGTATGGTCCCTGCTCCCAAGGAGTTCAGTCTAGTTACTACAGAGGCTAGATTGTGCTAGGAATAAGTGTTTGTGTCAAATGACCCCAAACAGAAGCCTGGATTAAGGTGCACTGATGGGAATGGGAGAAGAGAACCCTTCTTAGACTTTAAGCTGCATTTTCAGAGATGTGCCAAAGCAGGGAAGCCCAGACTCCTGTTAGGGTAGCTGGAATATTATTCGTGTCTGGGCTCAGTATCAAAATGAAGTAGGAAGATCAGTAAAAGCAAGAGTACCAAGCTATTGGTGTACTGACTCAGACATATCCTCCTATTACATGGGGTATTATAAAACATACTGATAGAGACAAATTGGCATTGTGGAAGACTGTTACAAAATCTCTCTGCTTAAGTTTTATTAAGCTAACGTTTAAATTATTACCCCCATCTTGGTAAACAACTTAAATGTTTGTACCTATTCTTGGTATTCATCTGAATAAATGTGGGCAGGTTTTTTTTGGTTGCCTTTCCTGGGATTACATGCATTTCATGGCAAGACTCAAATACATAATTTCCTAATTGCCAGCATTGTATATGTAGATTGACTCACCTGGTGCAAGAGATTGGTACACCAATCTAATAAAAGTGGAGATACAGTAATGTAGGTTGCTCTTTTGTACCAGATGCTACATCTGTGATCTCCAGCGCCTTCTCTAGACTTAACGGGCAAAGGCAAAAGCTGTGATAATAGCTTAGCAAATACTGACAGTGTGCAAAAAGGAGATTCAGAAAAATAAACAGTCAGTGACTGGTTCTTTTTCACCCCTCAAAAGGGATGTAATACTTAATTTATTTCATTAAGATTCTCAAGTTGAAGCAGTGGCTAGGACTGGAAGCAAATAGTGCAGTGAAGAGCTATGTCGTTCTGTTAGAAGTATGGAATAGAACTTAACATTTAGAAAAAATGCACCCTATCACCTTTCAAAAAATGCACTGAATTGCTTTATTAAATGTTTAATTTATTTTGCAAGCAAGAGAAACTGTTCACAAACAGTACAAGTTACTGAATAGGAGCAAGTACAGTATATTCAGAACAGCTCTGCTACTTGGTATGTATTGTATTAAAAGTCTACCCCCTCTATGAAACCTTGAGTATTTCAAAATATTCTACACACACAACTTACTCTTGTATTAAAAAAAGACTTTTACAGGTGGTTGGAGACCCTGTTGAATACCAACGTCATTGTAGCAGAGAATGCACCATTGCCTAAGAGCATGCTTCCCCCCCCCTTCCAGCAGAGCAATCAAGTTATAAGGGGGGGGAAAAGACAGGCATTTTTCTTTCTATCATGATCTTGGAAACTAGCATTTGTTTTTAGTTTCCATGTGGCAAATGTATTTGTTGCATTATGAAGAGCCTGAATTTCACAGAGCTCTGTTTAGCAGAGACTTCAGTTTTGCTTTGCAATACCTAAACTTCTTTCTGTACTGGCATTATTTGTGGCATCCTTAAGGAACAAGGTTTGCACTCCTCCTATAAATACAATATTGTAGGATCAATGAAAAAATGTTAGTTTTCACTAGTACATTTTCCCTGTAAACAGTTAGAATCTTGTCTAGGAGATTTCAGATTAACAAAGCAAGCCAAGTTTTGGGCTTTAATTCTTTAGTGTATTTCTAGATATATTTTGCTTTTCCCCTTTCTCCCCACCCCCAAAATAGAGACAGGCCACCTAGATCTTTTCACTGAGCTACAAACTTTTTTTAAAGTAAATTTCATTTTTACTCAGTTACCTCTTCCCTTACCCAATTCCTCTTCCCTTGCCAAAAATGTTGACAGTGCTCCGGTGATTTAAATCTGACCTCTAGTGGAATATGTGAAAACTGCACTTCACTTCAACAATATGGTCACTGGACAAATACAAGAGTTACTGGCTTCAAACACACTAGTCGTGGTTTTCATAAACACTTCTAAAAAGTAAACATTCCTATGGAGAGCTGCTTCTGCTTATCAGTCATGCTGAAGGTGGAAGAATTACACTTTACCACAGTAACTAATGAATATGAACCATGCATTTAGAAAGCATATTGCACACTTCACAGTCCAGCTAAGATCACTAACTCTCAGAAATACTTTAAAATTTAGCAATAGGTTTAGTACTTGAGGGGTATAAAATATACCAATACAAAAAGATAAAAATTATTGGTATAAACCACTACCTTAATTTTGAGTTTATCTATTTAACCCAGTTTGCTCCTTATATAGTATTGGGATGGAAGATGGTTAGTCTTTCAGAATTTAATGCAAAGCAAGTGTATAATTTTTCTGCTACCTAGAAAAAAAATTGCAAAGCTTACCCCAAGTCACTTTGTTAATTCCATAAGGCAAGATAATGTGAATTAGAAAGACAGAAGTGGTGAGAATAATTTTTGGAGCTATAACTGCAAGGCATCTAACTACTCAGTTATGCATCACTGAACAAAGTGTTTAACTATACTGAAGTAAAATCTATTCGCTTTCACTGAAAACTTCCAGCTATTATTGAAAGTAGTTAAATAATTACAACCTAAAATTATCATCTCATTCTAATTCAACTTATTGCAAAATGTAATCAGAAAAGTTAGGCAACATTCTTACAGCATACATGGACGGAATTGGTCTTAATATAAAAATGTATCTGCTCCTACAACACACTATACATACACTACAAAGCACCACAAAACATGATCAAAACCCCAAAACAGGGCAACCTCTATCATCAGCCTTGCGCTTTTCAGTGGTCGCGCTTCAAAGTGATGAGCTGTTTTAGACCGTCACTCCAGGTGCTGTGCATTTTAAATAGTAGCTATGTGATATGTCATCTATTTAACACAATAACAATTCTCTATTTATACAGAAAAGTTATTGTCAAATGTTTCAGAGCAATAACCTTTTAAAAAAGAAGCATGTCATGAGGTAGAATTAAAAAAAAACAATACTCAGTGCATATTGACAGGCATAGATTTAAAAAAAAATGCAAAATGAGCATTTCATTTCAAGGAATTCCGATAGTCTTAATAGAAATTACAAAAAGCTGCAATTACTTCAGGGTGCTTTTCTGCATTTCAAATTAATACACCTGTGCAAACAGCAAAAAGAGTGATTCAAAAGGATTTGCCATTGATCTTTTCAGCAAATCATTTAGCAAGCCAAGGAGTAGCAGACTGGGACGTTCAGAGAAGAGACGGTCCCTGGGAGGAACTTTTCCTTATCAAGTGGTCCACAGAAAGAAAAGCTGGAGAATTAGGGTCCTACATAATTCTGTAGGGGTATATTATTCCTAATTGGTATGAGAGTTGCATATGCGCATGCTGGCTGAGAAAATACTCTTCATTCTGGTTTTTAAAATTAACTTAGTACTAAAAGGCTACACAAACTTAACCCAATTTGCCATCCTTTGGTCTGTGAGCTGTAAATCTTCCACTACAGTTCATTTCAAGAGCACAATTTATATCTAGTTCTGCCACCCAAACAGAGATAACAGCAGATTCCTGTTCCTCTGTAAACTTTTTTTTTTTAATATAAAGTCTAATCATCTAAAAACTTTCCAAATTAGACAGACATTCTCCAGCTGAGCTTTTACTACTTTGCAGATCAGAAGCTTGCATCCTGGTCATGCAGAGTAGTACATTGGGTATTTAATGTAATTTGTAGTCCCTTACATCAGATAAGGAAAATATCTTGTAAGCAGAGTCACCCCCATTCAACAAATCCAAATTGACTGAGAATTGGATTTGCTGACTATTAACAGTACAAAATAGATACATAACAAAGGTGGGTGAAGACTGAAGGAAGGGATTTTTAATTTCAATAATTTGCATTTTGGACAAGCCATTTTGTAGGACTAACAAACTGGCATGTAGGACCATGCTTCCTACTACAGCAACTCAGTCCCCTTTATTTTTCTTTGAGAAAAACAAGTAAACTTATTTAGCTTGATCATTCTGCTTTATGCTGAAAATGGTTTATTTACATTTCAGTTTTAAAATAATCTTTTAATTCCAAGAGAATACATACTTTGATCTCTTACTTGTGCATCTCCCATCACTGCTATTCGGAGCTCCTGGTGGTAGCTCCAGTGATAAAGAGCGAGCCCATGTAGTACCTAGTTTTCACTTCAATGATGCACTGAATCCAAGGCATGTCCTTTCATTTTGGGCATAAGTAGCTGTGTACATTAGTTGCTGTAAGACGAAGAGATAACCCTATACTTTGCTTCATTAACTTAAAGTATGACTAGGTTAAGAGCCACTGCCTCCTCAATACACAAGGCTAGTATACAGAAAGTGTTCTACAGGTTGTCATTTAATACAGGAGAAACGGTGGGTAGGGACGGATTAATCAACTCAGGCTTATTGTGTGTGGAAATAGGGAATTTTGTTTCTCAATTGCTGCATGTTCAGTCACTTGAACTCAATCCTCAAACATTTAGTTGCTATGGAGTTAAATATGATTTCAAACAGGAGATGACGCAGGAGTAGATTAACCTTCCTCCAAAAGTAACGACAATCCAATGTTCATGCAAATACCCTCAGTAATAAAAAAGCCAGCAAAAAGCAGCAGGGTTCCTAAATCAATTTCTCCAAAGCTTTCCCGTGAGGCACCAGATGCTCAAAGTGAGGTAACATTAAAGTGAATTCCATTGATCCATTCTGATACACACGCACACAGGGCATGACTCATGGAGCGATCCAGTCCATTGGCAGGCTTCCAGATCTTCAACTACTGGACCTGATCAGCCTAGACCCATAGTGCCTTCTGCAGACTGTTTTTTGTTCAACAGTAAATCTACATTAAGTATATTTTATTTAAAATCCTTTCAGATACCACTGAGGACCAAAATCTAAATTCTTTCCAGCAAAATTTTCTGACTTCACTGGGTCCAAATCAGGACAAGTCCCCAGGAGCGTTTCACTTACTAAAGCCTGACGGATAAGCTAAGTACAGTTTAGGCTAGGAAGCATTACTGGCAATTTCTAGTGTAAAGTCCCATTGCTGTATATTTAAACTGACTGTGGGTTTTAAAAAAAGGTTTTTAACCTAGTTAGTACCGTAGCTGAGCAAGTGTCCCCACGTAGAGAGGTTTGCTGCCTCCAGAAGCTTTGTACCTTCTCTTCACTCCAAGCGAGTGACTGGTAGGAAGCCATGTTCATCTCCTCCTTAATGATAGTCTGAAGTCTGGAGAAGTTTCGTTCCTAGTTTCATGCAATAGGTATTCCAAATTTTAAATATGATTAAATTAATTTGCTTTCCACCCATACTATGAAATTATACATATATCCACTTGCACACTGAGTTTTGAGCCACTAGAGGACTATTTTTTTTCTGCAGATAAAAATGATTCTCAAAACATTATGTTCTTGTGATTACTATTGAAGCAACTGTATGTTCAGAAGGGTAAACGGCACTGAGGATAATTGAAACTGATTAGTTGTATCTGTGTATTCTTCTTGCTACTGAAAAATCCAGTTGAATCCAGATAATTATATATTTAGCCTGTATAAACTGTTCTCTGTTCCATACTGACAATGTAATCTGAAGGACTGTTTAATTTGGCAGAATGACAGCAGATGCCCTGCAGGCTAATTCTTTTGCAAAGGTGGTGGCTGAGATCTGGGCATGTTACAGAAGGGTATTTTATTATGCAGCTCAGCCTTGATAACACAAAGGGAAACGTCGAGGGGAGCATTTCTTAAGTTTCAAAACAAAATGTGATTAAGATTTTTTTATTAATGTGGAAAGCTTCCTACAATAAGGGCAGCAATTAGAAACCTTAGTGTCTGGGGCCCAACTTACTCCGCCGGAGGCATAACTTGTCATTTTAGGTCAAAACATTCCAAACAACTCCTTTGCAATGATCAACTCCGGCTTCCCTGCTCAATATGGCAATGTCTTCCTAGTGAATTCACTGAGGAAATGCATCTCCACGCTGACCTTTTACCATCTTGCAATAAACACAATATATGCACATTAAGGAAAACAAGCTAAGAGATTTAACTATAGCAAAACATTACAGAAAGGTGACAACATTTTTCTAGTCAATCATTATATGGTGAAAGGAAAGTGTTTTTCTTCTTTGTGGCTAAACTAAGCTAGTATGCAGGAGAACAGCTCCATTACCTAATTGTTGTAGAGGAAAGTTACAGCAATAGGAGGATGTCAGGAAGTCCAGCTCCTTCATGGCAAGGAAAGATCGTACCAGCAGGAAATGTGTGGGCATCGTTTGGCGTAACAATTCCCTCAGCCCTAGCGAGACATCTTGCAGATAGTCCACCCTAAGTCACACTGAAAGACCAGCATGTGCTACTGTGAAACCCAACCAGAAAGACTGGAAATCAGTGGCACTGGATCATCAGAAGCAGAGGTTTGCATGGAAGGCTGAAAACAGAATGCACAGAGCCTGACTTGTAGTGTCAGAACACATACAGTGCTGGACTGAGTACTCATTTCATTGCTATGTTCACAGACCATAGTAATTATGATCTTGTCCACATGTACAAGATTTTTTTTTTTTTTTTAAAAGAACACACTTCAACCAAACTGAAGTAATTATAAAAACAAACATCTGTGAAGTTCCTGTTGATGCAAGATGTGCCTAGAACTTTGGCTGATATAAAGAAACACGTCCACTAAGGCACCCTGAGGCAATCTGACAGTGTGTTGGAGAAAACTTGGTCGTCAGTACCACATCGTTGTGTGAATACAGAGAGCGGATTTCCTGCAAGGGACCGGCTTCTTTGGGCAAACAGTCGACAAGTTCACTGCACTGCGTGTCAAATCCCAACAAGCGGATCCCGTAGCCATGCGGGGAGGAAATCATTCGACCATCAGGGCTGAAACAAAGTTCTTTGATGTAACCCCGGCCTACATTGGCTTCTTCAATGCAGTGAGTCAATCGGAGAGAACAACGAGGTGAGACAGGGCGCACTGGGGCTCCTTCTTGGAATTCGTACACACAGGTCCACTAGACGGGGGAGAGAGGAAAGTTATATTTATCCACATACACGAGGAACAACCCAGTTATTCATTCACCCCCCACGTAGGTGAAGTGAGTTAGACATCGGCACTAAAGCCAACACTTTACTTCTCTCTCCTTTGATACCACTTACTGCTCTGAGCTATTTAAAACAGAACAGCCCTTAGGCCATTTCCCCCCTTTAAACTGAATAGGTAAAATTGACACAGGATTTCTCTCAGTGCAGAAGCAGATATGTCGTTGCTAAAATAAATCATTCAAAATACAAGATCTGATTTAACTGGAGGAAGTAAAATGCAGGGCTGCTGTATAGAAGAGAAGATGCGCCTACTGCAGCATAGGAAACGCTCAAGGAAATAGAGGCTCAACTGGAACTGTGATACAGTGACTCATGATTAGACACTGGAATTTCTGCACTGTTTGAACCGCAACACAAATTGGAAAACCACTTAGAAGAAAAGAGAGAAAGCTTTTGTAGGAAGATCACTGCCAGTATGTCGATATGTACATTAGTCCCAGCCAACACTAATCCAAATGGTGGCAATCTAGAACTGTATCCTAGGAAAAGGCATTCATTCATACTGAGTGCTTCTCAAACTACTGCTGAACAAGAGAGAAAACCACTCTGGCACTTTGCGGTTAAAGTTAGGGAGAGGACAAGGTCGTACTTTTTGTATTTGTTGGGCTACTAAACAGGTCACTGCAATTCACATTTAAGGTACTGATTCTGAAAAGACATGTGACTTTACTCACATGAGCAATCTCACTGAACTCAAACGGCACTACTTGTGGTTAAAGTGAAGCATGTACTTACATTTTTGCAGGATTGGGGTTTAAATTGTGGATATAAATCAGATATTAATGCAAAACACTGAAAATTTTACCAGTGCTTTGAAATCACATCTACTCAAATGCAATTTTGTAGCACACAACATAAAAGTCTTTAAATTTAGAATGTGAATTTCACTTTTTGCAACAATTCATTGAAGTGCTGTAAGACAGGAAAACACAATGCAAGGTGCTAGCTTTAGAGATGCCAATATTTGTAAAAAAAACAACTATATAGCACCTTATTATATCTTAATCTGGCAAAGTTTTGTATCCTACTCATGAAACTGTGAGGAAAAGGTTATGCTTTAACAGAAGGTCAGAGCTCGGTATCCCTCTGAAAACGACGAGAAGGATACTCCATTCATTATCCTCAAGACTAATCTACTGAAGCACCCACAAGACCATTCACAAAGGAAGCTGGTTGTACCCTTGCAGAGGATGTAGAAGCTGCCTTTAGTTATTCAGCAAACAGGTAAGAGGAACAATTCACTATACTGAACTGACCCGAGTCATGAATCTGTCCATGCAGTCTCATATGGGTTGTATCATTACCAACTTCTTTTGTAACTAAGCTACCTGCTGCATCATCAAGCCTTTCCATCCTTTATGCTTATCCAATAAACATCCATTTATTTTGGATGTTTCTTTGCCCCTATATAGATCGGGGAAGGCAATCCTGTATCTAGGCACCTCTGACTGCATTGTACAGGAGCTCACTCTTGAAGTACTAATGCTTGTCCATTATGGGCAGCTCTGTATTCTGCTTGTCCTGACTAGCCAGCAATAGAGAACTTTAATTTGCAGCATAAGCACCTAAGGGTGGTGAGGGTTTTTGTTTTTGTTTTAAGCTTATGACAAGTTGGAGTTTACACCACTGTGACTTAAGCTTGGACGAATGTTCATGATTTCCAACTGCCATGTAATGAGATGTGTGGAGCGAAGCTGGTAAAGCAACCTGTAACAATTTTTCGATGAAAGTCATAATGTATGGATCCGAGTCCAATTCTTTATGTAAATGTCCACAGGAAAGAATGAGGCAGCCACGGGTCCTAGTTAGAAACTGGTTTCTTGCAAAAGTTACAATAAGGCCACTCACATTGAATAAGCCAAGGAAACTCAGTTATCTGCATGTTCAGAAGTACTTTTTAGTGTGAAGTAACACAATGTATCTTACAATGGTTTGATTGTCAATTCATAGACTAGTCGTTATCCATCTCAGTGTAAGTCTGCCAAGCTTCCAGTAATTACTTTGCAAGACGCTTGCAGAACGTGAACGTTGCTTTGGTATGGAACAAAGCCATTCCAATGCAAAACGTGTCAGATGGAGCTAAACAATGCTGGTTTATCACTGGCAAGTGTTATTAAAAAAAGCCTTTTTGTTCTTAGAAAGTGACCTGAATATATGCCGTCGGTCTCCTAGCACACTACTCAGGCAAGCTCCAGCCCAACCCTGCAATAGCAAGGAGATTTCAGGGACAATTTTATTTTCACCATTTCAAAGATGGAGAAGGTTGCTAGAGAATGGAATCCGTGGCTCACAAATGATAGCTCATGTTCTGCACTGGATGCATTTCTGGAAGATCTGCTTTAGCTAAACACAAGTTATCAGGCTCAACAGAGGGGTAACTGGATAAAAGTTTAATGGCCTGTGATATACTGGAGATCAGACAAGATTATCTAATGCTCCCTTTCTGGCCCTAAAAACTCTATGATGGTGTTTTTACACCAAGATGCTAATTTCTACCACCAAAGTCTCTCCAGAAGGGTATTCATTGATCCACAGATATTCTGCTAAGGAGCCAGCAGTGTAACATCAGATTTCTTAGAGCAGCGCACACAAGCCTCTCTCTTATAAGCAGATAATTAAGATCTCTTGATAACCTCCAACAGGCATATACTCTGATATTTAGGAACTGCTGTTGTCGAGCACTTAGGACATCAACAAATTTTCTACTGGTAAGGAATCACATTTGCTACAGACTGTTGGCTTAGCCAAGTATTGTGAATACAAAGCTGTATCACGTATATAAACACCCCACACTATTATGAACACTCCTTAAGGTTTTAATGTCTGCACAATTATTCAGATCAATGGTGCAATCTGAAGCCTCTCAGGATCTTTAGACAAGCTTCTGGATTTGCAGGAGTGGTTTTCTCCACCAAAAGCCTGAAGGCAAAACCTGCATTTAAAAACAAATCTTGGTCATCCTGGTCTGTGGTGTTGAGTTCCTGGTGTCCTGCATGAAGCACACATGTAATGTCTGTCAGTGATTCAACTTGCTAGCACATGCTTCTTCCCTGCAAAATATCCGGAATGACAAGAAGAGGTGGTAGGCTATGATCTGACTTAAGAACACTTGATAATTCTGGATATGCACCATTGCACTGTTTGCTATCTCACCCAAGGGCAGCACATTTTTTCCTGGCTCCAAGTGTTTTCACAGTTCACCTTTGCCTGTCTTTAAGTAGCTCAGTTGAAGCCCTTTGGGGCGCTCAGGTGCAGCTTTTGTTTACCTACTGCACATCATGGCAGGCTACTCATACTGATGATAGCACAGCCTGAAGTCCCTGTTACCCTGAGAAACTGGACACTTTCTTCCAGATTGTCAGAGTGAGAAATTCTCAGCTCAAACTCCTCTTTCTTGATTGTGACCTTACTGGTCACATTCAGACTGAAGTGCAGGCTGCCTACCCAATCACTGCGCTCACCTGCATGCCAGGCGACAAATGGAATGGGACAAACATTCAAACTGCAAATCTCCCAGAAACAGGCATGCTATGGTGGTCAGGAAAAGCAAGTGATTCATAGAATCATAGAATATCAGGGTTGGAAGGGACCTCAAGAGGTCATCTAGTCCAACCCCCTGCTCAAAGCAGGACCAATTCCCAACTAAATCATCCCAGCCAGGGCTTTGTCAAGCCGGGCCTTAAAAACCTCCAAGGAAGGAGACTCCACCACCTCCCTAGGTAACGCATTCCAGTGCTTCACCACCCTCCTAGTGAAATAGTGTTTCCTAATATCCAACCTGGACCTCCCCCACTGCAACTTGAGACCATTGCTCCTTGTTCTGTCATCTGCCACCACTGAGAACAGCCGAGCTCCATCCTCTTTGGAACCCCCCTTCAGGTAGTTGAAGGCTGCTATCAAATCCCCCCTCATTCTTCTCTTCTGGAGACTAAAGAATCCCAGTTCCCTCAGCCTCTCCTCATAAGTTATGTGCTCCAGACCCCTAATCATTTTTGTTACCCTCCGCTGGACTCTTTCCAATTTTTCCACATCCAGAATCATAGAATCATATTCCCCATATTACTATTAGCTTCCTATCATTCCTAAAGATACCAATGCAAAGGTTAGGAAAATGGCATAAATTGAATACCAACTAGTCACCCTATTTCTAATTCAATCCAAAACAGTGTATTGCAACCAAAAAAAAGTCAATCCACTGTCAATCATGGAGATGCAAAATCCACGTTCACCTGCAATTAAGGAATTTGATATGCAGTTCTAGGATTTGACACTTCTTATTCTAAGTGCCAAGTTTTTAAGTACATGCCATGGTTTTTGTTTGTTTGTTTTACCTCCTGGTCATCTGTATTACTTGAGCACCGAAGAAGAGTAGCCCATCCTTTGGGATGGAGCTGCAGCGATGTAATGCAATTACCACGGTCCCTTTCTCCAGGAACTTCTGGTGTTAAAACCTCAAGACTATTTCGTGGAGATCCACCTAGGAGAGAGATACCAACCACAAGTCACACAGTATCACTACATAACTGTTCCCATCTCTTTTCACTATTGACCAACTCTACATAGCAAAACACAATCAAATGAAAAATACATTTTTGAAACTTACATCACACTGTAAGAGATTAAGTGCTTTAACACAAAATTTAACCACCCTAAGTAGTATTTATACCAGTTCCACAGATACATAATTTCTGCCTCAGTTTACTTAATTTGCTGAAGGGTACAATTAGTTAGTGGCAGAGCAGCAAGAGAACACCAGTCCTGATTCTGCTCTGACAACGTATCTTTTAAGAAGTCTGTGTGAACCCAGCTCAGATGACATTAATATGCAAAGATAGAGGATATCACACATACATTCAGCTTTTCATTGTCATTGCAAGATATTTTTAAAGAGCACAGTTCCACAGTAACCACTAAAATGGGCATTGGAAGGAGTGACTTCCCTGTATCAACCTTGCTGAGTTCACAAGTAAACAATGTTTATATTATTGCGAGCCGTGCAAACTCACCCTGGGATCTGAATCTCAAGCTGGGTTCTTTCCTTTTTGTTGCTCACCACTAAAAGGTTCTGCAGGCAGATTCTGCCCTCACATTTAGGTACTCACATAACCAACCCTCACATCACCGTAACATCTGAGCACTGCACAGTCATTAGTGACTTTATCCTCAACACTATCCCTATTTTACAGGTGAACTGATATATGGAAAGGACAATGGAACAAATTATTAAACAATCCATTTGTAAACACCTAGAGGAATAACAGGGTAATAAGTAACAGCTAATATGGATTTGTCAAAAACAAATCATGCCAAACCAACCTAATTTCCTTTCACAATAGGGTAACTGGCCTACTAGATAGGGATAAGCAGCAAACATGGTAGATCTTGATTTCAGCAAGGCTTTTGATACCGTCCCACATGACATTTTAATAAGCAAACTAGGGAAATGTGGTCTAGATGAATTTATTATAAGGTGCATGCATAACTGTTTGAAAGACCATACTCAACGCAAGCCATTGATAACTGCTCTGTCAAGTTGGGGGGTAACTCTAATGAGATTCCAGAGAGGTCAGTCCTAGGCCTGGTACCATTCAACATTTTCATTAATGACTTGAATAATGGAGTGGAGAGTATGCTTATAAAATTTGCAGATAACACCGAGCTGGAAGGGGTTGTAAGCACTTTGGAGGACAGGATTAGAATTCAAAATGACCGTGACAAATTCGAGAATTGGTCTGAAAGCAACAAGATGAAATTCAGTGAAGTAAAAAAATCCTACATTTAGGAGGGAAAAAAATCAAATGCGTGAATACAAAATGTGGACTAACTGGCTAGATGGCATTACCGCTGAAAGGGATCAGGGGTTACAGTGGATCACAAAGTGAACATGAGTAAACAATTGATACAGTTGTGAAAAAGGTGACTATCATTCTGGGGTGCAACAACAGGAGTTTTGTAAGACACAGGAGAGGATTGTCCCACTCTACTTGGCACTGGGGAGGCCTCACTGCGTCCAATTCTAGTCCCCACCTGTTAGGAAACATATGGACAAAGTGGAGATAGTTCATAGGAGAGCAACAAAAATGATCAAAGGCTTAGAAAACCTGAGGAAAGGGTAAAAAACAGGGCATGTTTAGTCATGAGTCAAGGAGACTGAAGGGTGACCTGATACTCTTCAAACATGTTAAGGGCTGTTATAGAGAAGACGTTCTCCATGTCCACTGAAGGTAGGACAAGAAGTACCGGGCTTAACCTGCAGCAAAGATGATTTAGGTTAGATACAGTATTAGGAGAAACTTTCTAATTAAAGATAGTTAAGCACTGGCATAGGGTACCAAGGGAAGCTGTGGAATCCCCATCACAGGAGCTCTTAAGAGCAGGTTGGACAAACACCTGCCAGGGATCCTGGTTCTGCCTCAGTGTGGGATGGGAGTGGGGAAAGGAGGCTGGACCAGATGACCTCTCAAGGCCCCTCCAGCCCTACACACAAAGATTTAGTGACTTGCCCAAGGTCACACACTGTCTCTGGCAGAGCAGTGATTCTCCTGAGTCCCAGTCCAGTGTGCGAAGCATGAAGCCACCCTATGTCTCTCCCACTTTAATAGGTTTGTATAGGTCTACAGCTTGCCCTGTAACTGGAATTTCATGGCCAATTCTGTTGATGCCCAAGGACAAATAGAATCTGTCTCACTCCACCGGGTTAGCTCAGCATAGTTAAGAGAAGCAGTAAATGGGTTTTTTTTTCTGACACTAAAGCAAACAGAAGAAACTGAACATACAAGCAGCGGGGAGTAGTTCTACTGAGTAAGGTGTTATTTTTACACAATCACTTTTCCAAGTGTAAATTCTTTCAAAACTGCTTCCATTTACTAAAAGAAGCTGTATTTCTTCCTCTAGCAATCATGGCATAAATGCCCCAACTACTCAAATGAATAAGCAGCACTGAGAAATACTGCACAATCAAAAAATAATTGTGATTTCATCATATGCAGAAGGGTGCTTATGTCATAGAATCATAGAAATGTAGGACTGGAAGGGACCTCGATAGGTCATCTAGTCCAGTCCCCTGCACTGAGGCAGATCATCTCTGACAGGTTTTTGCTAACTTGTTCTTAAAAATCCCCAAGGACTGGTATTCAATAACCTCCCTTGGTTCCATGCTTACATATCCTTAGAGTTAGGAAGTTTTTCCTAATGTCTAACCTAAATCTTACTTGCTGCAGATTAAGTCAATGTCTTTCCTTCAGTGGAGAACAACTGATCTTTATAACAACCTTTTACATACTTGAAGACTTATGTTCTCCCTCAGCCTTTTCTTCTCTAGGCTAAACATGCCAATTCTTTCAACCCTAACCTTTCCTCATACGTCATGTTTTCTAAACCTCTTTTTTGTTTCTCCCCCCTGGACCCTCATCCATTTGTCCGCATATTATGCATTAATGTAAAACAAGTGTCTTGTTTCTCTTTTGAAATCTGAAAGCAACAAAATTAGAACTCCGGACATCACCATTCTATATACTGTGATGATGTACAGTACTGAATTTGTGGAAAACCTAGTGAGATTTTTAAAATAGCCTAAGCAATAAGAGGTAGGAAAATATATAAAACTTAAAAAAGTACACAGTATTTATTCACTTTTACATTTTGGCTACACACTGGACCCACTTACACATAAGAACCTATGCGTTTTATTCTAGTCTTAACATACCTTCTCGTTGGGAGGGTCGGGACATGTGTTTCTCGGACAATGGACCGGAATCATTCTGGTGACATGGTGAACCCACAGTTCTAGGACCAGATGAACTGGTAGCTGTCGTATCTGAAACCAGAGTAGCAGGCATGTAGATCTGACAGATGGGAGAAGCGCTTTTGCTTTGTATGTATCTCATTTTAACGTCCTCTGAATGTAAACCAGCACAGCCCTGATCAAATAGGTCTCTCTAATGAAGACAGTGCTTTCCCAAGAAATGCCTTAAACCTCAAACAATTGAGCACCAAACCACTAATTCTAACCCAAAATGAGCTAGTGTTCAGTGCACTCTTTTCAATTTGAAGTGTGGCTCTGCTCTGAAAAACAACCCTAGAAGTACCATTATGGGTCCATGTTTGCGTCTGATACAAGTAAACTAACTGCCAGCATGACAAACTCAACCTGGGGTCTAAGAGTCAGGCGCTGGGTTCTCCCCTGCTCATGCTTCTGCAGTAATGGATGCTGAAAGGTAAAACAGTCCCTCAGTCACACCTGTGCAACTCCATTTAGACTGAGGCTGCACAGGTGTAACTCGGGTCAGGGCCTGACCTGCAGCATCTTTGCCACTGGGGCTGATGAGTCAAACAACAAAATTCAACTTGGATTCAGGGTCTGTATGAATGGCAGATCGCAATTAGAAAAAATCTGCTCCATTCACTAGTAACTACAGCAAATTTGCTAGGAAATAACATGAAGCCCCATTATGCCATTTATAAGGTCCCTTTTCAAAGCAGCACTGCATGTTTAGTAGGTTACCTTGTCTTGATCACTGGGCAGCCTATAGTAGCTCTGCTAAGACAAAAATGACTGACACCAAACAGGAAGGGAGGTGCAGAGTACATTTTTAATTTTGGGGACTATTTTGTTAAGTTATTGCAATGTGGCAAAATGAACCACAGAATTTCCTGTTGCTGAGTTCTCTGAATCCTGCTACTAAGTATTCCACAGCACCCATGTTACAGACCAATAGGAAATAGTCTCCCACATTAGTTATTTCACATTTGAGCACTCTGGTGTATCCTATTAAGGCTTATCTACACTTAAAATGCTAGCAACGCTTCAGCGCAGACATTACCTACACCAATGGGAGGGATTCCCCCATCAGCACTGGCAAGCCTCCTCTGCAAGAGGCAAGCTTGGTCAGTGGAAAAATTTTGTTGTTTGACTCATCTGGTGCTGTCTATATGGGGACTTTGGTCAGCTTAACTACAGGCCAGAGTCACTCCTGAACAAGGTAAAATAGCGATCATAGTGCCACTTTCCTGCTAGAATCTTCTTAGCCACGCCTCTAAGGGCATGTCTACGCTACCCGCCGGATCGGCGGGTAGTGATCGATCTATCGCGTCTACTGATCCCCGATCACTCTGTCGTCGACTCCTGTGCTCCACCGCGGCGAGAGGTGGAAGCGGAGTCGACGGGGGAGCGGCGGCAGTCGACTCCACGCCATGAGGACGCGAGGTAAGTCAACCTAAGATATGTCAACTTCAGCTATGCTATTCTCATAGCTGAAGTTGTGTATCTTAGGTCGATCCCCCCTGCAGTGTAGACCAGGCCTAAGGGAACAGTATACAAATACCTCTATCAATGGATCACAGAGTACAGATTTTTACTAACAAGAATTCACCTGAACTTGATGTAGTTCTTCTGGCTCTTAATATTGGATAGCTGCCAACCTCTAAGGACTTGGTTAAATCAAGGTCATGCAAAATCAGAAGATATCCAGAGGAAGTGGAGATCAACATTTTTGAACAGTCTGGTGTCAGTCTCATCCGCATGAGAAAACGGGTGTGAAAAAACTTCTTGTGAGGACATCCTTCTTCGGTGCACCTGGACAGTGCGAAATGAGAGAGATGATTAGGGTCAAGATTGGCAAAAACAGGAGCCTAAAGTTAGATTCTGAAATCCACAGGTCAATTCATAAACACATGAGCTGATTTTCCAAGTGCTGAGCACTCTGTGTGTCCCCCCCACTGACTCATTCACCATTTGTACACTCTCTTTTGGATCTCATTTAAACTGGACTTTATATGGAGGGTGGGAATCTGCGACGTGCACACTTGAATTTCTAGACTGATATAGCACATTGTTTCAATCTGACCTACACAGCCTCCTTTGAATTTTTAGATCTTCATCCCAATAAGGCAGTCCTAATTCTTGATTGTCACCATTGGCTGATGAGCAATCAGTGACAGAATTTAAGAATGTATTAAGTTTCCATTCACAGCAAAAGAGTTTCATCCAAGATGAATGTATCTATTTTAAAAGAGCCCTACCACAGTTCATATATTTAATAACCATACATAACCCATATTCACATACCTGTTGGTGTCCCAAATGATCACATTGCCATCAAACCCTGATGTTACTAGTAGTCTGGTATTGGTGTCATATTCAATGTTCTTCACCCAGCTCGTGTGACCATGTAAAGTGCACACTTTTGTGTTTAGCTTTCTCAGATCCCAAAGTGCTATCGTAGTGTCATCAGAGCAAGTTGCAAACAGTCGATTATCCAGAAACCTGTGAAGTTGACAGTTAAATATTGTAAAGCAAGCACAGTCTTGTCTGCCTTGTGTGTCTAAGGCGTTTCAGACTTAGTTATTCCTGAACTGGGAATTATGATTTATAAAAATAAAGCTACACACAAAGGACTGATAGTTTGCAGTAGCAGACAGTTTAGTGATGTGACTCTTACCACTCTTTTTGTGGCAAAAACGTAAGTATCAGTTTCATATTCCATCGCCAGGGACAAACTAAAGAGAGCAGCTAACAAGATCTATGGAAATAGAGCAGGGGAGGACAATATTTTTTCATAGCATGGACCACATCTTAAAGACTGTCTCAGGGATGTCCCATTGGTGGTTTTCATAGATTATCAGGCCAGAAGGGACCATTGTGATCACCTAGTCTGAACATGCCACAGGCCTTTCCTGAATTAATTCCTGTTTGAACCAGCCATATATTTTAGAAAAGCATCCAGACTTGATTTGAGAGATTTCCAGTGATGAAGAATCCACCACAATGCTTGATAAGTTGTCCCAATGTTTAATTACCCTCATTGTTAAAACGTACCCCTTATATCCCGTCTGAAGTTCTTTAGCTTCAACTTCCAGCCATTGGATCTTGTTATACCTTTGTGTGCTAGCCTGAAGAGTCCATTATCAAATTTCTGTTACCCACGTAGGTACTTACACACTAATCAAGTCACCCCTTAACCTACTCTTTATTAAGCAGAATAGATTGAGCTTTTTAGTCTCTCACTACAAGATGTTTTCCATTCTGTAAATCATTCTTGGGGCTCTTCTCTGCACCTTCTCCAATTTATCAACAGCCTTCTTGAATTGTGGACACCAGAGCGGGATACAGCATTCCAGTAATGGTCACGCCAATGCCAAACACAGATGTATTGCCACCCCCTGCTCCCATTTGAGATGGGTCTGTTTATACATCCATTAGCACTTGTGGCCATAGCGCTGTACATGTGCTTTGAGTGCAATGCCCCCCCCCCCCCCCCCCAGTCCCTCCATGTCCCACTACTTGCTACCACATCTTTAGCAGATTGCAGCATAATGGCTGGCCTTTTAATAGACATATGGAATGAAGACACTGCAAGCCAAACTGCCATGGAAGATGTGCGGTAAGAGTTTATTGGATTTATAAGGCTTGCCACTAAAACAGGAAAGGGGCCCAAAATGTGTCTCAGGTAGCACTGGTGACACTGATCTCCCCCCGCCCCCAAATACTTTTTGGGCAGGGGAATAAAATAAATTTCTTAACTAATGGTGAGAAAAATACTTTTAAAATAGTCATTTATTTCTTTACAGATATATATATAAGCACCCAACACTGTACTATATAGCCTGTCATCCCTGGGGCAACTAAAGCAATTGCTCGTGTGGAAGATGCTAGGAAAGGATTGACTGTATTTTTAACTGCGTTTTAGTACAGTTTAGCAGGTGGAAGCTAGAAATTAGCATCACGTGACCAGCCAGCTTTCAGACCACCGTTAGTAAGAGACTCCCATCGGGGAGCCTCTTTATTAGAGGGATATTCTCAAGGCTGTCAGATTTCATTTAGACCTCCAGCCTTCACTTTGGTTTCAGAACAGCTCCACTTTTGTCAGCAGGCAGAGTGCTGAAAGATACAGGAATCCTCGTCTTCACACTTGAGATTCTAGTAGGTTTCACTGAATTGAGATGACATGGTACTGTTCTTTACTCTTTTTGCCCCTCCCTCCTTACCAATTCCTTTGACTCTTCCTCCCATGCTGGACAAAATCACTAGCTTCTCTCCATTCAAATCCCTCCTTTAAAAAAAACACACAGAACACATTTTCTGTGAAGCCTACCAATATTAGCCCATTATTAAACCCTGTCCCACTGTAAAAGGGACTCACCTAGCTGAGCTAGCCAGTGCATTTTATGCCTGAAATATTTTCTGGCTAAGTCACAAACTCCTTGGGGTTTTATACAGCACACCACTGTCACTTAAATAGCCAAGTAAACTAGTAAGGGATTTTGACCCAAGCACAAGGAGACCTCACCTCATTGTGACCTATTAATATTACTGACAAAGCAGAGTGTTTCAAAGTTTTGGTGACTGAAGAAAGTTAACAGGAGTCAAATTTTCAGAAGCGCTGCCACACAACTAACTAAATCTGGGCTGGGCCATGGTTGTACTCTGACACCCAGGGTAATTGCATTACTACCTTGATTACAAGAATTTCTGAAAATCTGGCCCAAAATTGGCAGAGAAGCTTATAAAGATGCCTTTCAACAATACCGGAGAGTTAGTCCAGCGAAGAGCTGATCGTGATATAGTGAAATATCACTTTTATCCTTCTAGCTTAGTATTTCCTTTTTACTGCGACTCATGAAAATGTTTAAAGACACTACAGAGGTTTTGGCTTTGTTTCTTTTTATTTATCCAGAGTGTTCGTAATATCCCCAGAATCTTGAATGCGAACACTTCAGTCCCTACTGGTTTTGTCTGTAGTTTCCTTCACTGCCTATTGCAGGGACCAGCATGAAGACAGTAAAACTCTGGGAATATTGCTCACCGTGGCTACAAGAGCCAGCAGAGGGAGCTCTGTACAGGATTGAACACAGATTTTAAAAAAAAAACGGTAACAGGAGTGAGACAGACCTGAGCAATTTGCTCCTAGGCTTTGCCATCATAGGAGGTCAGGTCTACCTTCCTCCCACCTTTCTCCAATCACTAACTTCTGCTAACCTCATTCTTCTAGTTTCTTGGCCTTTCTCCCCATCTTCCTCCAACCTCTCCCTACTTGGTCCTACAATTTCATCCCCTCCTTATCACTTCCCTCCACAAAAAGAAATTTAAAATCTTAAATAATTCCATACCAAAACGTCTGCACTAAAAGATCGAGTTGTGTAGTGAAGCACCCAAGAGCCATGGAATGCCTGCACAGCTGGAACTTCACCCCTTTGTTCATCTGAATTATGATACGGTCTTTAATGACATCCGCACACTTTTCCTGCGCAGGACCCCTGCCTCACTCAGTGCACAGGCTGGACTGAACAGTGAACATGGCAATTCAATATTTAGTTATTCTCAGGGTGGAATAATATAAAAGTCAAGGTGATTTAAGCCACTGCATTTTTTCTAAAAAGTCATCGATTTAAATCAGGTTTGAGGCTTTGTAAAACTAATTTAAAAATTTGTGCTACTGCAACTTTAGATTAAAATTTAAAGTGAACTAATTTATAAGTGCTGTTTTTCTAAATGCCACTATTGGTACAGTATCACTGCAATGTCACAAAACTGCTGGAGGCAAAAAACACAGAATATTGAAAGCGAAGGTCAGCATTTGCAGGATCCAGAAGATAACAACTTTACCCACATGACTTGTCCCAACGGCTTCAGTGGGACTATCAATGTACTTAAAGCTACGCATGTGCGCAAGTGCCCGCAGCATCAGGGATATCATTATTGAAAGCATTAGTGTCAAAATCTGTCACTTGAAAACAAAATTGCTCCACGTTAACAGTGAAAAAGTTATTTAGACTTCCGACCCATTTAACAGTTATTAACTAATACACTGGCCAGTTTCCAAAAGCAGGGCCTAGGCTCCTAAACCTATATTTAGGCACGTAAAAGTGGGATTTTTCCAAAAATCCTAAATCCCATTGACTTCAGGTTGCAAACCCTGATGAAGTAGCATAACCTGGTCAAAGCATTTCAGCTTTCTTGGCTTATGGAAGTTCAATATATAGGAAGGTGGTGTTAGCCTGTGCTATATTTACAGGCATTTGCATATCAGTTTTATGTCTGATTTTGGGTTGGTCACAGAGTAAATATGCTAGTGAGGCCCTGGATTTTTCTTTTTCAGCACGGACAAAGATTAAGTGCAAAAGTTCTTAGAAGAAAAAAAGGTCTCTGTGAAGTCTGAAAGGATGCTAACTAAAATGAGTATACCAGCTTTAGTAATTTAAGACTACAAAACAGGAAGTAAAGAACTAACATGTAAATAAAAAAAATTGAACGTAAAAATATATTTAAAAAAGAAATGATTAAAAAAATCTTTAAGAAAACCATGATCTTTACCCACCCTGAGTATCCTGACCATTCAATATGCTGTCCCCGTACTTCATTCTCTGCACACCGACTAACCTATGCATGAAACGAGGCATATGTACTACACACTTGCATCAGTCTATACACACCACCCAATGTCTGCTGCAAATGAGTATGATGGCTCTCCATTATTTAGTGAGGAGACACATTGGGAAAAAAAAGAGTCAGGCACTTTACCTTCTGTCAAGTAAGACGACTTTGAAACGGGAGTGGTGCAAGACTATGGATGGTCTAGTCAGATTATTACAGTCATCAAATTAAGCACGTAATGCTATCAGGTGATACTTCTTTATCCTGATAATCTCTGGTCTTCAGACAAAACTTCTGGATCAGATCCATGACTTGACTAAATCATAGTCTACTAGTATACACAGGGAGGAGACAGCCAATACCAGAAGGTTCTTTAATCTAGCACAACAAGAGCCCGGGGTTGGAAGCTGAAGCTAGAAAAATTCAAACTGGAAATAAGGTGTGATTGTTTTTTTAAACAGTAAGAGTAATTAATCAATGGGACAGCTTAAAAAGGGAAGTGGCAGATTCTCCATCACTGGAAGTCTTTAAATCAAGATTCTTCCTAAAAATATGCACTCTGCTTCAGCCACAAGTTTGTTGGGCTCACTGGGTGACGTTCTATGACCTACACAATGCAAGTCCACCTAGATGATCACAGTGATCTCTTCTGGCATTAAAATCTATGAGCTTGCTTTGCTTCAGCACAGAGGAAAATGACCAGACTGTTTGTGCTGTTGTAAGGGAGGTGCTTGAAATGATTAAACAGATCCAGAGTAAATAAAGACAGGGCAGCAGGGATTGGCTTTAAGGGGAGAGAAAGTTCCTGAGGTTGCAGCAAGGCAAGAACCCCAAGCCACTGAAAACGAATGGTGATAAAACACCGGCAACATGTTGTATTTTTCAAAATAGAAACCAGCTCTACATTGCTCAGTAACTATGTAAAAATGGCACCTTTTCACTCAAGGAGGACATGACTAAATACACTGGAAAGGACCCTGGTTAGCTCTATCTGGCCAACAAAGCTATGGGCGAGGGAGCTTAATGCTAACCTTCCTTGCAGATCAACTCGGTTCCAGTCAGTTATCTTTACACATTAAAAAAATTACTTCTGTCGCATCATCATCCATAGATCTCTTAGGTAACTGGGTTGTATACTGAGGGCGTACTTGGTCTGGTTTATTGCTGTGTGAAGAGGAAAGAATTCAGCTCGACTCTAGCTCATGTTGCATTTGTAGGGCTGGCAGGTTAAATCACCCCAGGTTTAGTTGTAAACTGAGCACATCTGATAAGAAAATCATTGTGATACAGAACCCACAACCTCATTAGCCATCTTTACTCAGTCACTTTTCAGGAATAGAATATTTTAGGAATCCCAGGTTTGGAAATTTACAATATAAAGGAGGGCAGGGTATCAGAATGAGCATTTACAGCGGGTGGGATCTCAAAGCAAAAGCGGAGTTGACGATACACCAAATACCTATAAACTAGAGGCAAATAAAAGACAAGAGTGAAGGGCTCTGGCAGGAAGGTCAATGCCATGCTGAGAAGCTCAATCCTTGCCCTTTTCCCACCATGTGTCATGCTGGCCCATCTTTCAAAGCCACCTCAGGGTGGGAGTTGTCCGATCCCTACCTCTAGGAAGGATGGAAGAAGGTGCTTACTCACAGTAAAAACAGACAAAGTGTTGAAGGGGAAATAGGCACAAAGAGATGAAGTAACTTGCTCAAGATCACACAGTAAAGCAGTGGCAAAGCTGGGACTAGAACCCAGGTCTCCTGATGCACAGTGCAGGCCCTCATCCACTATACTACATTGCCTCCAGTAACATTCCTCCTTCTAGCTAAATCTCAGGTTGAAGCAAGTATAAAGGGACAAAGGTGCGTTGTATGTACATGTTCAGTATTACGTTGCGTGCTTACTTAATTGTAACCTTGTCCATCAACTTTCTCCCCACTCACAAACTGCAGTATGGTAACTCGTACAGTTATACTACATTGTCTGTTGACAAGACAAAAAGCACAGAATAGCAGAGGACTGATCTGTATATCACTACAGCATCATGAACACATTAACACGTACAGTTAGGAAAAATGTTGGAGTTCTATTTACTCAAAGTTTGGTTTTGTTTCCCATGATACTAACCTGATATTATTCACACAGTCCTCATGAGCTTCAGAGAGAGTTTTGATGTGCTTTGAAGATATGGGGTCAAAAAGCAGGACCTCAGTCTGTTCACAAGCAACAGTTAGCACTGACCTGAAAAGCAAAAGAGGTATCTTGCAGTTAGTAAAGAGAAATGAAGGCTGCAAAGTAACCATTACAGCTGTTGTCACTGATTCATCTCTGTTCTATTGCTAAATGTGCACATTCCACAGATGGCTACTGTTCCGATTGGCTTTGTACAGTTACCTTTTCTCAAACCCTTCCTACTTCATGATTGTACAGTGGAAATTGGTCTACTGCAGGGGTAGGCAACCTATGGCATGCGTGCCAAAGGCGGCACGCGAGATGATTTTCAGTGGCACTCTCACTGCCCGGGTCCTGGCCACCGGTCCAGGGGGCTCTGCATTTTAATTTAATTTTAAATGAAGCTTCTTAAACCTTATTTACTTTACATACAACAATAGTTTAGTTATATATTAGACTTCTAGAAAGAGACCTTCTAAAAACATTCAAATGTATGACCGGCATGCAAAACCTTAAATCAGAGTGAATAAATGAAGACTCGGCACACCACTTCTGAAAGGTTGCCGACCCCTGGTCTACTGCTTACTCACTTACCAAATCAATTCCTCGACTACCTATTCAGAAAGATTCCATCTCCTCTACAGCCTGGCTGTTGGCATACATTGATGCACAGCTGGTGTATTCACTGGACAGATCACATGATCTTTTTAATTCAGCGTGTTTTAGATGCAGTGTGGTTCTTTTATAGCTATTGAACTGATATGTTACCTCATAACATTTGATGACAATTAGGTATATTTTAGTACAGTTTTACAGTGTTCTTTAAGGGTACTTTGCCCCATCAGTACAGTACTTTATATTCTAACCTAGGAGTTCCTAGGTGGGAAAGTGTGCACGGATTGGTTAAGGATTATTGTCTGTAATAAGGACAGGAAAAGAAGGATGAAGAGTAGTAGTGAAGATATGGGTTATATTCCTCACCTCTATCACAGATTTCCTGTGTGACCATGGGCATTTAACAATCTTCCTCTAGCTATACAATGGGAATACATGCCTCTCGGAAGGGTACTGGGAAGCTTTATTAATTCATGTGTTGAGATCCTCAGACAGAAACCTCTAATACACATGCAATGGACAGTAGTAGTACTTAAGTACATTTGGAACACAGGTGAGAACTCTAGAATCTGGGTCATGTGTCACCACCCTGCCAGTTGTAATGTATGTGTTTGGATCATTTCAAACTAATACACATGAAGGTGTTCTGTAATCAGCAATCAACCAGTAAATATTTGACATTTACCAATACTAACCAAACCAGATAATTACTTCATTTCAGGCAGCTGTTTCTGAAAGTCAAATTAATTTGCTCTCAGTCATAACAGCTCATCCCTTTCTCTATAATAATTTTGAGTTGGGTAGCTGCTCACTTGGGGCCTGATCCAAAGCCTACTGAAGTCAGTGGAAAGAAAACATTCAGGATATACTATTTAAAGAGTGCTCTGTCTGAAAGCAGAATTCCTTTAACCTGACTAATTTTTAAATATTCAAGTAGAGTGCCATTTAAGGATAATCTGACCATTCCAGGAGCTCTGTTAAAACTTCTCAATTATTCTGCATAAGGAAAAAAAAGCCCACACTTTTGGAGCAGAATTTGGCAATCATTAAGAACTTTAAACTACTTAGCTATTTTAGGACTCAACCATTTATTGCTAAAACTTTAGAAGAAAATAAAGCTGATGTGGGTTACTAAATCTTAAAGATTTAAAACACAGGTAGAAGTCAGAGGAACGATTATTTGCAAATGTGTCACTTGTCACTAGCTGTGGCTAAGGGTGTCTTCACAGCCAAAAGGTAGTTATTTACAGCAGGTTAAAACTAATGTGGGTTAGCTATCTCACGGTACAATCCTAGTGGAGGTACGGCGCAGGTAGCTTTTACTACAATGTACGTAGGCAAGATCAACATCCCGTTCACTTCATTGAGACCCACCTTGCGATAAAAACTACAAAGCCTTGTCTCCACTAGGGTTTTACAGAGAGCTAGCTAGCACATGTTAATTATCCTGCTGTAAATGCAGTGAAGACTGGCCTAGGTGTACCTGTTCGCTGACATTAACAATTGTCAAAAGTTGTTCTCAGAATCTGAGAATCTAAGACCCTTTTCAGGGCATGTTCACAGATACCACCAGGAGCAAATGGCAGCAAGACAATTTATAAAAATCCCAGAGAGGCACACAAGCATAAGACGGACATAATCTTTTGGGGAAGTCTGGTTCTGCATTAGTCAAGGGTATCCCATTTCTCTACCAAAAGACATTTATGGTTTTAAAATCAGTTGAGTGTCACTGAGCCAGATGATGAGCATTACTAAGCTTACTTTGCATCAAGAGAGCTACACAAACTGATGTTAGAGCTGCCCTAAATGGGAAGCTAAGGATTTCCCCAGCATAAGAGGATTCTTGATGCAATGAGGTATTTCAGCCAAGAAGAAAATGTGCTCCACCAAATCCTCAACCAGCAGGATGATCCCATGGGGAATGTTCTAGCTAGCCTAAGTCACAGTAGGCCTGTGCCTGTTGACTTGCGACAAGTGTCAATTTGGTTCCAAAATCAGCCCAGGATCATCGGATGTGGAAAGGTAGCTTTGGCCTTGTCTACAATGGGTACTTTTGCACTGAGGTAGTTACACTGGCAAGTGACTTTTTACAGCCGTGTAGCACATCTACACTAGGGGTTTGCAGTGGTGTTTCACTGTAGCTATGCCAGTGCAGGAGTCCCAGTGTAAAAAAACTTATCTCATCACACAAAACAGCACTAGTTTAATCATCCATCAATGCTTCCTACTATTGTTACTGAGTGCTCGCTGTTGGTAATATATCTTCTACTAGAGTCAATGGAAGTGGAAAAAGCAACAAGATAGTAATCAGATCATGACTGCGTAATCCACTGTCATAGGACTGCTGCAGTTCTAAGCAAATACTTTACATTGCTGGACAGTGGAGATCCACAGCTTTCCTGTGGCTCAAGTCATTTGTTTGTAGTCCTGGTGGGTCTCCCAAGGTAACACCTTAGAACTGACGCTGGTCTCCCCCAGCCTAGCACTCTCTTTTTGGCAGAAAAGTGAACACAGCAAGTCACAGACCTTGAACTAGAACTTGTAACCCAGATGCCCATTGATTCAAACATGGCGCAGGTTGTCATTAAAGCGATGGTTCAATCAAAGAGGTTCAAAGTTTTCTCCAGTAGCTTGTGACCAGCTGTTAGTTTTACAACAGAATTCTAACCGTTTACATACCATGCCACTCCCTGGGCCAAATTGTGCTCATCTTACTTATTCACAAGTTCCACTAAAGTCAGTGGTACTATTTGCATATGTCAGGCAAACAGGATTCAACCTTAACACAAAATCTTTGGCCCCAATACACGGTGTCATTGTATAGTTAGGCCTTGGCAGTGTAGCTTTTTTTAAAAATCAACTCTTGAAAGCATTACACAGATTTATTTCCTTACTAAATTTCCCAACCGGCAACATGAATACACCTCACTTTGTTAGTGTAGAAATCTTTTTAAAAGATCTGGTGAAATTACCACACTGAACAACAAGGACTTTGCAAGCAAGAAGTGGACAAAACTTTTTGGCCTCCAAATCTCGACAGCATCTCTAATGGCATCTGCTCAGTTCCTTATTCTCTCACACATCAATGAGCAGGAGACCTATAGATTCATTCTCTCTTCAGCCAAACAACAAAGCATACACTATAATAATGCACTCACACACTGACATTGGATTTGTACTGGTTAAACTTTCAGAACAGCAAATGAAACTGGAACAGGTTTGTCAAATCAGGAAACAATACACGATTTAACTTTTAACACTCTGCCTAGGAGTAGGAATACAGCTATTGTCATTCAAAGACAGACCAAGAGTCAGTCTAGTCCCAGTATCTACTTTACTACACCACGGTCGATGAGGAAGACTTTTTTTCCTACCCCAAATCGTTAATAGATTATATATGCCCTGAAAGGATACTTTGTTGCTTTCTTTTAAAATAGCATATCCACGAATGCTATTGTTTATATACATGTCTAATCACTGTTTAATCTAATAACCTAACATAGCAAGTTACACAGAATTAGATATATTTTAAATATATTGGTTTCAGTAGTTGATTTCATAGTTTTAATGGGCACCTTCTTTGTTCCCTTATTATCCAATTGGCCTTTCCCATTCATTGCTTTCGAGAGGTTTAGGAGAGAGACTGAATGCACTATTCAAGGCGAGGACATACCATCAAGTTTACATAATGTTTTCCGTATTATTCTTTATTTCCTCCTAAATACAGCCGAACATCTAAGCCCACTGAATACTGAATTGTTTTCTATGACTTGCATCTGCCATCATACTGCCCAGTTACTCTGTGCAGCTACGTTGGGAGGAATTTTTCACAACCCCTTCCTAAATCTTGACTAACAAATCATTTGTCAGCAACTTTTGCCACCTCACCATCTATTCCTCTTTAAGGTCCAGTATTGACCACTGGTGCTAGTCCCTGAGGGACCCCATTACTAAACATTTTGTTTACAGAGAACTGGCTGTTTATTCCTACTTTTTGCAGCCTGTTACCCAGTTTAACCATTCACAAGATATCTCCTGTCATCTTGCAGTTGCCAATTTTAACAGCTTCTTGTTAGTGACTTTCCCCAAAGATCTTAAGTTGTATCTACCAGTACCTTTATCCTCTGCTATCGTGTAAGTCCAGCAGATGGGACAGAGGATTAGGAGGTGGAAAACTCAAGTTCTGTTCACAGCTTTATTATGTGACCTTGTGCAATTCACTCTCCTTCAATTTCCCCACTGGGGAAAAGGGCTAGTGATACTTACTGACCTCAATCAATTTCCTTGAGATCCTCAGACTATTAATTGTAATTGTATTAAGCCTCCAACTGGTTGGAGAGACAGTTCAGCCTCTGAAAAACATTCTACTCCTCTAAGTGCTGTTTGAGTGGATTTTGGCCCTCTATTTCTGCCCCCCCCCCCCCCCGAGGCAATTAATGTCCATCCTGTGATCACGATAGCTATTGTTGCAGCAGAGTACAATAGTGTTACCCACCCTTCAGTCCTCTGGCATATAGTGTGACTTAAGCATCATCCCAAACCCAAGCAGGCCCACATGGGGGTGCACAGACAGGCCCATCAGCACCCAATTCCCCACATGGCAGACACCCTCCATCCCCATCAGAGCCAAGATCCCTCTGTCCCAGGAATAGGAGTGTCTCTGTGGGCTCCCCCAGGAAGCAGATCATCTCCACTGGTTGCCCACGGTGGGTAGAGAGCTCTGTTGTACCCCAAAGGATTTCAGGGGGTCCCTCCCCCAGCAAATGGCAGGGTGGGAGTATCTCAGGTGGGTCTCAGCAGTCTCCTACCTGTCCAGGTGAGGGGGTGGGAGATACCTGACTATGCCCCAGCAGGGTCCCCCGCCACAGTCCCCCACTTGAATGGGAAGGAGTCTTTCTGCAGAAGGGTGCGTATCCAGATGGGTCACAGTCTCTTACTGATCTGGGGGTGGGGGCTCCCTGGAGAGGGGAGGTGATGGGGTCCCTGTCGAGGTGGAAGGAGGGGGGCTGAGCATAGGGAGATGCAGGGAAGGATTGGGGCGTGGGGGGGGGGGGGTGGGCGGGGGGGGGGGGGGGGGGGGGGGGCTGGAGAGGTGTGTGTGTGTGTGTGTGTGTGTGTGTGTGTGTCGGACCAGGAGGACAGGTCTGGGGAGGGGGTATCTGGGGCCGGGGGTGAGGAGAAGGGGACGTGGTCGGGGGGGCCGGGAGGCTCGGGGCGGGCCAGGCGGCCGGGCCGGGCCTTACCCGTCCGGCGAGTACTCCAGGTTGAAGACGGCGCCGTGCGTGCGGGTGCTGAGGTACACGGAGTCGGCGGGCTGGATGGAGCTGTACAGCCCGGTCATGGCCCGGAAATTGTCGCGGGCCGGGTCCACGTAGAGCCCCCGGCCCAGGCAGCGGCCCCGCAGCCACCCGAACAGGCCCCCGCCCGCCGCCGCCCCCGGGGCCTGTGGGGAGGCGGGCGGCGGCGGCGGCTCCCCCGGCGGCTCCTTGGCGCTGGGCGGCTCCATGCCGGGGGACGGGCCCGAGGGGCCGGCCGCCTCCCCGCGCGCAGAGCTCATCCCGCGCCGCGCCCGGCCGCGCGCATCACAGCGCCCGGCCCCCGCGCGCCGCTTCCGGTGCTGGCCGACCCGCCGGCCGGAAACCGCCAGCGCGCGGCCAGGCTCCGCCCCCCACCAGGCGGGGCCGCTCACAAGCCCCGCCCCTTCCGGTCCCACTCCGCCATTGCCCCGCCCCCATGGCAGGCCCCAGCCCGCGCGCTGGCTCAGCTCCGCACAGCTCGGGAGAGTCCCGTCTACACACAAACCGGAGTGAAGCTGGGGAAAGAGGGTGTGACTGGGGTGGGGCTAGGGAGGGAAGTCAGGGATCTCATAGGGTTACCGCCCCTTCTTCATCAACACCTGAGCAAATCCTGCGGGAGGTGGGGGCGAGGAGGGGAGGCACGACTAGAAGTGCACACACGTGTGCACACTCCCTGCACGGCAGCGCCCAGCTCCCTGGAAGCTCCCTGCAGGTTGTCACCCGGGGAAAGGGGGGTTGGGGGCAGGGTCGTGCCAGCTGGAAGATCGGCTGAGATCTGCTCCTTTTCCCTAGCAGTAGGACGGGGGTGTGGAGAAGCTCTAGGGCTGCAGGTTAGCTTCAGCCCTCATCCACAGCTCAGGGGAAAGATTTCTCCCTCCTTCGCTGTTTACAGAGTACCCCACCTCAGTTACTTGGACTGGGTTCCTAGACAACAACTTCACTCTTCAAAGCCCACTAAAGTCAGTTGAAAGGCACTCACTGACTTCCATGAATGTTGTCTCTAGCCTGCAGCTTCTCACTTACAAACCTTTTATCGCTAAAATGGGGGGCTTTTTCAGCTAGTCACCCACAAAGGAGAAAAGATCACATTTCACACAGTCCAACCATTTTCAAAAAAAGGGTTATATTTTTTGACCTATGTGATTAAAAGTTGAGTCGAGAACCTTAAGGTTACATTTAGTTTAAAATACACACAAGGTAAGACAATTGCATTTCCCAGACATGGTTTTGTGTTGAAAACAACTCAAGCAAGAAAATCACGTTTCTTAACTACTGGAGAGTGGATGGAGTTTGTCCATGATCCGTTTTAGAAAAGTTGTGAGAAATAGATCGGATAGAGGAAAGTTACTTGCAATGTTGCCAACCCAAAGTGTTCAAAAATCGTAGGTCAGGCCGTAAAACATTATGAGACTGGCATAGAAATCAAGAGATTTGACAAAGTAAACCGGGGGGGTTCTTTGTCATGAGGTTTTTAAGCCTTTAGGGTGCACATGAGTCATGTTTTCAAGCTTTTCTCTGCAACAGTGAGGGCTAGAAACTTTCTTTTTTAAACAATGGAATCTGAGATTCTCACCCAAAATCACCTCACTCCAGCAGGTCGGGCTTTAAGAAAAACACCATATACAACAAGACCTTTGATAAAATTGCAAGAGTTGGCAACACTGTATCATACATACAAACACTTGATTCCTTCACCACTCAGCCCAACAGCATTCAGTCAAGAGAATTTCTTCATCTGAGCATTTGAAGAAAAAAGAAAAACAATATTTCACTGTCAGTGACTTTGTACAGGCCTGCTATTGCTGATATGGGACCTGTGATTGAGTAAAAACTTCCCACTGTCACATCTGCACTGCACAGCTCTGCTCAGTCTGGCACTAAGGGCCTGATCCAACTTCCAATGAAGCCTAGCAGAGACTTTCCACTGACACCAGTGGGATGTTTTGGAATGATTGTGCTATTACAGCAGCAGCATTATGCTTTCACTGCAGGATCACATAAGAGTAATTAATAGGGCTGAGAAGGACATTCCCTTCTCCCCAACCCTTATTTATACATTAATCTCTGATCATTAGCAAAAGTGCCATGAGAAATTATTACAGCCCTTCACTGTCTGACAAGGGTACGATACTATATATATACACACACACACACACAAAAGCCCATCTGGTATTTACTCTAATATTACAGATGTGATGAAAAAGTTGCTATGCAGCTTGTTTATAAATCATGATATGTTACCCAGCCAGTTTATCACAATCTAAACAAGGTTTATGACAAAAGTTTTGATCTTGCAGCTACTTTAGGAATTAAAAGCATTATGACTGACCCACGGTTGCAAACCCTTTCCAGCTTTTTGCATGCTGGAGAAAAGTGTAACCCATTTCCCTATCTGATCTCTTCTGGTAACAATCTGCTATTAGCTTGTGCCTTTTATATATATTCAGTAACTAGCAACGTTAGCCACGGCATTAAGCGCTTGAAATGTCTTCACAAAATTGTGGGCAGCATTAGGGAGTTTCTGCCTTTTCCTTGTCCCGAGGTATTCTGCCCATGGTGTAGAATTCTTCGTTTGGACGCAGATCGGTAAAGTGAGCTATACGATTAGACATGGCAAAAAAGGAGGCAATTGTGCCTATGTCCCAAGCATCTTCCCGGTCAAAACCCTGAGCCTCCAGCTTTTGGAAGTGCTCTTCAGTTATGTTATCAGCGTGACTGACTGCAAGAGCAAACTCCAGCATTGCCTGCTCCCGTTCACTTAGATCAGCCAGTTTCCAATTCACAACAACCTGCAAGAAAGAAAGAAAGAAAGAAAAAAAAGCTACAGAGAAACGTATTCAGAGCCTATAAAACAATGCAGCCGGGTCAAAAACTTAAGAACCTTTCATTCATCAAGGCTATTGTCAGGCTGTCTGGAGTGGCTCACAACTGTGAGTGCCAATCTCAGGTCAGACTGTCAGAAAGCAGGGCAGATACCCCAAATTGATGGTATATTCTATAATTAGATTTCACCAAGCCAGTAACAAATGTGCACTCCTGGATCACTGTACCAGTCTCACTATGGAGTCACAGTCAGCTCTCCAGTCTATCTTGCCATCCAGACAAACTGGACTTTGTGATAACAGGTTATGTAAATCAAAAACCACGTCACATTAGGTTACTCCCAATCCCAAAGGGTCAGTCACTTACCCCAGATCAATTTGGTACTCTGGATCTCACACCAAAGACAACACTAACAGCCAATTCTCTAGTAAACTAACTAAAGATTTATTAGCTAAGAAAAGAAATCAGTTAGTGAGAGGTTAAAGCAGGTAAAGTATGTTAACAGGTGAGTCAAAGTTTGTAATTCAAAATGATAGCAGAGATGTAGTAGTCTGCTAGTTTCCCCAAAGTCTTTCAGGGTTACCCAGAATAACTCTGGGGATCTCCGTCTCCTTGTCCAGAAATTCCACGCTATTAGAATTCAAACTGTCCAGAGACAGGATTATTCTTTTGAATCAGTATTTATAGTTCATGCTCACAAAAGACAATCTAATTAATGTCTTCACCCACAAGGCCAGTGAATTTCCATTGTTGAACACAATGGCCCTTGCTTTGAAGTTAGCACTCTCCTTCATTTACATTTCCAAGGCTCCAATCACATTTGGTGGGTAATTTAATTACAGGTATATACACAATGTAAAAGGTAATGGAACAGCAAACAATCCTTCATTAGTTTTCATGAAGTTTACACATCAAGTACATTCTCCTCTTAACATTAACACACACTTTTGATCTAGGGTTAAGAAGTTACAGGGATATGCATAATATAATGTGACAAAAATCAACAGGTTATAGATAAGTGAAGACAATACCATTAACATTTCCTCTAAACCAAACTAATACAAGTGAATTGGCCTGTGTTGCGGGAGAGGTACACCCTGTCAGCCCTTAGGGCAGTATGGCTTCACAGCCCAAGTCACTAAGGCAGACCAGAGTCTAAGTAGCCACCCTTCTTCCCAGGGCGGTATGGCCCAATGGCCAGAGTCTATGTAATGGTCTTCGGCAGCCCAATTCACCTCCCTGTTCGTTGGCAGTGTCCATGGCAGGTCAGATGGGATAGGGGGACCCGAGCCCAACCTTCTCTACCATGTCCTGATCCTAGGGAACCAATACCTTGCTGCTCAGTCTAAATTACCTGTCTCTACCATCCCATTCCCTGGGTTGCATTCTACCCCTTCTTCCAATGCAGGGGATCCCATGGCAGTCGCTGCCTTGCCTCTGTCAGCCTCAGTGGTTGGCTGGAGTTTGGCAGAGGCACCAACCTGGCTGGCATCAGCATCTGGTGGATCCAACAGTCTCCCAGCGGAAGCCTGCGGCACGTATCTGCTCTCGTCAGCAGTGCAGTCCACCCAGACTGAGCTGCTCCCTCTTGTACTGTGGTTCCAGTCGGCGTGTGCTCAGCTGGGGCGAGGGGGCGTGGCTTCCTCAGCCTATAGCATGGGGTTAATCCCCTCCAGCCCAGTGCAGGGTAGGTACACCCCGTCACAGTCGGATGGCACTACAATATCTTTTGACAAGCCTTTAATTTCTATTAGCATCTGAGTGAATTAGCCTGCAGTCCTGTCCCGAACTGGCACCTGGGTAGACAGCGTCACAGCTATGTTTTGTTTCATGGAAGAACTGAGAGAGGTTCACTAGAAAATTTTTCCTCCTAGGAGAGAGACAAGTACTGAAAAGCCATGCAATGGCAGCAAAGGAGAAATGTAGGCCAGTATTTTCCCAGATTGGGAACCCCAATTCTGGGTCCCCCAACTTGAGAGAGCAGGGGCAGCTGACTGTCAACAGTGCAGTGTCCACTCCAGCTGAAGTCAATGGAAGCTGTAGGTTGCTCAGCACATCAGAAAAATCTGGCCTGGCCTGGATCAGGCCGGCCCCCCAGCCAGTATCAGATTTTGGGGTAGTGCAATGTGGCTTTGCCCCCTGCCCCTCCATTCTAGCACCAACTGGAGTTCTGACAGAATGGAGAATTCTCCCCTGGTAGCTGGGCTGGTCCATTTCTGTGTGACCTGCTCCTGGCTGTTGTGGTGGAGAAGTATCTCTTTTTCTTTCACATTCAGTGCCTCCCCCTGCATATGGCAGGCCCTAGAAGCACTGGGACTGTAGCAGTACTGCTGAGCACATGGGAAGAAGGGAAAAGCCACACAGAGGCTATGCAGTGGAGGCCAGACACAGCCAGCACCCTGCAGATCACTGCTTTGAAGCAGGTCTCTCCAGAGCAGAGGTGGGAGCAAGTTAGTGATGTTATTGGCCATTTCCTACACAAATCGTCTGATGGAAACCCCCACACAGGGTGGGAAGAGGAAGAAGATTTAATTTCCTCTGAACCCTACCAGAGATGCCATGCACATAGCCTGTTTACCGGGGCTATGCAGAGCTCATCAGGATTTGGTCCTCACAAAGCAATTTTCAGACCTTCCTGCCACTAAAAATATGAGTGCAAATAAAGTGGTGCACTGTCAATTTGAGGAGTGCTTCAATGCTCCTCAGATGTCAAGGATGGATCAAACAGCCCCCACTAAAGCTTTCTACTAAATTCTGCATTAGCTTGTTGTGCTCGCTGTTAACAGAGGACAACCCAGTCGTGGGCAGAGAAACAAATGGACTAGCTTGGAGAAAGAGAGCTATTGTATTAGGCCCCAATCCTGCAAACTGCTTCACGCAGGCCCAGTGGGGTCCATCTGCATGGAACAGATTGTCGGATTGGAACCTTCGGCAGTCAGGAAAAGAAGAGACTTTATTTTGATTATATTTTTTCTCCATCTCAAGACAGCCTACAAAGCAGGCACAGAGTATGCCCTTTTGTTCTGATATTTTCATTACTTAGTTTAAAAACAACCAACCAATCCCACTAACCTGATCCGCCAAAGCTGGCTTTTTAGAATATATCCGATGTAACGCACCGTGTGCAATTACACAGTAGGGACATCTGTTAACAATGCTTGTAGCCACAACAATAAGTTCTTTGTCCGCCTTGCTGAGTCTTCCTATGGGGGAAAAATAAATAATCTAAGGGAGATTTCTTATTGAAGCTTTTCATTTTATTACAAAAGAATACACATGGATCAATGGTACTGGGAAATAACAGATGCTGTCGAGTCAGTGGTTGGCATGTACTGAAGCATGCAAGAAAGTATACAGAGAGACATCTTGACTACAGGGGTACTGGAACAATTTGTATAGCGGAGAGGGCTGAGAGCCATTGACCCAAACTGTAAACCCTGTTTATGATGGAAACCCCTTCAAGCCAGGGGGTGCTGCCACATCCCCAACATCCCTAGTTTCAGCACCTACGTTTGACCAGTACAGTTATGCCAGTAATTTAATAGCTAGAGGGTTGAATCCTGCAGTCCTCACTCAGGCAAAATTCTTATTCAAGTTTTGATGGGGTAAGAACTGCACATTTGATCCATAGATAATTAGGGCCCTAACTTTCAAACAAAAGTCATTGTACTCATGTAAGTAGTTAGTGGAACTGCTAATTAGTCCTATCGACTTCTCACCTAAGTAAAAATACTCATGTGCCTAAATGTTTGCAGTATACAGATCCTTAATCAGTACTTTTCTGTGCCTATTTCAGAGTCAAATGATTAATAAGTTTGCAACTAGTTACTTGATTCTTGAACCCTTAATTTTCAATTTGAATGTTGTTCTTATAGGCAAATGCAATGTTACAGGACCTATTAGCCAAGGGGCTAGGGGGAGGTTCGCTTTTCTGCAGGAGACAAAATAGAAATAATGAAGTTCTCCTGAAGTTGATGGGCTTGAGATCATGTTTTATAACCATCAGGCTGGGCATGTCACCTAGACCAAGCTTCCAGAGAGTTTGAATTTCCCAAAAATTGTTGGTGTTTGAATACCCTGGGCAGACTGAAGCCCATCAAAGCAGTGGTTCCTGCTTCGAGCAGGGGGTTGGACTAGATGACCTCCTGAGGTCCCTTCCAACCCTGATAGTCTATGATATTCTATGATCATTCTCCAAAGAAGTCCTAGGAATGTGACTTGAGCTGTGATAGAGTTAAATATAAATCTAGGGATTTACATATGCAATGCCAAACAGAGTCAGGTTCTCAAGACAAGTCATCGATTTTTGCAGCATTTCATTTTTTTAAATTAATTTTCTAGCCCTTATGGTTGGGAAGACAGCCTTCCCCATGAAAACCTATACAATGCTGTGTACCTGAGTCCACTTCTGCTGCTGCTACTAGCTTTCCAAGCCTGAGCCGGATGAAATAAAACTCTGGTCAGTTTCATTTTCACTGCTGCTTCCAGAATTCTGTAGGCAGCTGTGACACTGATGAAAATCATGTCAATTTCACATTGCAGGCTGCTGGCTACTGTCCCAAGCAGCAGAGGTAGGTGTGAGGCTACAGGTTTAGTTTCTTTTAAAGCAGGCAGGCCTAGGTAAGGCTCTAGGTAGAAGCTCTACAGTGAAACAGAGAAAGAGAGAACCTTAAGATCAGTGTTCGAAGAAGGAAACACTTTTTGTGATTTTTTTTTTTTTTTTTTTTACAGTAGACACTGGAGCTGCTGACAGGAGACTTGGAGGGTAGAGAAGAAAGAAAAATAAAGATCCTTCTAGAATTGAGAGGAGGGGGGCAGGGCTCAAGCTTACTAGGCAGCTACTAGCCAGCCACTTTTGCAAAATATGAATCCACAAGCAAAGACCAGGGAGAACACCATGGTAGGAGATGCAGCGCCCTCTGAAAGGTGTGGTCACACACCAGGGCATTGCTCTTGTACCTTAGTGACATCTCCACCTCTGAAGACACAACTCTTCTGCGTCTGCCTCTTGCTAACAGGGGTTGGATCGTTTTTTCAAGCCAATAGAGGTTGGGTCAAATTTTCAAGGGGTCTTAAGAGATTCTGACTTTATGGAAATGTCCTCCAAGGTAACATAAATGAGAGGACTTCTCCCCTATTGAAAATGTGACACATACAGAAATGTTCCTAATACAATGTTTTCTAAAGATTTCTGTGTGATTTGAGCAGTTCTTTATGCACACTGCACTTGGTCAAAACACCCCTTCAGTACTGAAAGAGCCGACGGGCACCTCTATTTTCATTAGAGAAACACTCAAAGCGTATCCTGCACCCTTACTGCTTCCAGAGCCTGTTGCAAAAAGGTATCACATTATTACTGCTCCCACCGGATATGGATAACTTTGCTGGCTTAGAAATCCACAAAGCAGAACACCGAGCAACTGTGCAGTCCGTCTTGGCCTGACAGCTGGTCCTGAACCCAGGACTGTCAGTACTAAGAGCATGAGCCTCAAATATTATTTCAGCTGGAAGCAGCAGCAGACTCAAACCTCTTATGTGGACCAGCCAGACCTCACTGAGTGTGGATTACCACTGCATGCTGGATCTGGTAGTCTCTGCTGGCTGTAACCCTCTAGGTGAAGATGAGGCTGGCTGCAGGACATACAGAACTCAGAGCCAAGCACCACATTTTAGCAACTTTTGACCTACAAAGCTAAAGGCAGTTTCAAGGCTGCTGCATAGTTTACCTCCCTCTTTGTTCATGATGGCATTGTAATATGCGAAGAATGCTCTGAATTCCGCAGGCCGATGAGACATCACACTGAACACATTGGGCAAAAATCCACTCTGTTCAAAGGTTAAAGAGAAGAGAAGTCAATGGCTGTAACCTTACTACAGAGAGCACACGCTACAAAAGCTCAAAGTGGAAAATACATACGATGGGGCTGATCGGCCCTATGCTGGTAGTGATGGGGTTAATGAGGCAGGTATGCTCCACACCGGGGACTGGCTGGATCGGGGGACAGCCTGTGGACCCAGCTGATCCTGCCCATTACGCCTACAGCCAATGTCAATCAGGGAGTGGGGTGATAAAAGGAGGCGGCCTTGGCCAGCTCAGGGCTGGCCAGGGACGAAAGCAGAGTTCTACATCTCTTTCAGAGAGGGATGCTGGGTTCCAGCCCAAGCTTGAGGCAACCTCCTACCTGTGGAGGTGACAATGGGGCCCAGGGAGACTGTGAAAAGAAATGGGCAAAGCAAACCCTGAGCAGAAGGGCAGGTTCCTGCTGAGATCCCTTGCATGACCCTGAGTTTTGAGTTCACAGTTGGCCTTTGTTTTCTTGGACTCTAATACCTTGGAAAGGGTTGGACTCCAGTGTGCCCGGGCATGCTACACTGGATTGGAGCAAGGGTGTCAGCTGACTGTCAGAGACCCACAGGTGGGTGGGCTGTGCTTTGATGGGCCACAAGGGGGGACTGCTTAGACAGCCCAGTTACAATACACTTTGGCCTATGCCATGTTTTACTGATATAATGACTTCAGCTGGGGCTTCAGGCACTACTGTAATACAAATAACTAACAGCTGGTCAGGTGCAGAGAGGCACAGTTATTGCTTCTGATTCCTCCTGGCAGTCAGACCGTGGGTCTTGTTAGCTCCAAAACAGGGGAATAAAAAGGTACAGCACACGCCAGAAGGAACTAGGGGGAGGGATATTGCAGGGGAAGACTCTACAAACCACCAGCCTCAATAGAAAGTTGTGATGCCTGTAAAAGAGGAACAAGCCTGGCAGACTCCACAAGGGGCCACTGCAATATAACAGGATCAGAGAGCAGAGACTTTAGCCCAACAGGAAAAAGGTAAGAACTGATGGACCAAAGCTCCCAGGAAAGCCAAGCCAAGATCTTCCTTGGTGAGGGTGTTCAGGATGGAGAGAGCAGAGAAGGGGGCTCAGGGCTAGGAGGCAGCGCAGAGAGGAACAGGGCAGGGAAGCAGGAAATAGTGCCCGGAGGGGGAGTGGGACAGAAAGGAGCAGACAGGCGTTAGGGGGAAGAGAAAAAGGAGACAAGGGGCCTGATTCTCCATGGCCTTGCACCTTGTGGCGTTGCTTAGAATAAGTACACCCATTTGGATGCTTTGGGGAAAGGAGAAAAACAAGCAGGAGAAAAATTTTGCCGGCCTTTTCAGTGCATCATCAGTATTGAAAAGAAAGTTTTGGGTCAGGTTTAACTTCATCCCCTTTTTCCCTAGTAAAACAAACAGGGAAGGTGGGGAAATGGTGCTTGCTGCCCTTCTGAGCGAGAAGCCACGTGGAACCAACAGTCACCTCCTGGAACAAACAAGGCGAATAATAATCATGCTGAGCCACCCAAGTATTTCTAACAAAGGGCCTGACCCTGCAGGCTGTTCCATGTGGATGGACTGCACAGAACTCCAAGGGTGCTGGGGCCATCCCTAATGCTGATCCAGAAACTGACTCTTGGTATTGGCCAAACTCAGAGGCTGGGTTGTGTCCTCTGGGAAGAGCTTTTCTCAGCAGACTCTTCTTACCTTCATCTCTACTTCTTCCATGAGCTCCACTATATCATACGGCAGGTCCTTCTTGTTGGGTATCGGATAGCGCCCAGTCGGCCTCATGGTGCTCCCTGCCTGTGTACTGTATGCATGGCTTACGGCTGCCGTTTGCGCCCTTCCCCACAGGCTCCCTGACACAAGGAGAGGCCGAGGCTAGAGAGAGAGAGAGTGGGAAAGGCTTGTTTAGCCAGATGGATGGTTATTGGCTCCCTTCTCTGCTTAGCTGCTCTGATACTGCCTCAGAATTCATGTAAACCACACCCACTGCTAGATCTCACTTCACCATGACAACCTACACAACTGACCATTGCGAGACAGCATGGTCTAGTGTGCAGGGCACTGGGACAAATGACCTGGCTTCTATTCCTGGCTCTGCCACTGACCTGCAGCATGCTCTTCGGGGGCCTCACTTTGTGCCTCAGTTTCCCCTTCCACCCTAACTCGACCGTAAGCAGCTCAGGGCAAGGACTGTCTCTCAGGATGTGTTTGTAGAGCTCCTAGCACAATGGAGCCCTGATCTCAGCTGGGACCTCTAGGCACTATTGCACTAATGCGGCAATGACCACACTGGTGTATTATCTTCACCCTCTCCACTTCTACATGGTATCCTCTTAAAGTCACAAAGCTGTTTCTCAGAACTAACGCAACACAAGCCCATCACTGCAGTACCCTACAAATTAATTAACCAAAATGAATGGTATCAACAAAGAACTAAATTTGCCACTGGCATAAATGCACCAACCTCTGGTGAATGGCTCTGTGGCCTAGGGTTCGCACCTGAGCTTTGGATGCCGGTGGTCCTGAGTTCAAATACTGGTTATGCCCTGTCCCTGAGATGTGTATCAACATCAGCAAAAATCAATAGAACCGTGCCCACTTGTGATATAGTTAGTGTATGGGCATTTAACTGACACTATGGGGAAAACAGCATTATTTCTAGAGGCTTGCTTTATAAATGTGTGTGCAATGAATTGTCCAGAAACACCTCCCTCAGTAAAGAATGACACTAGGGACTCCTAGTTTTTTTTTAACAAAATCCATCCCAATTCTAAGTACTGTAAAGCGGCACCACCGTCCAAAGTACAATCAATTGTTGAAACCTGAGCAATTCCTACCCCATTGGCATGGGTTTAGTTAACTGGATCACATCCCTTACTTCAGAACTCTCCTGTCATTGGGTTAGCACAACGCTGCAGCTATGCTTTTGGGGAGCAGCGCCTAATATGCTTTGCTGTTATGTAGCACGCTTCATCTGTACATCTCAAAGTGTTTTACACAGGAAGGTCAGTATCATTATCCCCATTCTACAGATGGGGAAACTGAAGCACGGGGTTGAAGGAAACTTGGCTAAGGTCAGATAGTAAGTCAGCAGCAGAGCTAGGAATAGAATTTAGGTCCCCCGACTCTTACCACCGAACATCACGTACCCTGTTCCTGCTTTCTCCCAGAAAGGTATAATAATCCACACATACCCTGCAGCCTAGAACTTCACATATTACCATCCCAGAACCCAGATCACCTGTGCAATCTTGTGGAAATGCACTGGCTGTCACTTACTGCCACTTTTAAATGGCAATTATACTGCTTAGATCGTAAGCACCAGGGATCTCTTTGTTCGCTGTTTGTACAGCACCTAGCACAATGCAGTCCTGGTCTCTGAGTGAGACACAGACACTGCAGTACAAATTATTGTTATTAATCAGGGAAAGAAGTCTGACCGCATTGCTTGAAATGGTAAAACAGCTATCTCCAGCAGTCAGATCCTGATGTGCCTTTGAAACCATGCTCTAAAGTGATTTAAAAAGATCCTGCAGTATATGTAAATGGCAAAATATCTAAGAGGAACTATTCTAACAATATCTGCAGTAGTATCATTGTTAGACAAATACTGTAGTCAACCAAACATGAGTATTATCACAAAGTCCAATTGCACATATATTAAAAAAACGGAATAAGCACATTGGAGGCAATAAAAAATAATAAGATGTATGGGTCTAACTGCTCATTCTAAAGGGGAAATTCAAAAATCCGAAGAGATGAAAATCTAAGAAACATCATTGATTTGTCCTAAGTGAAAGGAAGTAAGTTAGTAAAATAAATGTGCCCTTTATTCACCAGCTTTTTCTATTCTTCTGGTGTGGGAAAAAGCAAACAAGGAAGAGAGAGAATTGCTATCCGAACAAGTTGTGTAATTCCCTAAAGGTTTGGTTTTTTTAAATCACTTAAATAAATCTGTAACTGAACTTGCCTTCAAACAGTTCATCTTATGGAATAAAGCCAAACTAAACAATGTGCAGTTATTGGGCCCAGTCTTGTAAACTCTGACACCAGTGACAGGGGTACTACATCAATGTTAACAGTGGAGGTGCTGAAGGCAGAAACCGTGTACTTCGTTGCTATTACTACTTCAAGCCAGGAGTGCAGTAGTACCCCATACCCCTCGTTCCAGCACCTATGACCAGTGATTTTACTCTCTGACTTCAGGGGGACTAACTTCATGAGTCAGTTACATGCATAAGCGTGTGCAGGAGTGGAGCCATTGCAGCCAGTTAGAAAAGACATGTTACCTTAAGAGAGACTTTTACTATTGAAAACATTTAGAAGTCCAAGAGGAGAAAAATGGACCAACTCACTGATAGTTGTACAGCAGTCACCTGTTGCTAAAACCAACCAATCGCTATATTCAGGAACTCTAGGAGAGCCTTTTCCAAAGCACTCAAGTTCAATGTCTAGTTTCTACTTCAAAATAAAAACCTCAAGCTGCCAGTTGAAATCCAGAGCCTTTTTTCCTCTCTTGATCTAGAGTTTTAATTCCATTTGGCAGTATTGAAATAAAAAGAGTATGGAATGAGGAACGAAACCAAATTAGCTGAAGAGCTGTATGATTCTCCTGCACTTGACTGCAGGGTGCAGGTAAAGAATTTTTCTGTAGAGATGAGACTCAAGAGCATAGCCACAAGGGGAACCGGGAATCCAAATCTAAGAATTTCAGATCTTGCCACAGACTTTGCCAAGTACTTTAGGTCCCCAGGCCTGTAGGTAGATCACTTCCCTAAACAATATTCATTCAAAGGACATCAGGGTTCGCCCTCCATAAATACCCTGAATGGCCAGATTCATCCCACACTGATATAAAATGCCCCAATGTCTCCTGCAGACCTCTCAACCTCCAGATTGCTTTTTTAACTGCAGTTGTCAGTACCAGCTAAACAGAACCACTATGAGATGGGTAATTTTGAGCCATTCTTAAGGAAAAGTTTCTGTTACATGCCAACTGGGGAGGACGTACTTAATAAGAAGGTGTCTTTACATTTGGTACCAAAGATTACACGGATTTTTTTGTATACAAATACCTTTGTTTTTCTTTTCATGGAGAAAATGTACATTTAGTACTGTGTTGCTGTGCTGCTGAAGGAAAAATGTTTCTGGATATTGTTGTTTACTGGAATATATGTTGTCAACTTTGTTTGAATGAAGAGCCTCAAACAAATTCCCTAAGCTGACTTTGCCTCAAGTGATTTGTTCTTTAGAAATAGCCAAATTGATTTCATTCCATGCACTTAAACAGATGAGTGTGATTTTTATTTCCATTGGAGCAAAACTGATATTTTCAATTTTTTAATTACTGCAATAAAAACATTATGGCATAGTCAATGGGAGGTTTTAATTCTTTGGAATCGGTTTGTTTTCTTTTAACCAAGATGACAAAGAATTAATGTAGCAAAATTTTGCAACCCGTACACTGTAATATCCCTGCCATATTGGAATGGGTAAAAAACTGAATGGAAAATAAAGTATAAATTGAACAAAGTCCTTTTTAAATCGAAATTTCTCATAGTGTTGGACAATATACCTGTCTTGTGTTAGTCCAACATGCCCATATCGGTCTCAGGCAGTGTCTGCCAGCCAGCAGTTGTGGGCCCCGTGCTCCCATCCCGCAGGAGCAGAAAGAGGCTTGTGGGGGGAGAGGGGGAAGCGGCACAGTAGCTAACATGGGATTTCAAGTAGGGGAGGGACAGGTGGGCGAAGGAGGGATCAGGCCTGGCACAAAGTTGATGGGCTCTTTCTGCTTCCCGCCTTCCCACTGCCCTCTGGTGAACACTATCAGCTGCTCCCACCTTCCTCACCCCTCCGCTGCTGAAATCCCTGGAGGGGAGGGGGTAGGGTGACCAGATGTCCTGATTTTATAGGGACAGTCCCGATGTTTGGGTCTTTTTCTTATATAGGCTCCTATTACCCCCCACCCCTGTCCCAATTTTTCACATTTGCTGTCTGGTCACCCTAGGAGGGGGTTACTGGACAAGTGGGGAGCTGTATTCGAGGGGCACCATGGCATGGGGGTGGTATTAATTGTTGGAGGGTAGGCAGCATTAACTGAATTTGGGGACACCACACATAGGCCTCAAATGCGGCACTCTGTCATGCTCTAATCGACACACTTAGAATGGCTATCACGTATACTCCCTGGCTTCAGCAGTTTTTCCTACCGACTGAATCAAATCCACTGGTGCTGTGGCATGGAGTCCACCACCCATGCAATTAGCCTGGCACTGATGGCAAGAGACCTTTCCTGCCCGCTGTGCCTTGGCCCGGTGGGAAGATGCGTGCTCCAGTTAGCCTGAGGGCTAGGCCAGCAGGAGGCTGAACTCCTGGTACAGCCATCCGTGCTGGCCAGGTCAAAGGATGGGGACCAGCCAAGCAACAGCCCACTGCTCCGCCAGGGCAATAGCCCGGCCCTGCCTGGCAAAGGAGTGAAGTTACAGAAACACAGCAAAGCAGCCATTCCAGCAAACAGTGGGACAGACAGGGCTAGGGCTTGCTTGTACCCAAAACGATGTCTGACTCTGGCAGCGGGGGAAAGATTCCCATTCCCAGACGCAGATTGCAAGAGCGGTTTATTTGAGTCACACAGTGAAGAAGATATCCTTAAAAACAGCTGGATACGGCACAACTCTGAGCAGTGCGCTGTGCCCGAAGGCACAGGTGCCCCACAGCTAGACAGCTGTGGCTCCCACTGGCACCTGAGAAGTATGCTCTCAGGGAACTGCGGATTGCTAACCAAAAGCCCAGAGCACACCCTGCAAAGTCTGAGGCCCTGACAGAATCGTAGGACTGGAAGGTGACCTCGACAGGGCATCTAGTCCTGTCCCCTGCACTCATGGGCAGAGGGGATCTGGCAGCAGGAGGGGATTGGATCTGGCAGCAGGAGGGGGGTGGATCTGGCCCGTCTATGGAGCCCGTTCAATGCCCAGCCGGGGGCGGGAGGAGCCCCAGGAGCGACCGGGGCTGTCACCGCCAGGGCTGGGCAGACGCAGGATGGGGAACTGGGCAGCCAGAGGCAAACGCCTCTCCCCTGTCCCCGGCCGCTCCCGTGGGGAGACCCGGCTCCATCCCCCCCCGACCGGTGTTGTGCCAGCTGCTAAAGGCTGGATGCAGAGGGCAGTCCCGAGTAGCATGGGGAAACACGTTTGTTGCAAAACACCACCTGTGGTGATACGGAGCTGGATTTCAAGCAATAGCAACCCCCACCCCCCATGACTGTGTTTTCTGCCCAAGCTGCAGGGC
>NW_020699373.1:13937778-13960157 GCF_002925995.2 Terrapene triunguis | reverse complement strand
CCGGCCCCGGCCCCGCCTGCTCCCCGGGCCGCACTCACCGAGGCGCGGCGCGGCCGCAGCAGGCGCAGGAGCGGCCCCTTCATGGCGCTGGCGGGCGGGAAGTGCCCGGGCTACAGGCAGCCGCGCACGGCGCCGGCCAGACCCTGCCCCGGCCCGCCCCGCCCCGCCAGTAGAGGGGCGGGTCCGCTGAGGTCCCCCGCGGCGCGGGGAGGGCGTCACCCCCGGCAGGGACACAGCAGCCCGGCCCGGGGTGGGGCCCGGGGGATCCAGCCCCGAACCCAGGGGAGTAGCGGGGGCTCGACGCCTCCCACACGGTGCCCGGCTCTCCCTGCCGGCCCCCACGGGGCTCACAGCGCCTTACAGAGGCGGCCGGTGTCTTCACCCGCGCTTCACAGGGGGGAAACTGAGGCACGGAGACTTGCCTGCCGTCACCCAGAGCCAGGAGCAGTCCCCCAGCCTGCCCAGCCCAAAGAGTTGGTGCACAGATGGCAGCTGAACAAGGGACTTTTCTTGCCCTGCTTTTCCTGGCTGGAGCCACAAGACGAGTGGCTAGTAGGAGCTGGGCCCAAGGTGGGTGGGTGGCAGGATCACCAAGCACATTGGAATCCCTGGAGAAGAAATAAGTGAGTGGTGAATGAATCGGTGCTTTAATCTCATCGACTTTAAGGCCAGAAGGGATCACTAGATCATCTAATCTGACCCCACCGCCCATATGTCACAGGCCACCAACACCACCCACTAATCCCACAACCACAACAAGACCAAAGTCAGTGAGACCCCCGGGAGTCTAGACTATTACATGTCACAGACAGAGAGCAGGAGGGACCGAGGTGCACCCGTGCCCAAGGCCCCTGCAATGGCAGGGAAATGACTACATGAGAGATACCCAGATAATTCTGCCAGTCACCCACACGCACATGCTGCAGAGGAAGCTGAACACCCCTCCCGCCCCCTGTCACTGCTAGTCTGACCTGCTTGAAAATGGCAGTTAGTTAGACCCTGAGCATGTGAGCAAGAACCAGCCAGCCAACACCTGAGAGAGAGAATACTCAGTGCCACCTCAAAGCCCTGGCCCTCCCTGTCCAATATCCCATCTTCAGCCATGGTCATCCCTGATGCTTCAAAGGAATCTTATAAACCCTTCCAGAATACACGGGGTGGGGGAGGGGGGGAATTCCTTCCTGACCCCTGCCAGCGGCTGGCTGAAACCCTGAAGCATGAACTTTAGGAACATAAAATGTAAACTCGCAGTGAGCCCCAGGGCTTTTGAACCCTGTCCCACATCATCATGAGCAACCATGTCCTATAATCTCACTCAAATGTGTCCAACTGTCTCTTAAAACTAATTATGGTAAGTCGTTTGCTCCATCAGCTCCTTTTGGGAGGCTGTTCTAGAACCTCACTCCTCTGATGGTAAGAAACCTTGTAATTTCCAGCCTGAATTTGTTCATGGCCAGTTCATTTGTTCTTGTGTCAGCCTTGTCCTTTAGCTTCAATAGCTCTTCATCCGCATTGGTATTTACCTCCCCCAGCAGTGTATTTAGAGAGCATGATATCCCCCTCGGCCTTCTTTTTGTGAGACTAAACAAGAGAACAGCATATTCAAAATACTTATTTCCTGAAGGTTGCCCAGATAGTGGGTTAGCAGGAAGTCTGGGGGCAGCCAGGGCCTAAGAATCTCCCTTCCATCCCCCTCTAAGGCCCAGAGTGCCAGAAACCACAATCAGCCTGGAGTGGGATTAGGGGAAAATTCAGCTTTTCATTTCAAACCGCTTAGTTTCTAGCCCTGCTCGTTGAGAACTGTGTGACTGGAGTCTGCACCCAGGGCTCAGAAACCAGGAGTCCAAAGAGGCCCCAGAGCACAGCGGAAATCTCATGGATTCTTTGAGGCCCTTCAAAAGAGATCGCTTTATTCCAAGTAAAATAATAAAATGGTTTAGTGGCTTCGTGACTTTCCCAAGGCCATGCAGCGACTCACTAACAGATCACGATTAGAACGCAAGAGTTCCTGCTTCCCCGCTCATGGTCAGTCCGGGGTCATCTCCATTTAGCACCAGGGAAAGGCAGAGTGATTGGAACCCCCTGGGGCCTATTGGTGACCACCCTCTCCCCCCCACTGTTTCAGAACCCCAGAATCAGCCCCCGCACTCTCGTGTCAGATTGAGAAGCCACGCCCAGCAAATATTTTGGATGAGTTTCCCAGGAGCATTTTAAAGAATCTCAAGAAATCCTGATGATCACTTCCTTACCCCGACACACACAATTTTAGAGGAATAATTTCCAAGCCTTTGGAGAGAAAACACCCAGGCTAACATCTGTTGACACTGTGTGCTAATCCAGTTAAACGCATTCCTGGCAACATGCCCGACAAATCCAGATCCATCCTTTGAGATAACCCCGTTTGATGTGAGTTTGTGAAGAGTGGGTTGTGGGTAGAAAAGTTTACACTAAAGAGTTTCTAATGATGTATGGGATAGACATTATGTATTGGGTTGTTATAATGTGTGCCGTGCAGTTAATGGGCAACGACTGTTTTGCTTCTGTTATGGACATCAAAGAAAATGTGCTGTGTCCAGCAGGCTTTTATCTTAGTCAAATACATTAATTAAACAGAAGGAGTAGTCAGTGTGGCCAGCTAGATCAATGCTTGCCTGTCCTCTCCAGAGCGGCTGTTCAAATTTACAGAACAGGCAGGTGTATAATTAGTTTGGGGGTTCCAGGCAAAGTTTTTGTGTAATATGGTGACTTGGGCCCAGATCCTCCAAGGAGCCAGCAATACCAGTAACTGCCATTTCACCGCTGCATGATGTCTGCTTTTTAGTTTACTGTTTCTCTGTATTTCCCCCCTTGTTTGCTTGCTGAGTTGGCCTGCAGTTCACTCATCAAAGAATGCTGATGAGGATTCGCAGAGCTACCTTAACAACATTTCAGAGGAAGGAATCCTCCACATGGGACTAATCTGTGACAAAACACCCAGAAAATAATTGATTTATGACAAGAATGAGGAGGAACTTGTATGACTTCATGACATGATGTGTGTCAGGGCTCTAAAGACAGTTGCGCTGACCTGTATGCATGCATATTTCACCCCATTACAGCTACATCAATCTAATTATTGTTGTGAGATCTATTATTAGGTAGGGGCAACATCCTAAACTGCTTAGCAAAATCAGGACAGTAACCACCTGTCATCTCAGGTCCCTCTAGGCCTGTGCTTGGAGTTGCTATGCGGTTCCTACTCTGCAGACTGTCAGCTGTTCTTCTGAGCTTGCATGAAAAACATTCCTGTTACAGAGTGGGACTTGGTGGGAGTCAGTCAGCTGCATCTGTGGAGAGCCTAACTGCCTTGTCACTTAACTGCTGTCTGCCTTCAGCTTGCTCGCTGTAAAATGGGTATATTTCCCTGCTGTGAGGACAACTTAACGCATATTGACTTAAAACATATGTTCCTCTTTGAAACAGGACTAGCTCAAAGCACTCAAACAAATTTCTTAATGTGTGTCAGCAGCGTGCACATGGACAGTTAGCTGCTGCGGTCTAGTTGTTTGTGCAGACAAGCCCTTATTTGCTCCATGCCTCAGTTTCCCCATCTGTAAAATGGGGATAATAATGCTGCTTTTGTTTTGTCCCCTTAGCCTGTAGGCTCTTCAGTGGCATGGACAGTCTTACGATGTGTTTGTGTAATATCTAGTGCAACATGGTCCTGATCTCAGTTTAAGCTTCTATGAACCACCATAATACAAAGATGGAATAGTTACATTTCAACACTCTATGTTAAAAGAACACTAAGGTTACGAAGTCAAATGCTCAAAAGTTAGGAAATGCCAGAATTAAGTTTTGCCCATATAGTTTCAGGAAAAGTCCTGCTCAGCCCCTGCAGGCCCAGGATGGAACGTGCTCAGTTGCTCTCTCGGGATGGCACATGGTCTGGTCACAGGTGGGAATTCTGAGGGGATGGAGCATGTTCAGTCCAAATGGAATCTTTGGACAATTTAGCCGCCAAACTCAAACAAGTCTATACTCAGCATGTGTGAACTGCAATTTTTCAGAAGCTTATAATTTGGCCAAATTTGGGTGGCTTTTCATAGTGACGACAAATGGCAACTCCCTGACACTAGGGCAAAATTGCCCTGCTCGATTTCAAGTCCTTGCTCCAAAACGTGGATGCACTAGAGCTTCTCAGAGAAACAACTGTAAGAATTATTTTAATATGGGCTAAACAATGTATTTAATCTCATTCTTGGAAACAACTGAAAGCACTTTAGCTGAAACTTTCCAAAAAATTCCACATGAGGCAGACACCTGGCATGGAAGATCTCAGCACAAACACTTAAAGTTTGGCAAAGTTATAGGCAACTGAGAACAGGGGCTTACAGTGGGAAGTGTCAGACAACCTGAACTAAGTATAGATACCAAGAAATAGGAACTATGGAAATAAAATGTAAAGCAAAACCCCTCTGACCCCAAATTCCCCAAAGGAAAAGAGGGTTTAGAACATTAATAAAGGGGAGAAAGGTTTGCTTTCAGGTTAAGAAGACGCCAGAGAGGAGCAAGAGCAGTTCTTTCTGTCTTCTTTCACATGGCTTAAAACTAGCAATGTTAAATGTCCAAGGTGCTTGTTCTCTTAGCTATTCAGAGTATTAGGACTACAACTCCCAGAATGCAGTTGGCTTAGCAGAGAAAGTGACCTTGAGGGTGAGCCACATGACTATGTCTAGCCATCACACAGGAAGTGTGGTGCCTGCAAGCCTCTTAAAGGTGCAGGTGCTGTTACAGCGTGGCTGTGTCCTGAGCGCTGGGTATTGTCACTAGGGGACCAAGTGTGGCTGGTGAGTAGCAAACATTCAGACTTTAAAGAATGAAATAGTATCTCTGCCTCTGCATGGCCTGTTACTGTAACTACTGAATTGCTGAAGGCCAGATGGGTATTTTTATTTTAAAGTCATGGGGCCCAATTCTGATTTCCTACACCAGTGTAAATCTCCAGTAACTCCCTTACTCCTTTGGCTGTGGTGGTGTTACTCTGGATTTAAACCAGTTTAGCTGAGCCTGCAAAATCTGACCATTATATGAAATAGAGAAGGGAATGCTGGGAATTTCATGGGCTTGTTTATGTTTAGCAGGCATTATTATTACAGTAGTGCCTAGAGGTCACACCCAGATCACAGTGCTAGGCACTGGATAGACACACAATAAAAGATAATGCTTGCCTTCAAAAGCTTAGTTTCAGGATAGCAATAGATGGTTGAACCAAGGGGACAGGGAAGGGTGGATGGGGTAACAGCAATATGGGTTGGTGGGTTTTTTTTCTTTTTGGTGTACAGAGTGTGTGCTATTTGTAGTTTGGAGTGTAGTTGTAGCCATGTTGGTCCCAGGATATTAGAGAGATAAGGTGGGTGAGTTAATATCTTTTATTGGACTAACTTCTGTTGATGAAAAAGAAAATCTTTTGAGGTATACCGAGCTCTTTTGCAGGTGCAGTTTGTAGCATGGAGTGTTTGGAGTTCTTTTGCCAAATAGAGACAAATACAATTAAGCCATCTTCACTTTTATTTCGGTCACAGTCCTGCCCGAAAGGGATAAGGTATACCTAAGCACTAGGGAATGATCAAGTACCATCACCCTTCCAAAGAAGGATCAGTTCAGTTTTGAAAAAGTTTGCACAGCTTTGGGGTAAAAAATGTCAGAACTTTATTTTTAATATTTTTTTCTGCTTTATTATAAAAATGTGGAAAATGGAGATGTAGCTGAGCAGGGTTGTGTGTGTCATGAGTTTGTTCCTCTGGATTATGGGATGCTATATTTGTACCGGCTAGTCAATTGCAATCTGCTGCCCTACTTACTTACTTCCTCTCCAAAGAGAAATGTCCCAGTGCCACACACCTATTCTAATAATCCCATCCTGCTGCAGCCTGTCTGCATCTGACTCTGTCCCTTGGGAGTGTCACACAGTGTTAGTGACCCTGTAGGCTCATTAATCATGAAGTGTACAAAACCTCTTCTTGCTTTCTTCCCTGCTCGATGGCTACTTATGCCACTGCCTACACTTTCAGCTAGCAGGGTTTAAAGATGTATGGGGCCAGATTTGCTCCAGGGTCTGTGTACACTGGGCCAGGGAGACCCCTGGTGGCTCAAGGTTCCTACAACCTCCCTTTTTCTGGAGGAGCCTTTGAGAACTGGTGCAGCCTGAATGGGTTGCAGCCCCATTCCCCTGTTGCAGCCTTCCCTGGCAGGCTCCTGGGGGTCAGACCAAAGCTGCTTTTCCCCCAGTAGAAGCCCTGGAGGAGGGCAGCAGTGGAAATGCTGCTTGATTTTCTCCGCCTCCCCCTCCCACTGCCAGGCGCCGTGAGCCAAGCAGGCGTGAGTTGCGCCTAGGAAGGGTCAATCTGGTCTGTTGAATTAAACGTACAAAGTCTCCCTTAGACTCTGATCACCTTCCCTTTCTGTGCAGTGCCACCACTCCGCACCGTGCCGGAGCACAGGGCAACGATGAAACATGCAGAGCATGACACAGAGGAGAGTGACCCTGTGGGGGGAGCAGATCGACAATGGGAATGCGAGGTCGCCTGGCAGGATGATGGAGAGGACAGGGAAAGCATCTGTGAAAGCTTCCGGCTCCTGCAGATTGACACAGGCTGTGACAGCCCAAAGGACGTTCCTGTGGGGAGCGAGAAGTGGTACTCGGTACGTACAGTATAAGGTAAGGCCCCGATCCTGCCAGTGGGCCAGTATGGGCAGCCCCTTGCAGCCAGGGGGTTTGCATGGGCTCACAGCACTGCCTGTACAGATCCCTGGCAGGATCAGGGCCTAACAGCATTACACACAAGGTCAGCTAGATGCTGGATCTATTAAAAGTAACGACTAAAACTAGAAATTATATTCTTTAACAACCCATGTTTTATTAAACAAACCCATGTAAACATTCACCGCTAGTGGAACTGGGAACTCAAACACAGCCGCATCCTGCTACAGACTGGTGCCCAGGCCGTGAAACTGACCAGTCTGTTTGTATCATCCAGGCTGAGAGACATATACAAAGTAGGGGAGAAATAGCGCAAATGTGGGAGGGGGGAAAGCCTAGTGGATCTTTCAAAGCTCTGTTCTAATGATCTGAGCCATTAGTGACTCAGGTAAGGAAGGTGGTTTCTTAGCTGTATGGTGTTTATTTTGACAGTGTTCCTTTGGTAAATGCATGACAGAGCTAGATGTAAACAAGAACTGTCATTCAGGAGCAAAGAAAATATTGGTAGAGGCTTCATCTTGCAGCCTGGAAGTCAAGTAAGTTTAGCTGGAAAGGGCTCTTATCAAGAGAAATAGACTTGATTTGTGGCTTTGTTTCCTTGGCTGTTATTGGAGTAGTTTAAAAGACAAAAATGCTTTTCAAAATAATTTTTTTTTAAATCCACCACTAAATTTTGTTGTTTAGGCCCAAACATTTAATGGCGCGTCAGTCCGGCCTATCGATTTGCCCCCACGATTTTGCACAAGCAAAAACTAAATTTGTGCACACAAATCGGGTAGGTAGGGATCTGCTCAGCGTGTGTGCACACGTTCAGGGCTATGGGTGCACAAAGCGGCAGCCAAAAACTTGGCATCCTTTTCCGAAAGTGGACTCAAACGTAGGTCTGGGTTTTAGAAAAACTGGTGAGGTCGGCACTTTAAATCTTTTGCATCTTTATGAGCTTCTCAGATCCTTTTGTTTTCTTTTGTGTTAAAAGAGGAATGTTTTGAGGAAACAGAGGCATTGGGAGAAAATAGTTACGGCAAAGAAGAAGAAGAGAAAACAGGAAAAAGAGAGGAGAAAAGCTAAACATGCTGAAGATAAAGGTACAAGCAAACTGAAAACTATGGGGTTAGCTCTTCAGCTGGTGTACACCAGCTAATCTTACAGCACCTGTGAATCTGGCTATGTGTTTTAATGACTGACTCTTAGCCTATGGCCTAGTCTACACTACGGGGACCATAGGGCATAACAACAGCACTGTAGTATCGTAGTGTAGATGCGGCATACGCCGATGGACGGGGTTTTTCCACCACTGTAGGAACACCACTTTCCCAAGGACACACCTGGCTGTATCTACACCGAGGGGGAGGTCGCTCAGGGGTGTGGATTTTTCACACCCCGGAGGGATGTAGCTATGTCAACCTAAATTTCAAGTGTAGACCGGGGCAAGGTTTTATTTTTACCGTGGAGTTAAGTCAAACGATCTACACTTCAGTTCAGTCCTCTCCAGTTAGCCTAGCTCTAGTGAAAGGGGCAACACTGCAGAATAACACCGGAGCTGCACAGAGTGACTGTGTTAACTTGACCTGCTGCCTATCCCTCTGGTCCTGCTGGCCATGGCAAATGAAAGCCCCACCCCGCTCACAGATTTGTGTGTGTGGATGAGGCTTGAGTTAACCCTGTGGTGAGGACACTCCCATGGATGCTCAGAGGGAGTTCTCCTCCAAGATTCTGCTGCTTATTGACAACACCGTATCAGGCTTTTAACACATGGGGCGGGGAATCCATTTTTAAGACTGCTTCAAAATAAGCAGCCGCCAAACATCGTGTCCAGAAATACCTCTGGAGTTCAGCACATTCATAAAGAGCCCAGTCCCCTTGTAATATAGAACTAAATCCAACGATACACTAGTGAGCAATCTACACAAGACAATGATATTGCCTTTTTTCAAACCCATCTTATATGAGCTCCTAGAACATTAGCCTGTTTGATTTTTTTGAGGCCTGTGCTTTATTAAAATGTAAATTTTACCTGGAGTTGTTTTGATCACCGTCAAAATGAAACGTCCTGCCGCTTAAGGCCTACAAAGACTTATGCGCACACATTCTTCATGTTGTGCAGGCGGGTACTTCATGTTGCTGCGTTCCCATGTACTTCAGTGGGAATCCTTATCTGCGTGAAGTTACTCACACGTTTAAGTGAGTGCAGGATAACCTCTTCAGGTACAAGTGTCTAGGAATGGGACACGCCTTTCCCATCTGAGAAATTTCTCCTCGGGAGCAATCTGTATGTGGCCCTTCTTCAGAGGCTTCTTTCCATGCAGTTACTGCAGCAAGAATCCTCTCTGAGGCCAGCAGCCCCTCGTGGAAAAGCTGAAACTTAACAATCATTTCGTGTGGATGCCACCAAGAAATTGGAGTGACAATTTACCAGCCATTGATATAAATCTGTTTCAAGCCCTGAGATCTAAGGCTGAGCATGTCCATATTGAAACCAACAAACCATCCCCTTTGTGTTTCTTTAAGGCAGCATTTCCCAGCCTGGAAAGACAGCCCCCCTTTTTGTGTGGGGGGGTCACAGTAGTTCAGGTTGTGGAACAGACGTGAGAAGCAGTGGGGATAAGGAAAGCTGCATATCCCTGGATCCTCTGTGTAACTGCAGCCCTCTTCTGCTCCTACTGTGGCCCTCAGTGGGAGGAGATCACGTGGCGAGGCAGCTGCCCGCCAGACCAAGCTTCTCTTCTCTTTCCGTGGCCCGGGGCTCAGCCCTGAGAACCCAAGGAGCACAGGACTGCAAGGGCCCTTCTGGGTCAGAGAGTCCAGTCCCCTGCTCTCCCAGGCAACCCCACTGGATAATCTTGTTCATGGACTCGTCAAGGCCCAATTTGAAAGCAGTCAGGTTGTCTGCCCCCACGGCTCCTGCTGGGAGGTTGTTCCAGACCCTCGCCCCACTGGTGGCTAGAAACCTTCTTCTCATTTCCAGCCTGAATTTACTCCTGACCAGTTTATCCCCATTGGTTCATGTGCCAGCCTTGTCCTTTGGCTTCAGTAGCTCTTCTCCCTCCCTGGTGTTTGCCCCCGGTGTGTTTATAGAGAGCAATCGGATCCCCTCCTAGCTTTCCTTTCGCTGGGCGGAGCAAGCCACGCTCTGTGAGCCTCCTCTCGTCCCCTGATCACCCTAGCAGCCCTTCTCTCCACCTCTTCCAGGCTGAATTGGTCTCCCTGGAACACGGGTGAGCGGAATTCAGTGTTACGCAAGAGGTCTGGCCCAGTGCCTTGTGCAACAGCATTAATATGTCCCTCTTTCTACTGCAAGTACCTCACCAGGGGATGTGACCGACGGAGACTCTCCCGCCCCCACACCAGCATAGCTCTGTGGGGGAGGGGCCACTGGGGGAGTGAGGGGGTGGGGAACCCAAGCAGGGAAATAGGAAAAAAGCTCCTCTGCCAGTCTGCCTCTGAGGACCCCAGCAAGAATACTAGGGCCCAGGATTTAAGGCAATGTTACAGGTGCTTGCATTATTTCAATGATTGAATTCCCTCCCTTCCCCTTCCCCTGACTCCCCCTAACACTTCCCGTCCCATCTCTCTCTTGCTCTGCGTTCCAGGTGCTGCTCACCAGCACAGCAAACGGGTTTTAAAAGTGATCACCAAGGAGCGGCTTCTGGCGGCCAAAGAGGCAGCCCCCTGGCTATGTATAGATCTGAGTATGACCAGCCACATGACGAAGAAGGTATGCGCTGCGACCGCTAACTGTCCCTAGTGCTCATGAGCCTCTTGGGGAGGAATCTTACAATGAGGTCTGCCAGCATGGGCACCTCCCTTAGGTGGGTGGGAGGTATTTAGCAGAGACCCCGTGCCAGCGGGTCCCATTGCACAGGGCCGAGCCAGCGGGTCCCATTGCGGGATTGGGGCCTGGCTGGTAAGAACAATTCATTTATATGTATCCATTTTTGACAGGTGATTCTTTTTTGTTTCCGCTACTGAAGCTTGTCTGCTGCACAACCAGGGTGTTTCCTTTTAAATAACCAATGAGCTCAGAGCTAGATTGTATGGGGGATGGGAGCTGGGGGAAGGGGTGGCTGGTTGGTCAACAGTATCTCTCAGCAAGCAGGATTGCTCTGCAAAGCTTTATCCCAGAGCTGGAGTGTCAGGAGCTACTGTAAAAAAAAAAACAAAGGCTTTTACATGGGGAAAATCCCAGCCCCCACCCACTAGGCATAGAGCTCTGCTTCCCAAGAGAGCTGCTCTGCTAGCTGCATGTATTGGTCCCTGGGAGTATCTGATTGGCCCTTCTGTCCTCGGCCTGCTTTGTACCCAGGCAGTGTGCCCCTGCCCTTGGCACGCTCTCTCTCCGAGACGCAGCGCACAGGATGGGAACCCAAGGGCAGAACAGAGCCTTGGTTACCCCACTGTCCCTGTCCAATCTAAATCTCCACCATCCCTCATGAAAAATGGCCTTTAAAACCATAGGCGCCGACTCCGTGGGTGCTCCGGGGCTGGAGCATCCACAGGGAAAAATTGGTGGGTGCTCTGCACCCACCGGCAGCTCCACGCCCCCTCCCCCCCCAGCTCACCTCTGCTCCGCCGCCTCCTCCTCCCCTGAGCGTGCTGTGTGCCCGATTTCCCCCCCTCCTCTCCTCGCGCAACAGGGAAGGAGGGGGAACACGGCGCGCTCGGGGAAGGGGCGGGGATTTGGGGAAGGGGGTCCAATGGGGCAGGGAGGGGGCACAGTTGGGGCTGGGACTTTGGGGAAGGGGTTGGAATGGGGGCGGGGCAGGGAAAGGGTGGAGTCGGGGCGGGGCCAGGGGGGGCGCAAGCACCCACCGGCGCCCGGGAAAGTTGGCGCTTATGTTTAAAGCGCCTGCTAGTCCATGAGCTCGGCCACCTCCTCAGTTTCTGCACGCTAAGCTGGGCTGGGCCGGACCCGTGCTGTGATGGGAGATCTCCAAGCTGGGCCTGAGGTGGGAGTAAGTGGTGCCCTTAGCTCTGAGCCCGTACCCATCTGGGCCACTTGTGTGCAGATGTTCGTTCTCTCTTGGAAGGAAATAAGTCGCCTTGCCGCTCAGATAAGGAGGCTGTATGGTTCCAACAAGAAAGCTGGAAAGCCGTTTTGGATTTGCCTTACTGGATTTGTGGCCGGCAGTCCTATTTCTGAAGAGTGCTTCCGAATGAACGATGGGTTTTCCAATTACCTCGTAAGTATCATAAAAGTAACGGACGTGAGTGAATTCCACAAGACAGTGGCTACTGCCCCCCTGTACACAGCAAAACATGTTGCTCCTGTGACTCCTCTCAATATAATTTAAAAGACTGTTTTTAAAACGCAGTAACACAAGCTAGGATCTTTCCCTTCTTCGTATGCCCCTCATATGAACACAGCAGCTGTGTATCTTCGTTTGAACTTCGAGACAAGTGTCTTATTCAAAGCCAATGAAACAAGAGTGAATTACACTCAGTGGGATCATAAACTGGGTGTAGAGCTGCTGCAGATGACATGGAAATTATTATTATTATTTGCATTGCTGAAGTGCCAAGCAGCCCCAGCCGTGGTCCAGGGCCCCATTGTGGTTGGTGCTGTGTGAACACCGAACAAAAAGACAGCCCCTGCTGTATTGGCGGGACACTGTTTTTTTTGGGCAGATGTGTAGTATTTGCACCTTCCTTTGATGCTTCTGGTGCTGGCCCCTGGTAGAGACAAGATACTGGGTGAGCTGGACTCTGGGTCTGACCCACTGTGTCAATCAGTGGGGAGTGCCTGGGTCGGGACTAGAGGAGACGTGACGCAGGCTCGGGTGAGTTGGGGACAGGAGTGGCTCGGGGTGTGGGGCTCCCCCAGCCTGGCCGCGGGGCGGGGCGACACTGACTGAGGTTGAGGCCCGCAATATCCATCTTGTCTCTGGGCTGTGGCGGCAGCAGCCTCCCGGCCGCCACAGCCTAAGGAGCAGGCCCGGCCGGGCCGCAGAGCAGCCGGGTCTCTACCTGGCCCGGAGAGACTCAGCATCTCCGTCCCCCGGTGTCCCGCCCACCCTGCCAGGTGCGGCACGAACAACCAGCTCCTGCCGCCACCTGCTCTGACTCTTCCACACCCTCTGTCCCCAGCTCACCAGGTATGGATCAGCCCTGCCCGTGCCACCCTCCGAACCGCTTCGTCCTGGGGCCAGCCTCAGCCTGTGCCCCCAACACCAGCCCAGCCCCTGGTTGGACCTGCTGAGCAGCGCAGATGCCCTCCCTGCTCCCGGCATGACCCCTCCCCTTTCCGTCCCCTGGGCCAAGGGAGTTGCCCTGTTCCCTCTCCTGCCAGGGCTGGGGGAGTAGCCCCACCTTCCTGAGTGAGTCTGGGGAGGAAACTTGACCCCGATGGACTGAGTAGTCTGGGAGGGCTCAGAGTTCATCAATCGTCTATCTATGCAGAAGTCCCAATTATCCCTTCTCCTACCCATTACCACCACTAAGACAGAAGCCTTGGGGAGGTGGGAATGGCTATTGAAGGGGAATTGATCATTGCCTTGTTGTGGGTTCCACCATGCCGGAACTAGTTGCTGGAGGGAACCTTAGGAAGGGTCATGTGGGGGGAGGGATAGCTCAGTGGTTTGTGAATTCAATCCTTGAGGGGGCTATTTAGGGATCTGGGGCAAAAAACTGTCTGGGGATTTATCCTGCTTTGAGCAGGGGGTTGGACTAGATGACCTCCTGAGGTCCCTTCCAAACCTGATATTCTATGAATTCACGTGTTCCGTTTTCATTGCTAACTGAGGTTTGGCTTCATGTGTGATTATACTTGGAATATGGCCTGCAGGAAGAGGGGTGTTCCATGGTTGTTGGATCTTGGACTTCACATCAGACTTGTCCAGCTCACAAATAAAAAGAGGCTTTTCCCAACAGCCAGCCCTGCAACCTCAGCCTAGAATGTCCGAGTCAAGCTGGGTTCTTTCCTCTGCGCCCAAGGTCAGACGTAGTTAAGGCTTTGTAGGCCAAACTATGACCTTAGCTAAATCTGTGTAACCCTGTCTTCAGATAGTGGCACCTGGGAAACTCCGTTGCCATCGGTGGAATTGCAGAGGAGCAGTTGATGAGAAATTTTGGCCTACATGGCTTGCCCTACAAGTGGTCACACAGCCAGTCTGTGGGAATAAAACTCAGATCCCTCAGCCAGCGTCTCCATGGGAAAAAGCCAGAGCAACTGAGGAATGAATCAAGCCCACTAAGGTTTTTGGGGCAGGGCCCATCTTTTTGTCTTGTGTGTGTACAGCACTTGGCACCATGGAGACCTGACCCCTGGATACAACTGAGCTCTATTTCCTCCAATAAACTTCACAAACTGGGCAGTTACAGGGGGAAAATGCATGACTTTGTGATAACTAATCATGGATGATATTCTAATTCTCAACAGAGGCAGTGAAGTTAGTTTGTTAGGATTATCGCTAATCTCTTTCCCTCAGTACATCTGCTAATTTTGCTCAGGAAAGAATTTAACAAAACTTGAAAATTACCAGTGGTATTTATAGATGTGGAATGTGTGTTCGTTTCTTCTGAAAAATATCTTACCCGTGTGGGTCTGAATGACCCAGAGGCCTTACCAATTCTGATATGCTTCATGTCTGAGAAGGTGTAGAGGAGCGGACTCGCGCCTGCTGCTGGTGACTTCTGGGAATTAGCTCGTTCCAGCTCTGGAACGTCCTCTGCAGGCCGGTGATCCACCTGTCCTCTGGCCCCCGTGTCCCTCCCTGGACCCCGGTGCCCTTTTACCTGGGGTGCTGGCCCTGGCAGTAACCCCTCAGTCTTAGGGTCTCCTCTCCCCAGGGAACCCCCACCCACTATTCCCACCTCACTTCAGTATAAGGCTACTGCCAGTCATCATCTAGCCCCATGCCCTGGGGCAGACTGCAGTACCAGCCTACTCATCACTGGCAAGATTGGGTTTGGACCTGCTGCCTTGGCCTAGCCCTGGGCTGCCCTCTGCAACTCCCACTACCTTTTAGCTCAATACTAGGCCGCAGCCTGGGGCTTTCCAGGCTGGAGCTCCCCAGCTCCTCAGCCTTTCCCCAGCCCTACTCCACTCAGGTACCCTGTCTCTAGCTCCCTGCAGCCAGGCCCATCTCTCTCTGAATGCAGAGAGAGACTGCCCTAGGTCTCTGGCTCCCAGCCTTTTTATACAGGCCAGCTAGGGCCTGATTGGGGCATGGTCCAGCTGTGGCTACTTCCCCAACCAGCCCAGGTCTCAGAGCTGCAGCCCTCTTCAGAGCTGCTTTCAAGCCCTTCAGGGCAGGAGTGGGTGTCTACCCCGCTACAGAAGGGTATTGGACTCTAGCTGAAGACACTTCTTGTCTATTTCATATGCGTGTTCTCCCTTTGCATTTTTCAGATGGATACCACTCCAGAAAGTTACCTTGACCTATTTCCTTTAGAGACAATTGTCTACCTCACTCCTGACTCGGAGAATGGTGAGTCCTTTGCTTGTTTGGGGGAGCTGTGGCAGGAGAGAACTCATGTTGTTACAATCTAGAGTTTATTTAAAAAAAAAAAAAATTGACCCAAGATTGGTTTGGTTTGAAAGCTTTTCTTAAACCATGTTTAAAACTACTTCAGACAGATCAGTTCCTAACTGGTGTAGCTGGGATCTCCATCTGGATCTGAGCTACATTAATCAATGCTCAAGATGTCCCAGCAATGAATGAAGGTTTAGCCCCAGATCCTTGAAGGTATTTAGATGCCTAACTCCCATTAATATCAATGGGAGTTAGGCGTTTAAATACCTTTGAATGTCTTGACCCCTGTGCTGTGTGGTTAGAACCCTGCACTTTGCAGTACTCCAGAACAGCAGGCTGGAAATTCGGTGGCTGTTTCAGATCTATCTTAAAAAAGAAAGGGTTTTACTGAATTAAACATGAAAATAAAACCGTCACTGCAGCATCCCCTTTGTGGCTTGCTATTGAATGTATTATCTGCTGCTCCTCTATTTTTAACTCACCGCCTGATGCAGAATTTCGTAGTGGAAATGTGTATCGGGTCTATGGAAGCTGTCGAAGGGTGGGTGGGTGGGTGGGGGAAACTTTGGTAGATACAGTTGGGGCCTTTGGCATGTGGTGAGGCCTGGCTCTCTGGGATTGTAGGGTAAGCACACAAGCTGCAAGTCAAAGTGATCAGCAGTGAAAGAGTTAACAAGTGTTGCCATTGTAATTTGCGTCTTCAGATTTCCCCGTTTTCAGCCCACCTCTGAGCGGTTGTTTCAGGCTCTCTACAGACTCAGGCATATGTTCATGTTTTGACAGTTTCCTTTGTAACTATTCGGGTTAGACCCCGTCCTCCAATACAAGCTTAGGGTACGGCACACAATTCTGGGGCACAGGGTGGCTTCTGCAGCACACTCCACGGCCCCAGCTTCCTGGAGCACACGGGACCCAGCTTGTGCAGAGAGAACAGTTTGAGCCAATCATTCCTCTGCAGTAGATCGGCTACTGCTAACCGGCCTAGTGTTCTGTTTAACTAGCCCTCTGTTTCCTTTCTAGCTCTGCAGGACATTGACCCCCATAGAGTGTACGTCCTCGGCGGGCTCGTAGATGAAAGCATTCAGAAGGTGCGTGCTCGGTGGAAGCTGCACCAAACACTTACAAAATCCCATGGCACCTTCAGCCAGCACTAGTGGAGCCCTGGCAGGAAATGATGCCGGAAGTCATGCAGTTTTCTCCTCTTCACTAGCAAACTATTCCTAATGTATGGTCCCAAAACTATATAGTGAATATAAGTTTGGTGACTTCCAGCCCTGCCATCTCTCCTAATCTCTGAGGCTCCCTCCTGAGTTGGATGCGCTAGCATGGACCCCTGCACCACAAAGAGTCCCAGTGGGGAACGGCTCCATCCCTCTGTAGGTTTGGGGCCGTACATGTCCCACCGTCGGACATCTTTGGCGACACAAATTACCAGAGGCCAGATAAGTCAGTGGTTTAGAAAGCCGTTGGCTCGTAGCGTTAAAGTGTTTCAAGCGTGTGATGTTGTAAGTTCCATAGCATCTGGCGCCAGACGCGAATAAATGTCTCGCTTTTTGCCCGGAGATTTAGATGTGTCGCCTTTCAAGGGGCGTGGAGTCCATAGGTAGAGGACGCTCCCCATTGCCTCTGTCCTGGAGGCACTAAACCCAGGTTCTGACAGCATGTGTCTCCCAGCTGAGGGGCACTCTTGGGCCAGGGTCTGGGTGACAGAGGTGCGGGGTGTAGGCGACGGGCAAGCTCTTGAATAAGCCAGGCCCAGACCAATCACAATTTAAAGATCATCCGTGAGGCCCACGCCCTCAGAGTATGTAGGCACCTAACTCCCATTGAAGGCAGTGGGCATTAGGGACTGAACTATTTTTGAAGGCCTAGCCCTGTGTAGAGTGCGTGCAGCCATCTAGCCTGGAGGCGACAAACACCTGGATGCAGGAGCCATGCTTGGGTGGAATGTCTGCAGGCTCCTGGCCTGTGGTAGATCGTGACAGGAACTGCCAGTTACTGCTGCTATCTGGGAATCCGGGAACAAGGATGGATCCCCGCGGATCATGTGGCGTCAGTGGAAAATACACCCTCAGTAGCTGGTGCAGACGTCCGCGCCGTCCATTCCTCCGCTGCCGACAAGCATCGCTTCTGGCCTACCGCCTCCTTCCTTTCCTGTCTGGGAGCGCCAGGAGGCTGCTGATTCCAGGGAGACAGAGCTGAATTCCCCCAGCCCGTGGCTGCTCAGACTGACTCGGTCTGCGCTCGTGGCTTCGTACAGGCCTAGGGCAGGAGGGATGGCAGGTTGGGACCCTGCCCGAGCCCCCGCACGACTGGCCCTCAGGGAGGGAATGAACTGGCTGAGGGGATTTCCCTGAGAGGAAGGAGCCAAACCGAGAGCCACTCAATCCATTCCCACGAGGCGCCGCAGATGAGGCAACAGAACTTGTCCCCCACGCCAAACCCAGGTCTAGCCTCAGCTGGAGAGCGATCAAAGGAGTCTGGACTCCAGTGTCCACCTGTTTCCACTCATTCACCTTCCACCGGGGGGGGGAGGGAGGGTAGAAACGGGATGGGAACTGGCAGGAGTTTATTGTCCCGAATGGCCTTCTGGGCAGCGGCCTGCCCATTGCTTGTTGCAAAGTATGGCTGGCAGCCCCCCTCGCAACCTTCTGGGAGGGAGATCAGTGCTCATGCTTCAGGGATGAGCTAACCTCTGCCCCTTGGGGGCTGGGAAGGAACTTCCCTGGGGGGCACGTTGTTCCGGACCTGCCCGCTGCAGACAGCTGGTGCCCCGGTCTGTTCTGGGGTGGCAGTTTCCACGGGGAATGGAGGGATGTAGCAGGGACAGCTCCAGTCTGTCTTAATTGGCTTTCCCCAGCCATGGAGGGCATGGGCCTGTCTCCCACACACCTAGCCCCTCCTAAGCAAAGGGCAATGTGTGTGCTACAAGGTCGTCAGACTGAAAGAGGTCAGGGTGCGTGCATGATCTCTTACTTTGACTTCCAGAAACTGACCTTGCAGAAGGCACAGGAGCACTCCTTGCAGACCGCTCGGCTGCCCATTGCAGAGTACATGGTGAAGAACGCCAACGTGAAGAACTACCATTCAGAGACGTTAGCAATCAATCAAGGTATGGCTCCCAGGCTGCTTACTGCCAGGTTGCCAGAATGCAGCTACAGGCCAGAGCTCTACACCATGGTATCCATCCCGGGCCAGGGAACAGGGAGGAAAGTTCAGGCCCCAGAGTTCATTGGACTAGAACAACAAAAGAAGGGGCGATATGGCTGAGTGTGTGGTGGGGCTTAGATACCAGTTTGTCTTCTGCCCAGGTATAGCAGGGGTGGAAGCTTTCTCGTCCCTCTGCCTTAACATGGGTACGTGGCCCCTCACTCTGCTGGAAAGCTAGTTCAGTGGCAGGGCCCACTCCCGTTGGCATTGCCAGCAGAAGTGCCACTGATTGTTAGCTTGGCAAAGCAAACACCTATTTGCTAAGAACTAGTCCGAGGCCAAGCTCTGTTAGACCTGGGCCAGTTTGCGTCTACACGCTGGCTGCTGCTGATCAGTGCAGTATTCAGGCTGGAGAACTGCTCCCTGACTCATGAACATTGTCTAAGGACTGAGGGCAGTAATTGCAGCAGAGTGGGAAAACAAGTTACCGTTATCCCTCGAGCCCCAAATCCCTCTCCCGCTCTTACCAAAACACGTGAATTGCTGCTGCTCAGACGAGTGGCTGGGTTCAGCGCTGCCTTGCGCATCTCTGTAGGCTGCTGTATTGGAGAACCCCCTGGTGCTGTCCATATGTGTTTTAATGAAGGTGTGGTGTGAGGAGGAAAGGATGATAAAGAGGAGCATCTAGGATGGGGTGTGTGGGTGGGTGGGTGGTGGGGACTACATGCAAGTGGCTAGAGTCTGCATGTATTTGTTGAATGCATCAGAAGACTCAGTTCTCCGATGGTCTAATCAGTGAGGGGTAGACGCAGGCACAGGAAGTAGCACTCACATCAGCTTGCCTTAATGCCAAGGTTCTCAACCACGAGTGCCGGAAGCTGTGCTCACAACGCCCACTGTCGCCCCCTGCTGAAGGGGGCCTGATTGTTTTTCCTAACGCTCCGGAGCACGCCGCTATCTTGAGGCACCCAAGTGTGTGAAAAGTTGGCCCAAGTTTAATAAACGTGAAAGTGTCCACCTTAAAGTTACAAAATGTGAAGAGCAGGGTTAGGAAACACGGAAGTGTGACTGGAGAAGCTGTTCTTAGGGGAGAGGCCCTGGTACGTTCTGCTTTTCCGGGAAGCTGTAGTTGATCCGTGGTGGCTTGTCAGGAGGTCAACATGGCTGTCAGCTAGAAGGTAGAATTTCCTAATGCCATTGATCTTTAGCTACCGATACGTGACCTCTGGTCACAAACGAGTTTCCTAGGGTGCCTGCCCATCAGATTCTAAACCATAGTATGGATGCCTGGCTGCTGTCAGCTGTCAAATCTTCCAGCCTTTGTTCTAACTAGTGACAAACGAGCCCAGATTTCCAGTGCTTGCTGTATTTAGACTGATCTTGATCACTCTTTTGGACAGTCTTTGATGCCTTATCAACTTACTATGAGACCCAGAGCTGGCCAGAAGGGCTGAAAGCTGGAGTTCCTCCTGGAAAAGGCTACGTTCTCCAGGAAACAGCTCTATGATGGAAACTGCATCTGCTTAGCAACACGCAAGAAGACTCTTGATTCTGTGATGTTAATGGGCTGCACGGCCAAAGGAAGCAAACTCCTCCCTCGTTATTTCAAGCAGCGGCATCAGCATAGCTTGTGTACAGAGAAATGTGGCTCACCTGGCATAAGGAGCTCATCAGCTTCATACATTCTACCTCATTGGTGTATTGCTGGAAAACAAGGGTCAGCCCTGGGCTTCAAATACAGACCAACTGGAACTTGTCACTTCTTGCCGGTGTTTTGTTAGTGTTTTGGAAATTGTCTGCACCACTGGCCTACCAGTTCCTCTTTGGGGCAGGGAGAAGATGTAATTAACATGACAGTTAAAACCTTAAGGGATTTTTGTACAAGTAAGCAATGTGGGGTTAAAGTAGTTAACTACACCAGTGTAGCAGTTAACTGGAACGATCTTTTTACAGGTAAAACAGCGTTCTTATCTCAAAGTTTCTCTTGTAATGCTGTACCCGTATTTCTGCTACTTAGTATCTAATTAATGACAGAGTCCTGGGGCACCTTATAGACTAACAGACATATTGGAGCATAAGCTTTCGTGGGTGAATACCCACTTCGTCAGACGCATGTGGTGGAAATTTCCAGAGGCAGGTATAAATAGGCAGGCAAGAATCAGTCTAGAGATAACGAGGTTAGTGCAATCAGTGAGCATGAGGCCCTCTTCTAGCAGTTGAGGTGTGAACACCAAGGAAGGAGAAACTGCTTCTGTAGTTGGCTAGCCATTCACAGTCTTTGTTTAATCCTGAGCTGATGGTGTCAAATTTGCAAGTGAACTGAAGCTCAGCAGTTTTTCTTTGGAGTCTGGTCCTGAAGTTTTTTGCTGCAGGATGGCTACCTTTAAATCTGCTATTCTGTGTCCAGGGAGCTTGAAGTGTTCTCATACAGGTTTTTGTATATTGCTATTCCTAATATCTGACTTGTGTCCATTTATCCATATCCTCCTCCCTTGTTGTTCACACCTCAACTGCTAGAAGAGGGCCTCGTCCTCCCTGATTGCACTAACCTCGTTATCTCTAGCCTGATTCTTGCCTGCATATTTATACCTGTCTTTGGAAATTTCCACTACATGCATCCCATGAAGTGGGTATTCACCCACCAAAGCTTATGCTCCAATACGTCTGTTAGTCTATAAGGTTCTCCAGGACTCAGTCTCGATCTGTAAAAAGTGACAAACACGGCTACCCCTCTGATACTTATCTAATTAATGTTATAATAGAATATTTATTCTTGATTCCCCCACCCCCCTAGGAACCACTGATGGCTGCTCTCTTGAAACAAGCAATAGGATGAAAACAGTTCTTGCAGGGAAGATGCCCTAAATCGAGACTGTTGCCCCACTTTACCTATTCACCTTCTGTAAGCTGTGGTGTGTTATACTGCCAGGATATATTCCAGGAAGAAAGGAAGCATAAACATTTTTAAGTATAAAGTGCACATAAAGGGAAGTTCGTTAGCTTATCCAGTGCTGTTGCCACCTACCTTTGTTGAACACACTCCCCCCCCCGCCATTTAAATGGGGGGGGGGAACACCCAAACTAGATTTAGAAGGCCTGAGTCTCATTCCAGTGGGGGGCTGTGTGCACTGCAGCTGGGGGTGTGATTTGCAGCTTGTAGCAATGTACCAGCACTAGCTGTACTCTACCTAGCTCGCTAAAAGTGGAAGTGAAGATGCTGTAGCATGAGCTTTTGTGCAGGCCACATAAATGAGTATTCATGGGCAGGCAGGCACACTTCTGAAACCTACCCTGTGGCATCCTCTCTCTGCTATTTTCTAAAGTGCAGGAATGTCTACATGAGCGGCAAATGACACCCACAGCTGCTGTACAGCCACATCCTAGGACTCCTTTATGCGGCCGGAGATGTGGATGGGGCCTTAATGTACCTGAGAGTTGGACTCAAAGTATTTAAAGATCTAGCTAACAAACAGCTGCAGGTGCTGTGGCTGGCTGCAATGTTTACTCCTGGGGGAATTCTGCGCATGCGCAGCATTCATGGGCCAAGAAGAATTTTCTTTTTCCCTGCAGCAAATAACTTCTGAGGGAAAGTTGCTGAAGTTATGCCTTTTGCCCACCAGGGGCCACTGTGGCACTAGAACAGAACAGCTGCTTCAGGGCTAGCCCCATCTGCTGATAGGGAAGAGAAGGTAGCACCCTGCCTGTGGGGCCAGGTCAGGAGACAGGGGATATGGGGGGGGACGGACACAGTGTGGGGCATATGGGTCTGCTGGGGTGTGTGTGTCACAGATAGGTTCATAAGGGACATTGAGGGAGGACAGACTGGGGCAGGGGCTGAATGGGAGAGGAGGTGGAGGTGCGGGGCCCTAGGGGGACACAGGGGAGAGGGTGCAGGGACACATGGGGATGAGGGGTAGCTGCGTGGGGGCACAGGGGCACATGGGGTAAGGGGTAGCTGGGTGGGGGCATAGGGACACATGGGGGTAAGGGGTAGCTGAGTGGGGGCACGGGGACAC
>NW_020699373.1:13888938-13927778 GCF_002925995.2 Terrapene triunguis | reverse complement strand
TGGCCTCTCAGAGTTGGTAAGACAACTCCCACCTGTTCATGCTCTCTGTATGTGTGTATATATATCTCCTCAATGTTTCACTCTATATGCATCCGAAGAAGTGGGTTGTGGCCCACGAAAGCTTATGCTCTAATAAATTTGTTAGTCTTTAAGGTGCCACAAGTACTCCTGTTCTTCCTAGGAGAAAACTCTGCACCTGACCTGTGTCTACGGTGACAGATGCTCCTAAGTGATTAGTCAACTCGCCACCCTTCGTTGAAAAAGGCGACTAGTTCTTACCTTCTTCCGTGGAGATGCGGTGGGTCTGCTGCTTAGCCTCCCCCCACATGAATATGGTGATGCCCGAGTCGACACACAGCCTGTAGTAACCTGCGATGAGGCAGGCGAGATCCTTGGCACTGTTTGATTCTAGCATCAGCGTCAGCAACTGTAACGAAAAAAAATGTGTTAGGCCCCCTACGTGACCTGCAGAGATGTACACTAAATAAAAGGACATTCCCCATCTCCCAGATACGGAGAGGTGAATTACAGAGTGGGCCACAAGGAGGAAGGGAAAACAGATTTTTCTTTGATGCCCAGTGTCCTACTGACGAAGGACCAGCCAAATATTTTTAAAAGGAATCTCATTTTCCTTGACCGGGCTGCATCTTTTCTAATGGCTCTCCTGTCTCCCTTTGCATTGTATCCAATGCAAAATATTTTACCTTAAAAGAATTGTCAAGGGACAGTTAAATTCTGATAAATACAGTCTGCTAGCGCGTCAAATGGTTAGGCACTCGGAGACAAGACAGTGTTAAAGCACATTGGTCATGATAGCCAGTGATATACTATAAAAGTAACTAGGAAAAAAAGTCCCACCACTGCATTTATGAGGATAACAGAAACAGCAAAACAAACGCGTCGCTGTCTTTACTAGCATTAAGAATTCAATTAGACCAGGTGTAGGCAAGCTATGGCACGCGTGCCAAAGGCGGCACGCAAGCTGATTTTCAGTGGCACTCACACTGCCCGGGTCCTGGCCACCGGTCCGGGGGGCTCTGCATTTTAATTTAATTTTAAATGAAGCTTCTTAAACATTTTTAAAACCTTATTTACTTTACATACAACAATAGTTTAGTTCTATATTATAGACTTATAGAAAGAGACCTTCTAAAAAAGTTAAAATGTATTACTGGCAGGGGCGGCTCTATGTATGTCACCGCCCCAAGCACGGCAGTCAGGCTGCCTTCGGCGGCATGCCTGTGGGAGGTCTGCTGGTCACACGGATTCGGCGGCATGCCTGTGGGAGGTCCTCCAGTCCCGTGGCTTTGGCGTGCCCACCGCCGAAGCCGAGGGACCTCCCGCAGGCATGCCGCTGAAGGCAGCCTGACTGCCGCCCTCACGGCGACCGGCAGGATGCCCCCGGGGACTTGCCGCCCCAGGCACGCGCTTGCTGTGCTGGTGCCTGGAGCCGCCCCTGATTACTGGCACGCGAAACCTTAAATCAGAGTGAATAAATGAAGACTCGGCACATCACTTCTGAAAGGTTGCCGACCCCTGAATTAGACTGTCAGATCGTTGAGAAGATGGAAGAGCAACGCTCCCGACACACGCCTCATTGGAAGCTGCCATTACCTTCACATCCTGAAGGTAGATTTTTACCATGCTCGCTTTCTCAGACTCTTCGGTAAGCTCTAGCCTGCCGATGTTAGCAAACTCTGCCAGGGGGCTTATGATGTTGAGCTTGTTATTGATAATCTGGCTGATTCCATACTTCGCTCCGACCAGCAAGGCGACATACGATTCCCTGTCCTGTAGCTACCGGAGAAAGGTGGGTTAGAATCCAGCCTTAATAGAAATCTAAACAGGAACCTCGTGACAAGGCGGGACGTAGAATCCTGAGTTGTGCGTTACGGCTTGGCACGTTTCAATTAGGGGAAGCGGCCAACTTTTACTGGCCCCCGAACCTGACTAGTTTGTAGCTCCAGAGACAGCTCCCAGAGACAGAGACTAAAGTGAGATGGAGGCTGCCTGTCTCACCTGGTACATCTACATGGTCACTGGGAGGGTGCTACCCTGCACGGCTGGACGGAGGCGAGCTAGCGTGCTAGAAATAGCAGTGTGGCTGCGGTGGCACGGGTGGTGGCTCAGGCTAGCTGCCCGCGTACGTACCCACAGGATCGGGCAGCACTGTACTTGGGCAGCTGGCCACGCTGGCGCTAGCTGCCTATCCGTGCTGGGAGGATCCTCCCAGCTGCAGGGCCGGTTCTAGGGTTCCCGTACCGTGGGGGGGGGGGGGGGGGGGGGGGGGTGGGGGGGCGTGGGTATTTGCGCGCTCCTGGCTGTTGCTATTCAAACAACAAGCCACCTTCCAGAAGGCCAAAGGCTAGTTCCACTCCTGGAAAATTGGGGATTTTAAGAGTTTAAAACAGTAAAATGTGGCGACTGTGGCCGGTATTTTGCTGTGATTTAGAATTTCTATAAAGGATGAAGACTCTCCAACCTGCTGTTCCGCTGGCTAACTCTGGACACCTTTGCACATAGTTTGGCCTTTCTGACAATCCATCGGGGGCCCCCTGAAGATCTTTTTTTGGGCAGGGGGGAATGTCCCCTTTTCTGCCCCTCACTCTGCCAGCGCCAGGCCTGCCCACCTGCTGTGGAGACGTACCCACCTGTGGTGGAGACACGGAGCCGGTGGGGGATGGCCAGGACTTGGGGTTGCCAGGGCCTCTGTTGAGCTGACGGAGAGTTGTTGGTCTCCCGGGAAGGGACACCAGCCCACCACATGGAGCTCCAGCCCCACTACCCACACTTGGGCAGGTGGGGCTCTTTCATTATATCCATTGGGTTTGGTGGGACTTTAGGGGTTGTTGTTGCAAGATCATGTGTTTAACATCCTGGCTTCCTTTGCCTGCTCCCGTCCCCATCTTTTAATTTACCCCTGTCCCTCGTGGGAATAAAATGCTGGGCATCTTTCTGTCGGTCCTTCATTTACCATAGCTGGTTGTCAGATGGGCTGCGGGCTTCGGCACCGAGCGCTGCGAACCTGGGGCTTGTCGGCCCCAAGGTGGCTCACCGAGGAGAGAGGATTAATGGGATCTCCCTCCCATGGGCATCTACATCCTTTTAAGTGACCCCCCCAGATTCTAACGATCCATTTGTAAGACATTCCGCCACTCAAGAGCCAGGACGGAGCCCCCTTCCTCCCAACGTGGCTGCCCCGTCAATCTCATGGCAGAGGCGCACACTGGGGTGATCAGCGCCCAGGCGCATCGCTACACCCTCCGCTCTCCCGGAGCTGTCGGCAGGGGGAGGGGAACAAGAGTTCTGTGCTCTGAAACGTTTTAGTCCCCTACTGCCCAAGAAAATCTATCTATCTACTATGAAATATTGACATTTCCCTACAGAAAACAGACACTGTTCTGGAAAAATTTAATTGAATCAAAAACCCAATTTTCCACTGACAGGCTAGAGATGGAAAATGTTCAACTCGTCCTACTCAGCGTGAATACGGATAGAGCAATAGTAATCCACTGGTGAGCAGAGCCGTCCCTTGGGTACGGCGAATCAGGGGGACCGCCCCGGGCCCCGTGCTTTGGGGGGCCCCGTAGGAAGCAGGCAGGGAGGTGAGGCGGGTGGGCGAGCAGGGTGAGGAGGCAAACGGGGGGGGGGGGGGGGGGGGGGGGGGGGGGGGGGGTCGAGGAGTAGCCCCCCTACCGGAACCTCCTCCTCCCCCCAGTGCCTCCTGCCCGTCGACAGGCCCCGCCGATCAGCACCTCCCCCCTCTCTCAGTGCCTGCTGCGGATCAGCAGTTTTGCGGGGTCAGAAGGTGCTGGGGGGGGAGCGAGGGCGCAGCGCACTTGGGGGAGGGGGCGGAACTGGGCAGAGAAGAGGGGGAGCGGAGCGGGAGTGGGAAGAAGCAGGGCAGGGGTGGGGCCTTGGGAGAAAAGGGTGGAGTGGGGGCAGAGCGGGGGGGGGGGAGAGTATCCTCTGGCAGATTAGAAACTCGCCACCAATGTCCCGGGCCCCGCACGCCCCTAGGGACAGCCCTGCTGGTGAGTGTTCATTCCAGGCCCCCGTCTCCACCTGGTCCTCAGAGGACATGAGCATCACAACTGCCAGGTCTAGAACCTGGCTCTCTAGCATAAACTGTGGCAGTTCTGCTCTTAGCTCTGGAGGTCCTTGATTCAATCCCATGGGTCAGGCAAGGTTGTGTCATGCCTTATGTCAAGAGACCTTCTTTCAAAGGGAAAACATCAGAGAATCATAGAATATCAGGGTTGGAAGGGACCTCAGGTGGTCATCTAGTCCAACCCCCTGCTCAAAGCAGGACAAACCCCAACTAAATCATCCCAGCCAGGGCTTTGTCAAGCCAGGCCTTAAAAACCTCTAAGGAGATTCCACCACCTCCCCTAGGGAACCCATTCCAGTGCTTCACCACCCTCCTAGTGAAATAGTGTTTCCTGATATCCAACCTAGACCTCCCTCACCGCAACTTGAGACCATTGCTCCTTGTTCTGTCATCTGCCACCACTGAGAACAGCCGAGCTCCATCTTCTTTGGAACCCCCTTTCAGGTAGTTGAAGGCTGCTATCAAATCCCCCCTCACTCTTCTCTTCTGCAGACTAAATAAGCCCAGTTCCCTCAGCCTCTCCTCATAAGTCATGTGCCCCAGCCCCCTAATAATTTTTGTTGCCCTCCACTGGACTCTCTCCAATTTGTCCACATCCTTTCTGTAGTGGGGGGGCCCACAACTGGACGCAATACTCCAGATGTGGCCTCACCAGTGCCGAATAGAGGGGAATAATCACTTCCCTCGATCTGCTGGCAATGCTCCTACTAATGCAGCCCCATATGCCGTTAGCCTTCTTGGCAACAAGGGCACACTGTTGACTCATCCATTTTCAGGGGAGGTTAAATCTTGGCCCAAATCAACGTCAGTGTATTTTTTTTAAATGGCATTTAAAATATTCTCAGATCTTCAAAGGGCATTAGAACCTGCCCATGGAACAATGGACCAATCACATCTGAAGACCCACAAGACCCACACTGAATGCCACACCTGTGCTTTTTAACAACACATAAATAAAAGGATCCTCGGTGAATGGTTTTATGGTCTTGACTTCAAAGGAGCTATGCTGGTTCGCATTGGCTGAGGCTCTGACCCAGGATTTAGAATGCGACTGCTGGAAAGGGCCCAAGAGAAATGCGCACGTTTAGTTGAAGCAGCAGCGCCAACACTCCCGATGGGGAGCGGTCCATAGGCAGCGTTGCAGAGGGGAGCGCAGGGGAGGGATGTGAAGGAAGACATGGGGAAGCTTTACGGATTGTTCCAGGGAGCTGCTCTGATGCAGAACTGGGAGAAAGCGTGAAGGTGGTTGAGGGCAAATACGACTAATGGGTGATAAAGCGAGTGTTGCTGGCAGAACAAATCTGCGGGAGACACCCCAGCAGCAAGTTAATGGGTTGTCTTTGACTCTCAGCTGTTAAAAAAATTAGACATCCTGCTTTACAGAAAGTGCGCTTTAATCAAGACGAGGCTTGGTCAGTTTCAGCATAGCGCTAAAAATGACTTCCATTGCACGAGTTTGTTTTCCACAGCATGGTAACACAACACACAGAAGGGATGGCCAGAGAAAACACAAAGGTTTGCCAAAATCACAGACAAATGAATGCACATACCATTAGGGTGGCATTAAAGATTTTCCCGCTATACATTTTCAGGTCTCCAAGTATCTGCAGGTAGCTCAGACGCACCTGTGTGGCCGAGAGGACGTGCTTGGATTTTAAAGAAAAGAAATATTGCTGAGAAAGTTACAAACCAACCACTGGGACAAGTCGGGTGTGTGGGTAAAGGGGTTTCTAATTTGTTTATTTGGATCTAACCAGACGTGTACAGTGCACAGGACTGGATGGATTTGAGACACACACACAGACAGAAAAAACAACCTCTGACTAGATGACTGCCCTCCTCCTATGCACAGCAGGCAAGAATTCAGTTCCAGGGCACACTAAGGCAAAGCTGGCAGCCCAGGGGGTCACTGGGAATAATCTGCTTAGGAGGAGACCCAACTTTGTGACTTCTGGCTCCCATCTCTGACAACCCTGTTGACCAGGGCTGGTCTACACCTGCAGAAGCAGTGCACAAGCAATGCTAATGCTGGGAGAAATAGCTGCACCAAAGGAGAGGGGACTGAGCCAGAAGAATAAAGAGGTGCAATGCAGCCCCCATGAAGACCAAATAAAATGCAGTAGCAAGGCTGGGAGGACCCCAGCTGGAGAAGGCGGGTGTAGAGCATGGTGCTAAAACCATCTCGGCTCAGTCCCACTGAGGCTGGGCTCAGTGGCCGAGCCGGATGGCTTTCATTGAGTGACCTCACACACATGCATAGGTTCTACCTTTTGTCTCGGGTCCAGTAAGATTTGGTTCCTTTTCATGTGAAAGCTGATGGCTTTCTTGATGTCTTTGCCTTTCATGTTTCGGAGTAAAGTCGGAGATATAAAGTTTTCTATTCCCCAGTCCTTCCTGCCATGAAGACAGAGCAGATGGGTATGGCTCAAAGAGACATTACGGGCTTGTTGCACAAATTCCTGGCTGAGTTTCTCTGGCCTGTGTCATACAGGTCAGACTAGGTGATTATAATGGTCCCTTCTGGCCTCAATCTATGGACTGAGGGTCCGTTCGTAAAGTGCACTTTGCTTTGCTTAAAAGATTATTATATTTTGGTGTCTTTTGGGTTAACGGTTCCCGCCCGTCTAAGATTAGAGGCCAGTTGTTCCAATGGAGAATTTTTCCAACGTAATAAGTATTACTTGCTAATTAAGCACATCATGGAGTTTTCTCTTGATGCGTCTGTCTATTCCTTTGTTAGTCGGGGCATGGCATATTTGACTATAAATAATAAGTCAGTGACAGAGGTGAACACATAACCCAACTGGGGCTGCACGTATTAAGCTACAAATGTCTGGGCTATTACTTCACAATGGCCCCTTTACAATTTTTAGTAGTGATGTTGTTTTACCAGAACAACCCATGCAATAAGCGTGTCTGCCTAGGAAGGGGACATGCACGCTATAGATTTGCTGGGGGCCATTCCTGGGCAGTTATGACTTTGGCTACTGCACTCAGAACTCCCAATAAACACGCCGGCAAGAGGCAACCTTTATTTAAATGAAATCCTGCCCCGTGCAACAATAACTACCTAACACGTTACAGTAGTGCGGCTGTAGAGGCCCACCGGCGGACATTTCTAGCTGTTACACCATGCGAGCAGTTTAGAAGGGAGATATGAGAGAGTTGGTTTTGTGCAGCCATCTCAAACTGCTACTCATCTATCTCTAAAAGGATCTGCATAACCAATATATGGAATCGGTATTAAACAACAAGGACAAAGCACATTCCAATCTACTACCACTGCCCTGACCTAGCCACCTTCCATTTCTCTGGTGCCTATCACAGCCCCAGTACAAAAGATATAAGGGACCTGGGTCAGCTAGAACAGCAGAGAATTTTCCACTTACTCTATATATTTGAAAGAGACTTTCTGCGGCTGGGCGCAGGCATAAATCCGCTCTTGTATATGCAGCGCTGCCAGGCGCAGGGCCACGCTGCACTTCATTTCGACAGCAAATCGCTCCTGAAGCACATCGCTGCAGCTCTGGAACGGACACAGCCAGGTTAACGCGCGCAGGGGGCACGGCAAAGAGGAAGAATGACTTTGCTTGGGTGTCCCCTTTTTGCCTGGCTCAACCATTTTTGATTCATATGTGAAGGGCGCCATAGGCGCCGACTTCCCCGCTTTCCCCTGGGTGCTTGACCCCCACTCTGCCCCCGGACCCGCCCCCACTCCATCCCTTCCATGTGACCCCGCCTCTGCCCCACCCCATCCCACCCCTGCCACAAAGTCCCTGCCCCAACTCTGCCCCCTCCCTGCCCCTATTCCAACCCCTTCCCCAAATCCCCGCCCCGGCCCCGCCTCCTCCCCTGAGCGCGCCACGTTCCTGCTCCTTCCCCTTCCTCCCAGCACGCCGCCAAACAGTTGTTTGGCGGCAGCTGGGGGGAAGCACTGGGAGGTAGGCGGAGGAGCGGGGATGTGGCGCGCTCGGGGCGGGGGAGGAGGATGAGGTGGGGGGGGCTGACGGGAGCTTGGCTGCCAATGGGTGCAGAGCACCCACTAATTTTTCCCCGTGGGTGCTCCAGCCCCAGAGCACCCACGGAGTCGGCGCCTGTGAAGGGCACAAGTAATTAACAAGTCAAGGCTCAGATTAGGAATCACTAAGCCACTCAGAGCCAGATAATGTCCACGCAGCTTTTGGCACCAGTTTAACAATAGTGATTTAAATACACCTCTACCCCGATATAACGCTGTCCTCGGGAGCCAAAAAATCTTACCGCGTTACAGGTGAAACCGCGTTATATTGAACTTGCTTTGATCCGCCGGAGTGCGCAGCCCCGCCCCCCCGGAGCGCAGCTTTACCGCGTTATATCCGAGTTCATGTTATATCGGGTCGCGTTATATCAGGGTAGAGGTGTATCACACTTCACCTTAAATGGGAGGCAAGGCCTTAGGACACAAAGGGTTATCAATACAGTATGGGACATTCCGTTTTCACCTGCAAATAAAGGTATTCAAAGGTAACTGGATCTTCTTGTAGGAGGTCCAACGGATCCTTAGGGATAAAGCAGACTCTGAAGAGACACCGGTAATCATGGGAGTCTTTCCTTTGGACCACCTGGAACAAACAAAATAAAACTGCGTTAAACAATAGCAGCTCCTCGAATCCCTCATTGAATAAACCCATCCTTGACCAGCAGGTGCAATGAATTGGCACAGGGCAGCCCTTCACACGCTACAGAACAAAGCACTCGGCGTCTGGGTTGGGGGCAAGTCGGCCACTCTCTCTAGTGACAAGGAGGCACGAATGACTCTTTGGGAGGGAAGCAACATGAGAAGTAAAGTCAGATGAAGTGGAGGCTACTCCACTGCAGAACTTCATTAAGGACTCCACAACCTCCCAGAAAAGCCATTAAAATGATTGATTTGTACTGGGCTGTGCCCAGAGCCCTAGGTGCTGCACCGTTGCACAGAGATAGGCTCTGCCCCAGCGAGGTTACAGTTTAATTGGGATCAGGGTACAACAAGGGCACAACAACTAGTCCAAATCCAATCACACTATTTCAGCTGGGACAATAACAAGTTGGGGCAAAGGACCTGTACCCTGGTCTCAGTGTCATAAATATAAATCTTGTGAATACGTAATGCTACAAACCCTACACCAGAGACTGATCACATGGCCCTACTATGACAACAGAGGAAAGCACTTAAAAAACCAAAAAAAAGACAGAGAAGATTAAAATGCTATTTGTGCTGCCGAAATGTCAACTAAACCTTCTGAAAGTCACTGGATTATATTAGCATATTTTATTTTGGATAAACCCAGAACTGACTCATCAACTGGCTGGAAAGAGAAGGTCCCAAAGGGTACGTCTATACTTACCTCCGGGTTCGGCGGTAAGCAATCGATCTTCTGGGATCGATTTATCGCGTCTTGTCTAGACACGATAAATCGATCCCGGAAGTGCTCGCCATCGACGCTGGTACTCCTGCTCCGCGAGAGGAGTACGCGGAATCGACGGGGGAGCCTGCCTGCCGCGTGTGGACCTTTGGTAAGTATCTTTAAGTTCGAACTAAGGTACTTCGACTTCAGCTACGTTATTCACGTAGCTGAAGTTGCGTATCTTAGTTCGAACTGGGGGGTTAGTGTGGACCAGCCCAAAGAGACGTATGCCTGGTATTTAGTAACGGGATCTTAACGAGTGAGCCTCCACATCTTGCGCCTGTCTCCCTGACTGGGGAGATGTCCGGGAGTGAGGAAGGGCTGCTCAGATTCTTAGCTCAAAGTTAGGAACATAAAGTACCTGGGAAATAAAGATAAGAAATAGAAATGCTAGAGGTGGGATTTGCAAATAGCGCTCGGGGTTGGCCTAACTCTGCCGGGGCAAAACTCCCATTGACTTCAAAGGGAAGCCCAGCCAGGCAACCCCTCGCCGACTGCTTTGGAAAACCGCCGCCTCGATTTCTTTTTATATAGTCCCAGATAAATGGTCCTCCAGAAAAGGGCACCTCTGAAGGAGCAGGGATTGGCCACACTGGACAGGGCAGGCCAGTGCTCGGAGGTGGTCTAGGGAAATCCTCTTACTAGATGCCGAGCTGGTGGGTCTTGCTCACATGTCCAGGGTCAAGATGATCACCTGGTCTGGGGTCGAGGAGGAATTTTCCCCGAGGTCAGATTAGCAGGGACCTTGGGCGCTTTTCACCTCCCTTTGCAGCCTGCACCACGGACCACTTGCTGGGATCATCTGGGCACGCCACACACAATGTATTCCTTGCCATTGCTGCTGCTTGGCCTCTCCTCTTCTCTGCCTGGGGCGCATGATGGCCTGAGGCCTGAAATGCTTTAGTCTAACTGAAGCTTTTGGGCTCAGTTTAGGGGGATCTTGGTGACACTTAACGGCCTGTGATATAAAGGGGTTCAGATTACATGGCCTTATTGCTACGAAACGAGGGCAGCAGGAAGAAGCGTCAGCAAAACAAGCCGGCCACGAGAGCTGCCCGCTGCCGTCTGCAGGAACGGAGCGAGGTGCTACGAACGTTTACGCTCTGGCGGTGCTGTGTCTCGGTTCCGTCACCAGAGCAGCAAGGCCAGGCTGCCGTGCCGTCACCAGTTAGCGCGCGTGGGACAGGCAGAGCTAGGACGGCGGCGTCTCTGGGGAGGCAAAGCCGCTCCGAATCCCCAGTTTGACGCGGGAGCTCGTGATCGGGTCTCGCACTCAGCCACTGACCTCCTCCTTCCCCCAACCCACCAAATCCCCTTCCTGCCACCCAACACTCCCTCCCCCGTCCCCGTTTAGTCTGCACAACCTGGGCGTCCTTGGAGATGTGTCCAGGGAAATGTCAGCCGCTGGGCCAGGGCTCTTTTCTAAGCGGGTTGCATGACAAAGGCTGCCTTGCTGAGACAGGCAAGGCAGGAGCTCCGCAGGAAGCACTGACCTGCTCGATGAGCTCGTCCTCGTGCAGCAGGTAGAGCTTAGAAATGTTGTACTGTTCTTCCAAGGCCAGGGCGAAGTGCTCAATGCTCTGGATGGAGAGCTTCTCTTTCAAGGTGAGGATTATGTCCTGCCAATGGAAGACACAAGGGACAATCTGCTTTCAGGCATTTTAAATACAACAGCCGGGCATCACTAGGATACGTAACGGGATTGGATGTTAATGAAGAGGCTCTAGATTCCAGCATGCTAACGACAGCTCTGCAAGGTAATCATGGACTTTTCAGCTGGAAGGGCTGCATTTGAGATCAGAGAGACTCCCTTCCCGGACGCTCCCTCCCGCTGCCATGGCACAGTGGTGATGGTTTTCCCACAACCCATTATAGACCAGATGGGGCGACAGGCTCATTTTACTACCACCGTTTGGATACTTCCTTTGACAGGCTCTTTGGGAGCTTGGCATCTTCGCCAGCTCTTCAAGGATGATTTAGTTGGGGTTGGTCCTGCTTTGAGCAGGGGTTGGACTAGATGACCTCTGAGGTCTCTCGCAACCCTAATCTTCTATGATTCTTCTATGATTCTAAGTCTAAATTCTCATGGTACCCAATCCAGGCCATTAACCCTGTCTCTTCTCTCGCTCCAAGGTTCCTCATTAGTTCCTTCTGGACTTCTAGTTTCCTGACCCCTCTATACCTCCCTTATCCCTTTGCCTCTGCCCTTCCAGCCGGCCTGATTTCAGCAACCCTCCTTTGGGTGAATGGCAGCATGAACAGCAATCACTCTCCCACGCTTATTGCTCCACTGCCCTGCTGAAGGTGAAGTCCCAATGCGTTCCCAGGCCTGCCTGCAGATCTTCCATACCTGCTGTACCGCTAGAGTTTATCCTAAGCAATTTTAAAACCTAACGGCTTCATTTGCGAACTGCTGAGCACCTGCAGCTCTATGTCAACCTAGGTGTTGAGCAGGTCCAAAAAAATTGGGCTGTGAAAGCCCAGAGCCTATTTCCATTCTCCACTCCCTGCTCCCCAAATCCGGTAAGCTTTGTATCTACCCATCGGGGGTCCATGTTCTCTAGATCGTCTCGGAGAATCAATTCCTGGTATATTTTTACCTTTTGTGAAGTAGCACAGATTAAATGGAGGAATAATGGTAGCCAACCAAGCCACAATACCTTCACCGTCGTGGTGGTGTCAAATTTGAAAGCCTTCGTCTGTCCATTTTCCAAGTACACCTTGAGAACATTCGGCACGCACAGAAGAGCATTCCCCTGCACAACAAAACAAACTGGGAGGTCAAGTGTCAGCACCGTAGGTCAAGGGTTTTTGGTATTCTGGGACTGCATCAAGGGCTCATCTTTGGTAATGCAACAAATACAGATTTAAATGCAAAACTTTCTCCACCTTGAAATAAAGCCCCATTCACGACATGTTAGCATTATATCTTGCTATGAGACAAAGGACAAAAGAGGCATCAAGTGACAAATTCACCCCGATAAAAATCCCACTCAAATCAGTGGGTCCCACCAAAAATGAATTTGGTCCAGTTCCTATTGCGGGACCGAAGAATGATGATTTATTACAGAGAAAGGTAACACATTTATGCTACTGTCATCGAGCCAAGTTTTGTTGGTCTCACATTAGTAGCCTCAAGAGGCCAGACCCTCAGCTGGGTAAATCCCAGGGGGGGAGGGATAGCTCAGTTGTTTGAGCATTAGCCTGCTAAACCCAAGGTTGTGAGTTCAATCCTTGAGGGAGCCATTTAGGGAACTGGGGTAAAAATCTGTCTGGGGATTAGTCCTGCTTTGAGCAGGGGGTTGGACTAGATGACCTCCTGAGGTCCCTTCCAACCCTGATGGTCTATAATTCTCTGATTAAATCAAACCTATTGGGTTACATATCTCCATTGATTTCAGTGAAACGATGCCAGTTTATACCAGATGAGGATCTAACCCAAAGTGTCCGGTGAGGCTGCTGGCAGAAATAAGACGTTGCTGTTGTTTTGTAACATCAGCTCACAAGTCATCTTGGAATCTATATACAGAGCTTGGGGACAAATTAAAAACCACACGTTGTTGCTGACGCTACATTCAACATGTGTAATGATTATGTTCCACCTTTAGCAATTATTGTAGGCTCTCTTTCTGCTAGTCCAGCCAAGTTGATAATTTTAGTCTTTCTTGGCAGAATCTTGTAGACTATTTAAAAATTAATTCTAAAAATGTAGGCCCAGCTCCTCAACTGGCGCAAACAGTCATTGCTCCATTGACTACAGAGGCACTACACCGATTTACGCCAGTTTAGGATTTGGTCTACAGCGTCCAAATCTACCTAAAATATGTACTGATGTTCACCCTTGCATGACCTGTCTTCCCACACAGAGCTCTGCTCTGAGGATATAACCCAAATCTACCCTGGAAAATGAAGGCTTGAAAGCTTTTGGTCTCATCAATAATTCCTGTTCTAGAACTGGAGTTTCAGATTTCAGCTGCATAAGGGAGCGTTTGGGCTCTTTCCAAATGGGGTTTAGCTCAGTTAGCAACCTTCCATTAAGAGGACAATGACGGTACCGGTCCTGAAGCAGAAGGCTAGGCAGTTGTTGGAATTACACTAATCGTTATGGATGCTCTTTCATCCCAGTTTCTATCTGAAAGGAGTGGCAACTTTTGGATGGAAATGTAGAAGGGATAGATCTGCTGTAGGGAGAGCTGCTTTTCAGGCAAGCAGAAACATACCATACACATTTTGGTTTTGTTGCTATTTTACTGCAGAGCCTGGTTTAGTTTTGAAGTGCGTCTCACTGCACCATTGTTTTGCTCACCACAGAGGATGCAACCGTATTTTGCCTCTGCACCTCTCAGGAAACTACTGGCTTAGTTGTCATTTAAATGACAAGGTTAACGGCTGAGGAAGTCATGGATTCTCCTGCCATCTATCTCCAAAATGACTCCACAGAAAGCAGGGGCTGCAGCTTCACAGCTGGGAATGCCTCTTCAGGAAGCCCATTGCTGGCATTGTCAAAACAAATCTTGCACTAATTGCAATGCAAGCTGGATGTCCCTAAGATTTATGACCAGGAGTTTGCACATGATTAAGTGTGTACCGCACCGGGATGCTTTCCTGAACCGGGATCCTGCTCTGGTTAGATCTGACCCTTTCCTCAGTGGTAGCAGAAACCACAGCACATCTGGCAACAGCTGGCAGGAAGGATAGTGTCTGGAGAGTCCTAGGTAACTGGCAGCCTTATTGGTGGGGAGAATTTTCTCCTGTCCAATGGGCCAGCAGAGTATGAACATCTCTTTATGAGGGACCTCGGGGAACAGGCAGTTGGGATGCTAGGGATTTAAACAGCAGTTTGAGGTGCTCAAAGGCCAGCATGCTGGCAATGTGTGCCCAGGGTCCTGCCCAACTGGCCGGAAATGCCCAGCGGGCAGCCAGAGTTGTAGAGGGATTGATTCTCCAGCAGCGTCTTTGTGCCAAGGGAGACAGGACCAGGTGCCCTCAGAGTTCGCACAAGGGTTCAACACCTGAGGCAAGGGGGTGGTGGGGGTGTCTGGCCGAGCCCCCTCCCGGGAGCCAGTGCTGTACTCTGCTGAGCCAGATCCGCTCGGCACGGGAGGAAATGGGACACAAGGGCAGCCACTCTGGAAAAGGAGAAAGGGCCTGGCTGGGGTGGGGCACTTCAGACACACTTCTTCGTTCTGAAGGGAAAAGGGAGAGAAGCCAGTTTCAAACTTGGGGCCACAAAAAATGGTCCTTTCGCTAACCTGCTTGTGACAAATTTAAGAAGAACTATTTAACAGATTTTTCTGAAACATGACATGATTTCCCTTTAACAGCCAGGAATGGCCCCCCAAGCGTTCCAACTCGGTATCCTTTTCTGCCACATTTCCCTGGCCTGAGCTGCAGACAGATGGCGATACAGACATGCTGCATACTCGGTACGTATCGAGTTGCCTGAAATTGTACAGTTTCTGAACGTTGTTGTACGACTGAGCTACCCAAGTGCGTTTCATATTTCAAGCCAGGCTAGGACGACTGTATACTTCTGTAAATGAAATATCAGGAAGGCAGACGTCTGAGTCCGGCAGACATCTTAGGACTGGTCCACACTGAGAATTTACATCAGCATAACTACTTGTCTCGGGGGTGTGAAAAATCCCACCCCCCCAGAGATGTAGCTATACTGCCCTAACCCCAGTGTAGACAGTGCTAGGTGGAAGGCAGAATTCTTCCATGGGCCATCCTACCGCCTCTGGGGGATGTGGACTACGTACGCCGACGGGAGACCCCCTCCCATAGGCAGAGGTAGCGTCAACACTGAAGCACTAGGCTGCTGTAGCCGTCTAAACGTAGACATATCCTTAGGCAAGTTACAGCAGAGCTACAAAACACAATTCAGTTACATCAGGTCACTTGTCAACACACCTTTAAGGAAACATATGATGCCAAATTCAATAGACGATACAACTCATTAAACTTGATCGCGGTTGCCACGGGACAGGAGGAGGTACCGAGGTTACTTCCTCAGCATGGAAGAACTACGGGAATCAGCACCCGTTTCCAGTGCATTCAAGGTAGCAACATACAGTAACCTGAATCCTGGGCCTTTCCTTGGCCACTCGCGGTGTAGACAAACGACCAAACACAACAAAGGGAATGCCAGGTCGAACGAGCTCACTCTATTCTGTAATTCGGCAGCATCTGCGCCATCCTAACTGCGCTCCATGTGCTCGCCCATTTAGCTCAACGTAGTTCGAGCCGGCCAGCACCGCCCCTGAGCAGCTCTTGTGAACGATTTCATACAGCACCGCACCGACCTGAGTGTGTCCGTTCACCAGCACCTCCTCGGCAAACCGCACTTTGACGGGGTTCGTTTTCAGCCGCGCCCTCTTCTCGGCCGTAAGAAATGACGACTTAGGACCACCCTGAAAAACAACAGCGCTGCGTTTGTAATGTGACCTGCCGCTGCTGAGCGTGAGAACAAGACACACGTGCTGGAGGTCTCCATGACCCGGAACAGGGGTTCGCAGTCCTTTGGGGAACCCGGGCCAGTCTAACCAGTGGAAACACCCAGGGCTGCCAGCCAGTGCCCGTTGACTCCCATGTCACTGGTCATGCTGCACCCTGCAATTGAATTTGGGCTGCCCCCTAATCCAGGCTCACCCTGCGGGGCATCCAGGGTCTCCCATAGAGGCTCATCCTTAAAGCACTGGGCGCCAGGAAGGGGGTTTTTATAAGGCTGGTGTTACTGGCACACTGAGAAGTGACTGGCAACCACTGATCTAGAAAGGTTTTGTCAAAGGTGTCACATGACCACAAAGATGTCCTGTTACTCGACAACAGCCAATCAGCAGACTGTAAATTGACATAGGTTTTAGATAGTTGCATACATTTAGGAACACGCCCACAGCGGTGCATACGTATCCATGTTCCAGATATTCTGTAGCCAAGCCCCAGGGTGAGGCGGTTGTTTGTGCTTATGGAGAGCCTAGCGAGCTGGTTAGGTGCCACATATGATCTCTGATAAACAATTCACTTGCAGGCTGAATCACCAGTACTGACCTTATTTACTTTCACATGGTGACAATTCCTAAAAGCACTGGAGTGTGTGAAAGGGGGGCGTAATCTGTTAGCATCCCTCTAACTGATCTGATCTGGCATAGCAATCTCTCAGGATGCTGCTATGTTCCTATGAGACTCCCACTACATGTAAGTGCTTTACAGAATGATCTTGTTTATTGGAGAAAAGCTATTCACATTTAGGGGAGAAAAGTCTCTTCTCCAAGTGAACAAGGTAATTCTCTATCCCGATGGGACCTGTATAGCGTCCTGCCAGGGAACGAGAACAGACACACTGCAGGGTGCATCTGTGGAGGCCCAGAGACCTGCACCATCACTTCTAGCGTGCCTAGGGCAAGCGAAAGACGAGGCCCCAGCAGAGCTGTTACGTAGCTGGTGATCGGGGGCAGTACCTCTCCGCTCAGTAGGCAGCAGGCCTTTTAGGGGCGAGTGCCTGCCCCAACTAGCCAACGCTGATCTTGGGTATTTGCAGGAGTCCTTAAAGTGACCTGCAAAGGAAAAACAAAAATGGGTTTGTGCCTTAGTTGCCTCTTTCTGATGCGTGAAGGCCTGCGAGACCTTTCCCGTCCCTTTCTCCGCACTTCTCTCTTTCAAAAAGGGATTATTTCCCTTTGCTTGGTTTTACAAGTTAAGCGCTCAGGTCTTGTCTGCCCCATTTTTCTTGCAAGACGCCACAGCCAGTCAAAGCCCTGGAAGATTAACTGAGCGGGGAGTGACTGTGTACTCAGCCTGCTTAATGCCTGTGTAACAACCACCCGAGAAACACGGGGGAGAAAAAAGTCTGATAAAAGACTCCGTCCCCATCACATCTTCAGGAAAGGCCCGAGAAACCTCACATTCGGAGTCTGAGAGCTCTAGGGACGATGCCAGCAAATCCAGGGAAAAGGAGACCTGACACACTTTATACTTCTAAGATTCTTTTAAAAACATAACCTCCACCCCCCAAACGCTTCAGGCCATCTTCATACATCATCGGAAGCCATAAAAGGCACAATCCCAATTTTGTCCTTGCTTTGCAGCTCTGCTTTAGTACGTCTGTCAATCGATCCTGGGAGGCAGTCCGTCCTTCCAGATTTCCTCATAATAAACGAATCCGCCATAAGCGCAAAGGTTCTAACAGAACACTTCAGTTCTCTTCCTAAGGCCTGGGTACTACACAGCTTCAGCCTTAATGGAAGGAGGAAGACACAGTGCGTGAGAGCCAACTTCCTGATTCGGGGCTGGGGGGGGGGGGGAGGCGTGAGTCACAGAACCACCCCGTAGAAGGGGAAAACAAGGTAGGAGGTTTAGCAGCTGAACGTAGCGAGATCTGAGATTGGCCAGACAACCAACGGCAACATGCACTTCAGGAATTCACTTTTCCAAGGAGACGTCTCCTTAGGCTGCGATGGACGATCACGCAGCGCCTGGACAGCAAGGACTAACCTTTAAATTGAACCAATAGGTTCAAAAAAAGCAGCTTGACCACCGCGATAGCTTTAAAGTAGCATTCAGTGACAGGGCACCTGGCCACAGGGTCCCACTATGGAGCTCCCTGATTGCACAGCCGAGCACTCGCTGCAGGACAGCAGGACCTCCCCTGGCAGTCAGGGACTGGGACGTAGCAAGAAGAGAAGATCACGTCCCAGGGAGATCTGAGTTTAGGCTTAACCCAGGTGTAAAAAAAAAAAAAAAAAAATCAGGCTCATCTCAGAAGTGCCAGGATCTTCAGACAGACATTTTTCTCTGCCCCCTGGACGCAGGGAGATCGCAAGACCTTGGCAGCCTTTTCTGGTTCAGGAACGTTACTGCGAGCGCACAAGTGCCGGCTTGCCATTCAAGACAACAAACACGGCCCCAGCTCCTAACTCCAGGACAAGCACATGGAGCGTCAGCTCTAAGGCACTCCCGCGTCCCCTGCACCAGCTCTCTCCAACACACGTCTCCGTGGCTCTTGGGGCCCTGCAGGGGGTGGGCACAGCAGCATCCCGCCCCCAAAATCCACGTGACTCCCCAGTGCACGTTAATGCTGCCCTGGGACCCCGTCACCTGCGTGGGAGCTCTGGGGCAGTCGCTGGGAGAGAGCCCATGACGTCCCAGCCCCGTTGCCAAGGAGCCAGGAAATCGGACTGCGGGGATTCAGCAGCAACGCGGAGGCCTGTGGCTCTCTGCAGAGGGGCCCTTACCTCTGGCAGCTCTCCTGAGGCCAGCAGGGCTGGGGGATGATCCCCCAACACTGCCCCCAAACAGAAGAACTGTGAGGAAATGCTGCTGGAATAACTCACCCAGGGCAGCCCCAGGCCCCAAAGAGGTGCGTGTAGAGCTGTGTGCGCTGGAATGAGTAACAGCTCTTTTGATATACCACTCAACACTACACACCCAGCCTCGCTGTGCTCTGAAACGGGCCAGTCATTCTCGAGGCGCCCCTGTACGTTCCCCCACTTGTGGGCCCAGCCCTGTTACCCATCCTAGGGCCAACGTCCTGTTGCAAAGGAGCAGTGCTAGTGAAAGGGTTAGAGAAATTCAATTTACCGAAGTGCATCGCAGAACAGTAAGAAGGAGAGAGTCTTCGGGTTCCCTGTAATAGACAAATACAATTAGCCGAGCATAGCAGTAAGCAAAACACTGCCTTCAGACTAAGAACCAATTCCAGTAATGTATAGCATATACTGCCCCCTGCATGTTTCTGTTTTACCAGCTCTCGGGGCGGGAGGGAGGAGCACTGGCTTGGCAATGGTCACAGAGAAGGCTGATGGGGTTTCCACTCTGTTCCACCCAGCGCAGGCTACCTTAAATAGAAAGATGCTTTCGCTGCTAGGAGTAGAGCTGGTTGAAAAACGTTGGGTGGAAGAGTTTTCCGTCAGATTGGAAGATGGAGTTTCGCCAAAACTGAAAAGTTCTGGGAATGTGTCAACTTTGACAAAACTGTAACTTTCTCGTTTCGTTGTGACAATTTAGAAACGTTCCGTTTCAGGAAGGTAAAAACATTTCATCTCGACTTTGTTTTGATCAATTTCATTTGGACTTTGATTTATATTAAATCGAATCTATCACATATGCATTAAATATAGTAAATTATATTGAATATTTTACATATTATAAAGTTTGGACATTATCAAAATGAAACATTTCCATGGTCCGGAATCAACATTTTTGGGAATTTTTGTTCCATGGGAAATTTCAGCTCTTTGTTTCAGTTTGGAACAATTTTTCACCCCCCCAAATGTCAATTTCTCATGGAACGGAAATTCTGTTTTCTGACCAGCTCTGTTGAGGAAATTGTGTTAACATTAGCTTGTATGCCAGCGACATTTACCATTAACGGGTTTTTAAAATCAAGAGTGTAACCCACGCCCGCTCAGTGTGGAGCCCTGTCCCCCTCTAGTGGTGGCTGGGCCACAGAGAAAGGTTGATGAGCCTGTTTTACAGCCTTGGTTAACCCGTAACTGGTCCTCCAGTGTGGGCGGCGGTGGCGGCAGCAGCAGTACATATTGGGGGGAGGGATAGCTCAGTGGTTTGAGCATTGGCCTGCTAAACCCAGGGTTGTGAGTTCAATCCTGGAGGGGGCCATTTAGGGATCTGGGGTAAAAATCTGTCTGGGGATTGGTCCTGCTTTGACCAGGGGGTTGGACTAGATGACCCTCTGAGGTCCCTTCCAACCCTGATATTCTAGGATTGTATGATCATATTTCTAGAACCAGAGGCCCCACGTTCAGTCTCTGCAGCCAACGAGCCGCCCAGACAGGAGCACCAAGCAGTTTCCACAGCCACAGGCAACGGTGACTGTACAGGGGATACCTTAACACATTCACTCTTCACAGACTGACGGTGTGACTGCGTGCAGCAGAACGAGGCTCTGATCTTGGGCGGGGGAGGGCTCAGCACTATCCTAACCCACATAACATGAGAGAGAGATTCGCGGGAAACGAGCGTTTCTCTTGCACAGCTGTGTTCAGACTCACAGAGAAACAGCCCACCCTTGCGGCTGATGCCCTCGCTGTGAAACGACCAGTGGAATTTCCACTGTGACAAGCCAGGGCTGCGATTGTTGCCAGGCAGCCGCGGGTTTGGCGTTCTAGAGCTTCGCTCTTAAATCTCCATCTGCCCTTTTGGTTTCCAGGAGCGGCCAGTACCATCCACAGGATCCTACCTTAACAGATCAGCTGCCTGCTCAATAGAAATGTCCTCCACAGCTTCGTTGTTTATCGTGAGGATATGATCGCCGGGCAGCAGCTTCCCGTCGGCTGTGCTTCCTAGCAGAGATCAGCAGCTGGTCAGCTACTTGCTCAGAACAGCTTCCCTATGGCTTGCGCAGATCACAACTCTAGGCACTGCTATTCAGTGGAGCATCTACATTTGGTTTTCCAGCCCCAGATGGTGAGAACAAACTCTCTCTCCATCCCCCCCACAACTGAAGACTTATGCTACTGACTGGGTTGAGTGGTGACTCAAAACGGAGTCACCACTCAACCCAGTCAATAGCCCCAACTACAGTTAACAGCCAGAGTTAATAACCCTAGTAACCAATTCACAATGGTCCCTTCTGGTCTCAGAGTCTATGACTTGCCGCAGAAATAAAAGGTTCTAATCCAAAGCCCACTGATGTCAGCAGAACAGCTCCCAGTGACTTCTGAGGGCTTTGGCTCAGGCCCAGAATATGCATGTCGCATTGCAGAGGAACCAGGGGAAGGGAGTTAACATGGGGTGGCGCTGACAGCAGGGTGGGTGGGGTGGGAGAGAGGTCATCTGAGGAAAGGGGTGGCAAAGGAAGGATTGGAGGTGCGGCATGGATTTGTGAGGGCAAGGCAGGGAGGTAGAGATGGGGCACAGGCAGAGGAGGGGAATGCAGATGGACGGGGGAAGGAGATGTGGCAGGGATAGATGGGAGGGGTAAGAGTCATGGAGCGGCACAGCCTGGGGCACGATCAGCGAGGTGGAGAGGAACAAACGCTATTAAAAACAAACCCAGCTTGGTGCCACCGGTGTCAAACCCAGCTCTGCGCCCAGAGTGGTTGGACACCAGGCTCCATGAAAGCTGGGACTATGTTCCCATGTGGCTTCCTCCGGCTTCAGGGGGGATGCTAAAGGTAGGGGCTCACTCACCCTTCCCAGCCCTTCTTGGCTGAGGCCTCTGGAGGAGGGGGACTCAGGGAGGCCTGGTGACAGTGACTCCTACACCCAACTTTGTTCAGTTGGACGAACTACCCAGCCCCTGACAAAGGCTGATCCAGCACCCAGGGCTGGAAGGATCCATCGGAGACCATGCCTGGGATATCAGGGGAATGCCAGCAGGAGAAGGAGCAGGGCTGGGAAAAACGGTGGAGGGAAGCATTAGTGAAAAGCGGTGTGGCCGCGACAAGGCCCTTCCCCATGAACACTGGACCAGAGCGGGAAGGGTGGGAGAGGTGAAAGAAAGGATGAAGAAGGGCATTCCACTGATTCACCCTCAAAGCAAACCCAGCAGGACCCAGTGCACCCAGTCTGTTTAGATTTAAGAAGTATTTCTTACGATTGTACATGATTCACAGTTAAACTTAGGAGAACTCCAAACTTGCTAAGGTCTGCAGGGCACCAAATAACCTTAACTCTGCCCTCTGATGACACCACGCAAGGGCCACAGAATTATGACTACGGCATTTGTGTGTTTGTGGGCCCATATTAGATGAAACAGTTTTAAAGACACTGTTTGTTCCCCCCTGAGGATGGCACTCCAGGGCAAAATTAAAGCTATGTGGGTGCTGCAGCTGTGTATTTCCAGCCCTTAACAAGCATAGATTTTTTTTTAAGTTTCGCTTTAACTCTGAATTCACTATGCCTGTGGTTAAGGATAATTCTAGCACCCTGTCAATGAATCTGCTTCAGAGTACTGAACTATAGATGGTTTAAGGTGAGAAATTACTAATTCAGCTAGTCCAAGCAGCGGATTAGCAGAACATGCTCCTGAGTCACTGGTTTGAAGGGGGAGAGGCCTCTCTCCGCAGAACCAGACTGTTCCGTAGTAAGCTCTGCCAAGGGGCAGAGGGTTTGGTGTGCGGGTGCTGGGTAGCGTTAGTGGCCTCCCAGAGACACGTCAGACTGGATAATCTGGTTGTCCCTCCTGGCTTTAAACTCTCTGACTCTAGGAAGCATGAGGCTACACATTCGGAGCTCTCCTGGGAACACCGCTTCTACCACCATTATAAAGAGAGAAAGGCTAGAGCCAAAGCCCACTAAGTCCTGGAAAAGTTCAGATCCAGATCCAAGCTTCTCATCTCAGGCCGGTTCCTTGCTAGAAATGGACATAACCCGATCAGCCTTATTGGGGGGTGCGTCAGCGTGGAATCCTGCCAGCTGTTCACGGCCCCCAGGCAGCTTCCCCCAGGCACGTATGCCGGGGTGGGGGCGGGAGGGGAAAGGACGATTCCTACCTGCAGCAACTGATGTGATAGTAGGAGGAGGGTTGGGTGAAATCTCAAAGCCATAGTGACCGAGAAGCAAATCCTTGTGTACGGTGACTGTGAGCTTCACCTGCGTTACTGGCTGATTAAGGCCGTCAGATGGGACATCCACTACTGAAGATCTGCCCCTGAGCATTTGGATAAGGGGGAAAGAAAAAGCTGAGGATTAGCAGACATTGACGCACTGATGATTTCTACGAGGACATGGAACCCCGTCCATGTGGTTACCGCCGCTTTTTTAAAGTGCGGTGGGTCTTTTACAAATATTGAACACGTGCAAGAGGAACTGAAAATAAACATCTTCCCAGACTGAGAATAATGGTGCCCCCGAAGCAGAAGCAGTCCTGCCTCAGACTGGCTCAGACCTCTCCTCCAAGGAAAGCCCAAGAAAACAGACTTGCCCGGTAGCCCGTCCTACCCCTTGCTAGATCCATCTCCCTGTCAGACCAGGCCCCATGGCTGATCACACAGCAGTGTCCTACAGAGAGAGGGGAGGCAACCATGTCTAGGGTTTATACAGGTCAAAGACAACATCTGAAATGCCACCCCGAATCCAGCTGGAGCCAGTGCAGACTGCTGAGTGCTGGTGTGACATGCTCTCGCTACGAAGCATCGCTTACTAAGTGGATTCACATTCCGAAGTTGCGTTAGGCCAGGTCAACGCTACGAACTTCTCCAGCATACCTGTGTCTGGCGTGATCCCTGCCCGACAGAGCTATGCTGGCAGGAGCCCTAGGGTACATGCAGGGCCACCCAGAGGATTCAAGGGGCCTGGGGCAAAGCGGGGGAGCGGACATAAAAAAAGGCGCCACCCGCTGCGGCGCTTGTACTCACCGGGCAGTGCGCTGAGTCTGCGGCGGTGGCGGCGGGTCCTTCACTCGCTCCGCGTCTTCGGCAGCACTGAAGACCCGCTGCCGAAGTGTCACCAAAGACCCGGAGCAAGTGAAGGGCCCGCCGCCGAAGTGCCGCCGAAGACCCGGACCGCCACTGGGTGAGTAGCCAGGGAAGGGATTCTCGGGGCGGGCAAATTGCCCCACTTGCCCCCCCCCCCCCCGGGTGGCCCTGGGTACATGAAATTACAAAAAGAGTCCTCCTGCTGGTACAGCTTATTTTGTTCAGGGAACTGGTATAAACTAGACCAACAAAAGCACGTCTTTGCTGGTATAAGCTGCATCTCCACTAGGAAGTATAGCTCCACTGGCAAACTCTTTCTTGTGTAGACAAAGCCCCAGTCTTAAAAGGGCTTGGAGGGATGCCCCGTGCAGGATGCACCACCAAAGCCTGGCCTGGGGGTGACCAAGGTGTGCCTACGGGTAGCAAAGTCCATGTCCAAACCCAAAGGGTGCACGCTCCTCACCCAGGAGAGATGGAAACAACAACGCAGCCTTGGCCACTGCCTCCACCCAAGCACCCGGGAGTAAGTGGGGACCTAGCACAGAGCCAAGGGCAAAGCTGAGTCACGTGCCACAGGTGCTCTGACCTCTCCTGGGGCCGCTTTGCCCACTTTGCCAGTGTTGCTGGTCTGATCTGGGACGAGCCCTGGCCATCCGGCCAGCCCCCAGGTCCGTGGCTCAGTCACTGGCGAGGGTGTTTCTGTGTGCTAGCTGGCTCTGATGAGATGGAGCCAGTGAACGGGCTGACATTAGCATACCGAGCGAAGCACAGCTCCCATCGCCTCGTCAGCCTTCCTGGCACATGCAGAGCATGGTGTTGGGGAGTGAGCCCTCAAGACAAACGAACGGCCTTCTGGGACCTCTTCCAAAATAGGAATGGGGCTACTCAAGACTGAGTCCTAGCTCTGCTGGGGCTGCAGATGTGCCAGTGAAGCTTTGTGCCTGGAAGGCACTGATGGATCTCAGACAGTCCGTCAGGAAAGCTGCTCTTCATCCATCGCCAGGAGACCAGAGGTGTGACACTACACCCCATACTCATCATAGTGGTATGATTATGACATAATTATGATGCATTTTGTACAAGAGGTGTCATGTGAGGTGTCATTGGAAAAGTTATGATTTGCCGAATACGATTATCCTATTTGTAGGCATGGATCATTTTGGTATCTGAAGTTATGAATATTGACTGTGTGTCTGTATTTCCAATGTACCGACTCTGGGTAACCCCCAAAACTAGCCTATCAAGTACAACAATGAAGAAGCTGGACAGTGCTGATGGCCCATCAGTAGGGCCCTATCGAATTCACGGCCATGAAAAATGCATCACAGACCGTGAAATCTGGTCTTTTGTGTGCTTTTACCTATGCTATTCAGATTGAATGGAGGAGACCAGCGTTTCTCAAATTGGGGGGGCCTCACCCAAAAGGGAGTTGCAGTAGGGTCGCCAGGTTATTTTAGGGGGACCGTGGTATTGACAACCTTACTTCTGTGCTGCTGCCTTCACAGCTGGGCAGCCGGAGAGCAGCAGCTATTGGCCAGGCACCCAGCTCTGAAGGCAGCGCCCCGCCGGCAGCAGCACAGATATAAGGGTAGCAATACCATACCATGCCATCCTTACTTCTGCGCTGCGGCCTTCAGAGCTGGGCAGCTGGAGAGTGGCGGCTGCTGACCGAGGGCCCAGCTCTGAAGGCTGCAGTGAAGAAATAAGGGGGCAATACCATACCATGCCTCCCTTACTTCTGCGCTGCTGCTGGCGGTGGCTCTGCCTTCAGAGCTGGGCTCCCGGCCAGCAACTGCCGCTCTCCAGCTGCTGAACTCTGAAGGCAGCACTGCCGCCAGCAGCAGCGCAGAAATAAGGGTAGCAGTACTGCACCCCCCCCATAATAACCTTATGACCCCCCTCCCCGACAACTCCTTTTTGGGTCAGGACCCTTACAAATACATCACCGTGAAATTTCAGATTTAAATATCTGAAATTTACGATTTTTAAAATCCTATGGTTGTGAAATTGACCAAAATGGACCTTGAATTTGGTAGGGCCCTACCCATCAGCAAAGCCAATGGCCCATGGAAGAGCTTAGCCTTCCTGTGAACGTTTCAGCCAGCCTATGAGTAATGGCTGCTACGACTCAGCAAGGCATGCAAGGGCATGTGACCAGACCACAGGACACCAAACTCCATTTTGATACCTGTATTTTTCCACAGACTAGACTGGGAACTGAGCTTGGAACAAAGGGTTCCCGCCATATGGAAAAGCTATACAAGGAGGGGAGTGACACCATCTCTTGGCCTCACTCCCCACACAAGAGAACTCCTGGAAACACCTGAGGAACAAAGACTGAACTGGGAGAAGTGCTGGTCCCAGGCTAAAGGGATTTCCAGCCTGTGTACGGAAACTTGGTGGGCTGCTTGTATCATCAGTCAGGGTGAGAAATTGCTAATTCAAACCCTATCTATCTAGTATGTTAGTCTTTGCGTTTTTGTTTATTTGCTAGGTAATCTGCTTTGATCTGTTTGCTATCACTTAAAATCTATCTCTCTGTCGTTAATAAACTTGTTTTATGTTTTATCTTAACCAGTGTGTTTTGTGTGAAGTGTCTGGGGAAAATCGCAGTTCTGTAAACAAAGGCTGTTGCATATCTTCCCCACATCAAGGGGAAAGCGAACTATATTAATGAGCTTGCATTGTACAAATCCCTGTGCAGTGCAAGATGGTATAATACTGGGTTTATACTTCAGCAAGGGTGCAAGGCTGGGGAGCTAGAAAATTAGCTGTTGTCTTCTGTCTGTCCTTGAGTGGCTTAGGTAAAGCACTCAGGTAGCTCAATTGGGTGTGTGGCACCACCTGCTGTCCTGTTGGGTGAGAACAGGGTCTGGAGAGGCTGGCTGAATCACCAGCAGAGCAGAGAGAGAGAGACCAGCCCAGCTATATGGTTAGGGGGGCAAAGCGGTTCTCACGGCTCCCAGACTGCACCCCGGGGATGACAACCCATCACAAGAGGTACGTCCTAAAGAGGCTTGCTATGCACATGGCAGCGCATACTTTGTCTGGAGGGTGGCAGCGACCAATACAGATGGAAGGGAAGCTTGGGAGGAACCTTCTCAGCCATCTATGTCCAGGAGCTGTGTCTCAGTCACTCCCTTTTCCTGGTTCTCCTCCTCCCCTAGCAGGAGAATCCCATCCGGGGAGCAAGGGCCTCCCGGCTCCTGGTGAGTAGAGGCCCCAGTTCAGCCCTGCCAGCCAGAGAAAACTCTGGGGAACGGGAGCCATTTCAGACCCGTGCCTCTAGCCACTCACACCCTGCTCCACACCAGGGGTGGCAGGAACCAGACATACTAAGCAGGGGTCTCAGCTCTGGCCCAGCTCCAGACCCTCCCAGTCGGCCCGCTCAGCTGTGGCTGTTTGCTCTGCGGCTGGCTCAGCTCTAGGCCAGTGAGTGAAGGAACCCCCGTCCCCGGAGCCGACACAGAACATCCCCTCCATCCACCCAGTGGTGGGGAAAGGGAGGAGGAACTAAGGGGACCCACGTGCAAGAGGGACTTGGGGGTGGATGAGGGAAGGAGATTTACAAGGGGGCACTAGGCTCAGGCCTCCTGCTGAACAGCTGTTGGATGGAAACTATTTGTGGCCACTAGCGACGTGGGTCAGATTGGAAGCAGTGATCTAGAAGACAGACACTCGAGGTCCCAGCCACAGGCCCTGCAGCCATCCTGTTCTGCCCTGAACACAGGCTGGAGAGGGGGTCTTAGGCAAGATGGTCTGGAAGATTAGCTTCAGTTAAATACTCTAATGCATCCCGGTGCATGCGTAACTGCAGCAGGGATAAATGCTGGGGAGAGCTTCCAGAAGTCATTCTGCGCAGTCTGATTGGACAGCGCCCATCCCAGCGCGGCCGAGAGATCCAGAATACGCCCTCCGCTCCCTGCACGCACCACCTGACAACCTCATTCCCTACCAAATGGGCAGAGTTTTGCTGATGGCTCCCTGTAGAGTGGTGTGGGAGTAGCGGAGAGAGTGAAACCCAGGGAGCTAGAGCAGATTTTCCAGACAGGAAGGATACACTATGTCTTTTCAAATAATACTTAATGGACAAGCTATAATAGCATTAAGTGACATCGCATGGTTTATTGGTCCATTGCTGCACATTCCATGAGGCCTGGGACTATGGAGACAGAACAAATTCTGTTCTGTTTTAATGCTGTATTAGGACGGTAAGTGGGGAATTTTAAGATAAGATTCCTCCCCTCGGGTGTAGGGCATTTAAAACTAGACAGGCCAAAGAGCTGGAAAAATGTACTGCAAGGAGCAGTTCTGCCTTGCTAAGGGATTGAGAGAGCCTAACAGATTTCTTCTTATCTTGATGGCATTCAGTCTGATAGGGTATACCCAACATCGGAATGACCTCTTACGTCAAATGTTGGGTGTGTTACACATTATGGCACGACTAATCTAGAAAACAAATTCCTTTAAAAGGCAGAATACATCCGTCGTTATTGTAATTTTATAGCACTCAGACGTGCCAGGTGGTTTACAGACAGAGGAGAGACAGGGCCCCTGACCCAAGAGCTGGGCACATTTTTCTGCTGAAACTTTTTTGGGAGAAAAATACAGATCGACACAGAAACGTTTTGCGAATGTGTCTCAGTTTCACCAATGTTTGTGTCAAATCCTCTCTGCCCCCCCAAATTCTGAAAAGTCAAAACATTTTGGTTTGAAATAACTTGGTTTTCAAATTTCCATCAATGTTATTAAAAACATTAAAAAATGCTCAAAATTCGAAATGAAGCATTTTGTTTCAGAGCAAATCAAACATTTAGTTTGACCCCAAATGCCTTTGTTTTTCAGCTTTTTGATTCACCGAAAATCCCTAAACATTTTCATTTTCAGTTTGACCCAAAACAATTCCCCCCCGCCCAATTTTTCAGTAAACCAAAAAAATCCATTATTGGCTCATCTCTATTAATAATCTCATGTTAGATGTGACACATCATGTTAGCAGCTAGGGAACATATAAGAAAGCTCAGGTGAGATCAAAGAAGCTATAGGCCAGGCTGCTCACTGCGTACAATGCTACTCCACATCAGTCAGAGTGCCATCATCTGACCCTAAAATAACACAACAAAGAGAAATAGAAACCAGTTGATACAGGGCCAAACCTGGCCACCCGCATTCCAGGCTGGGTAGTTCATTATTCCACACATAATCCTACCAATTACAGTGAGATGGACTGTGTAGCAAGGCGCTACCCACCGTGTAAATGTAGCATCTGGCCCACAGTAATTAGCTTTGGGCTGCTTAAAAATGTAATGCATGTTACGTTCTAGAACATATGGAATTCATGATCCCCGAAAGGAACAAAGGGAGGGGTCAGGCCCGAGGTCTCAGACCTTCCCTAACTTGCTGGAAACCAGTTTGTTCAGCACCTGAATAGTAAAGATCCTGTTCATGAAAATGTATTTACCTGGATATGCTATCCCGAGATCGACGGAGCCATCTTGCTACCATTTGTTCTATTCTACGGGCTTTGCGTGTTTGGAATAAGTTAGTCTCCAGATCTTCCATTTACCTGAAGAAGACAGAGGTTATTACAAACTTAGGGACATGGGAATCACCAGACTGGATCAGACTAGCGGTCTAGTGCCTGTCTCGGACAGAAGCCAGTACCAGATGCAACAAACCCTGCACTAGACAGTTATGGGATTACCTGCCCATACAGGGAGGTGTACCCCTAGGCCCAGGCTGCTAGTGGAGCCCTGAAGCATGAGTGTCGACATCCCTTCTACAACGCAGGGACGATTCTTGTAAAGGCATTTCCATTGAACGGGCCAGAACCTGGGAACTGTTGCACAGAACCTGGGGTCGGGTGTTCCAGCCAGCTGCAGGGGAATCAGGGGCATGGGCTGCACATTTGGCCATGTACGGCGCTGACCAAGTCACCCCGTGCACAATGTGTGATACTAGCAGGAACAATTTGCACAGGGGTCTGTCGGAATGCAGGAAGCTTAGCCTAGCGCATCTCATGTGCGCCCCTTCTTGAGTCACATATTCTGTGAGGCAGGATTTGGCCCTACGCAGTTGCTCACTCCCATGGTTTTATCACAAATCTCATCTCCCCTGGATTCGTGTGACTACACGAGACTCTCAACTTTTATTTTGTTTTAAATTAAGTTTCTAGCCCTCATTGTTGCAGAGAAAAGCTAGAGAACACAAAGCCCCAGTGCCTCCAATACCAGCCGGTAACAATAAAAAAGACCCAGCCTTTATTATTTTTCAAAGCTCATGATCTTGGGAGACCCCAACTCACTTTCCGAATGCTTGGGGTTGAGAATACTGCTCATGTATTTTTAAACAGAGGTATTATGCAGTCTATGCTCAAAATGTGACCTACTTGATAACGTAGGGACACATGGAAAGAGATCAATTACTTTGTATGAACCCACAAATTGGTGCCGTAGATCAGTGGTTTTCAACCTTTTTTCATTTGCAGATCCCAAAAAAATTTCGAATGGAGGTGTGGACCCCTTGGGATATCTTAGACATAGTCTGCGGACCCCAGGGGTCCACTGGCCGCAGTTTTGAAAACTGCCCTAGATAAAACAAAGTGTTACCAAGGGCTGGTCTACACTGGGGGCGCGGGGGGCGATATAAGATACGCAACTTCAGCTACGAGAATAGTGTAGCTGAAGTCGACGTATCTTATTTCGACTTTCCTCATGGCGCGGGATCGACGGTCGCGGCTCCCCCGTTGACTCCGCTTCCGCCTCTCACCCTGGTGGAGTTCCGGAGTCGACAGGGAGCGCGGCGGGGACTGATTTATCGCATCTAGATGAGACGTGATAAATCGATCCCCGATAGATCGATCGCTACCTGCCGATCCGGCGGGTAGCGTGGATGTACCCCAAGAGAAAGAGTTAATATATCTAGAACTTCCTACCATTCTATCCCCTGCACCTTGTGTGAATTTTATTAGTACAGTTATTGGGTGCCACCTGCGGCACTAGCGCCTCATTACAGAAACTAATTCTGGCTAGTCACTATCTAAATCTTCTCTGGTATCAGCAATCATGATGTGCAAAAAAGAATCCTGATTTCAGTGCCCTGAAGCAGCGCCATGTCCCAGTTCTGGAAGAGCGCTCCCCGATCTCTGTAGCAATGACTCCACATTATTACAATTTTAGGTATCTGCAAATCCACATTCTAAATTTTAAGTTCAGTCAACACTCCTGTGAACTGCAGAAATATGTAGGTCCAACCTGACAACAGCTTTAACAGTTTATGTTCAAAGAAATCCTGATACATAGGCAGCAACGCTGGGAAGGATGAGCCCACCTGGCCAGGGGGTGCAGGGGAACACCCTTCTGGTTATTCTTCATCGGTGGCTGGGCTTTTGCCTTTGACCACCTGATTGTGCTGGTCATTACCCCCCTCGACGTCAGCTAGTGCTAAGGAGAAGGGAGTCATTCTTCAGGCTGGAGGAATGTTTCGGGCTGGATGAGGAGGTTCCAGCTATCTTGGGGAGAGGAATGTCCACTGCAGAGAGCAGCCACATGCCCGGTCTGTGACAGAATTTTGTCTCATTTTAAATATGTATACTGGCTGGGTAGCCATAGGAATTCTACAGAGATTAACAGCTACACAAGGAACAGGATTGGCAAGCTCATTCACACTGGGAGGAATGGTGTTAAAACTGGTGGCTGAAAACTAAATTCTATACTAATAATTAATTAGATTGAGGTCTGCTAATCCTTGGACTACAGAAGTAAATTTGGTTAGATTAATCTCTCTGAATGACTAACATAAAATCTCATTGTAGTGAGGGGGCGTGGCCTCCCTTTGAGACGGACAGGAAGGGACCACCACCCGCCCCCTGGTGGGCAGAACCAGGAAGGCCACACCCACCCCACCAGAAGCAGAGAGGCGGGACAGGAACAGGAAGTACAAAAGGCGGGCCCGACAGCTCAGTTGTGCTGGAACTGCTGAGGGAGAAAGACATTTCTTCACTGCTGCCAGAGTGGGACGCCGAGGAGGACCTCTGTTGCCCCGAGGACTTGCCTGAGCTTCCAGAGAGTCCCGCCATTACCGACACCGAGGAGCTGCTGGGACTACCGTTGGTGGTGTACCCTGGGGAGATGGAGGATGACCCTGGATCTAGGTACATCCCGAGGGGAGGGGAGGAAGTGGCCCAGGGACAGCTAACTGTAGTCTGGCTGCGTGAACCCAGGTCAGTGTGTTGTGGCTGGATCCCTGCTGACCCAGTAGCAGAATGCTCCGCCACTGTTAGGGCTCTGGGCTAGCACTTGGTGGAGTAGGGTGGGCCCAGGTCCCCCTACCACTCCATCCCTGGGATGGCAGCCTCCCCGCCTTAGATCAGGAGGCCTGCGTTAGTCTACCGTCCACCAGAGCTAGGACACTAGATCCTGTACTGCTCTTCCCTGCCTGAGGGCTGGAGCTTGGTGCCCCGCCATAGGATCTGGGCCCTAGACTATTCACTGCTCTGCCCTGCCTGGAGGCCAGAGTCCCCTAGCCTATTGGGTACTCTGCCTTGCCTGAGGCCTGGGCTCCTAGACTATTTACTGCCCTCCCTGCTTGAGGGCCAGAGCCCTTTAGACAGTTTGGGGCTCTACCCTGCCTGAGGGCTTGTGCCCAACCCAGCTCAGAGGGCCTGGGCGCCAAAGATAGCTAATCCCCACCCCCTTTTCCAGACTGCCTTTTGTGGAACAAGACAGTGAGGGGGTGTGGCCTCCCTCCAAGACTGACAGGGAGGGACGGCCACGCTCTCTTACTCTCATCCAAACCATTCTAGTCAAATCCTACTGAACCCTGGTATTCTGGGCGTGGAAGCTTTCGAACAAGAATGACTAACCTCGAAAGACAATGCTAACCCTCTAGATTTCATTACCCTGTGTTTCTGGGCAAACACTTTATATTCATTTTTTACGATCTTAATAGTTTGTTATGGCAGTATTGAAAAAGGGCGATGAGGGCCCATGATACAACCGAGCCATGCAGCGGTATCATTTTACTGTACAATTGCAATAAATTGCATCAATAGCCAGACTGCATTAGCAATTTCAAGCAATAAAAGAATAATCTATACACATCTCTTTTTGTTTGAAGAACTGGTGCCTTTCAGATTTATATTGCTATAGTCCTATAAAGGGTCAGGGGGACTGTGCTTCAATTCTTAACAAATCAGTTCTCTGGAGTTTCTTTTTGATGGCACAGAGATTTTGGTGTAGAACAGTGGCTCCCAAACTTTAACAACCTGTGAACCCCTTTCACTAAAATGTCAAGTCTGGCGACCCCCCCTCCTAAAAATGTATATTTCCAGGGATTTTCTCCTTTACCTGAGTATAAATTATAAAAACAGTGATCTTGGAAATATAAAATTTGTTTTTATGACATGCTTATTACCAGGGCCGGCTCCAGGCACCAGCCCAGCAAGCAGGTGCTTGGGGCGGCCAAGGGGAAGGGGCGGCACGTCGGGCTGTTCGGCAGCGGGTCCCTCTCGGAGGGAAGCACCTGCCGCCGAATTCCCGCCGAAGAAGAAAGCGGCGCGGTGGAGCTGCTGCCGATCGCTTGGGGCGGCAAAAACCCTGGAGCCGGTCCTGCTTATTACTCGCTATTATTAATTATTATTTATCATTACAGTATTTGTATTACATTATGAAAATGGCAACACTCTTCCAAGATCTCACTTTCGTAGCTTGTATCTCTTTGAATAAGCCTGTTATAAGACAAGGCTCCTATGTTTCATCAAGGAGTATCAGATGTGAAACAGCATGAAGGGATTTAAGAAGCCAACTCAAAGAGTTTCTCCTACACAAGCATTCAGGTTTTGAGCAGTCCAGGCAAACAACGCACGTTACAACAAAGCTTAAAATTTGTTCTTCATAATACTTTTAAAAACAACACTAGCTGCCTATTTAATTTTAACAACAGCAAAAAATATTCACCTCCCTTTCCATTTCTTATAAGGAATCTTGAAGTTTAAATCTCCTGAGTGTGATAGCGATGCTTGCTTTGATCTGCTTAGTTCTTGGAAGTCCAGGGGCTCCGGGCTGCTGGGCCCGGGCTGCCCGGGGTCTCTAGGGACAGCTCTGGCAGCCATTAGGAAATTTTTTTTCTCAAGCACCCCCTGTAACATTTCACGAACCCCAGTTTGGGAACCACTGGTGTAGAAAAACAAGACTTCCAGAAAGCTGCCTGCACTCAAATCATTCCTATTTGTCAGTTATTTAAGCAATATTTATATACATGAATATTATAATTCCTTCCAAGAGCCTCGGTCCCTATCTCTAGAGTAGGACTAAATGCCACAGATGCTTTTTCAGCTCCATTTACTGTAATTTTATTTACCTCCTTTGAAGGTTCTGGTCAGAAATAGGATTACATCAAAATGGCTACTTAACAGATCCATTCCCTTGTCTATTCAGAGTTACAGATGCTGATTTTTACAGGCAGAAATAAGATTTTTTTTTTAGCTCAATTAGCCCTGCTGAACTAATTAGCTATGAGAGCAGGAGCTAGATAGGTTCTGGCTAATAAGTCATTTACAGAATTCCAGCTACAAAATCTCTGGCTAGTGATGAGACAAAGTGCTCAGCTTGACTTTCAGATCCCAAGTTGAATTTGCAAGTCTACAATTATAACAACGTCCATAGTCAGTTAGTTTACAGGTAAAACGCATTTTTCTAAGAGAAATCCAGCATACCACTAAGCCATGTTTAGAGTCACGTTTCACACACTAGATCAGAAAAAGTTGTAGGCTACCACTGAATCCACAGAAATAAAAGGGGACACCACAAAGAGATTTTAATCTAAAAAGCACGAAAAGCTGAAGACTGGTATTACTCTATAGAAAGAAAACCAGAATATAGCTGTTGCATCCACCTGTTGTCTCTTATTGTATACTCAGATTGTAAGCCCTTGTGGGGTGGGGGTCATCTTTTTGTTTTGTAAGTACAGCTCCTAGCACAATAGGGTCCTGCTCCATGACTGGGGCACCTAGGGGCTATGCAATACAAATAAATAAATAAATAATATTTAGCATCACTCCAGCTACAGAAGAGATGATGGCAGGGTTGCCAGGAGAGTTGTATGAAACTTCTGTGCCCGAACCATGCAAATTCAGCTAGTTTTAGACCCAAATGTGAAATCCATGGAGGTTTAGTGAATCTAGGGCTGACCCAGGACCCCTCTCAATAGAACCCCTCAGGAGACCCACGCTCTCCCCACCACTTGTAGCTCAAGTTTTCTTCTGAGGGAGAGGGGCCAGGCCCAGTGGTCTGCTTTGGCTTCTCTTCAGCCCTCAGGGAGTGGCCGTGTAATCTATTTCACTTCCTGCTCCATTGGGGTGGACAGAAGGAAAGGGCATAGAATCCATTCCCCAGTAGATCCTTGGTGTAGGGTGACTATATTTCCCAAAGGGAAAACGGGACACTGCCTGGGCCTAGCCTCAGGGCTCCCCCCTGCCCAACACGGGGCTGGCCCAAGCCCTGCCCCCGTTCCTGGCATGGGGCTGGCCTGAGCTGCTCAGCCAAGCCCTGCCTGCCTCCGCGATGCGAGGCTGGAGTTGGCATTGCTGCTCGCTCGCACCCTGTCTGCCCTTCGCCTGAGCCGTGCCGGCATCGCCGCTCACCCTCCTCTTTGACAAAAATCGACATTTGTCCCGTTTGCTCTTTCCAACTTGATCAGTTGCCAGAAAAGGCTGCACGGCCAGGACAGGGGTTAAAAAAGGGACTGTCCCGGCCAAAACGGGATGTCTGGTCACCCTACCACAGTGAAGCCTCTAGGCCTGCCTGACTTTCTGATGCAGCAGGATCTGGAATTTTGCCTCCAGTCATGTTGTTACTGCATCTGTCTCTGAAAGATGGCCAAGAATCCTCTAGAGGAACAGGGCATTCCTTATGCAGCCAACTTTATTACGCTTTTATTATGCGGCCACCTTGGAAACAAACTAGGACTGATGGGATGGACGCTTATGAACTTTCCAAAAGGAAAGAGGAGAAAGTTCAGCTCAAACAGGAACTTGGACAGAAAACAAGGCTGCAGTGCCCGGCAGCGCTATGCCAGAGCAGGCTAATGGATGCTTACGGTGCACTGCAGGTGGGTATTTAAGAAAACCACCTGCCTAGGGAGCAGTTCAAAACAAGGAAGCAGTGCTGTTGATTACGGCACATGGTGCTTCAGTCCCCTGCATATGGAGAGTTAATTCCCTTTCCGCATGAATACTTTATGCTTCCTGTCGGCAGGGCCGGCTCTAGGGTTTTTGCCGCCCCAAGCAAAAACATTTTTGGCTGCCCCCCACCCCAGCCCTGGGCTCCCCCGCCTGCTGCCCCAGCCCTGGGCTCTTCCCCCCCACACCCGCACCCCCTGCCGCCCCAGCCCTGGGCTCTCACCCCCCCACCCGCACCCCCTGCTGCCCCAGCCCTGGGTCACTGGTAACTCGCTCCCAGGGCGGGTCATCTGCATCCTACTCATGACACTAGCAGGGATGGAGGCTGCATCCACCCGACTCCTTCCCGGAACCCAGGGGGCCCCTGATTCCGCCCACTCCGGCGCTGGCAGGGTCGGGGTAAGCAGCGGGGCTTCCGGGCTGCGCCTCAGCCCAGGGTCCCTCCAGCTGGGACTCCTGCCTCCAGGACCGGCCGGGAATTGGGAGGGCAGAGCTGGGGGGACCGCCCCGGCAGGGCAGCCTCAGAGGGAGCGGCCAGCGGGGAACGGAGCCCCGGAGAGCGGGACGTGGGCCCCGCCCGGCAGCGCCCTGGGCACCGGTCCCCTCTATGGCCCCTCTGCTGCTCCTGGCCTCCCTGCCGCAGCCCCTGGGCAGCTCGGGCCGATTCGCCCAGCCCCAGCTGCGGCACTGGGGGGCGGCTGCCTTGTGGCACTTACAGGCGGCTCCGTGCGCCCTGCGGGGTGGCCCCCAGCTCAAGCATCCCGTGCTCCACGTGTCGGAGCCTGTCGGATGGCCCGCCCGGGCCCAGCGGCGCGAACCACAGCGGCCCCAGGGCGCCCTCCGCGCTGCTGCTGCTGGACCTCAGTCTCGGGGCCAGCTTTGGCCACCCGCTGCGGCTCTTCCACCTGGACTTCGGCATCAGCTTGGGGGCCGGGGCAGTGTCTACCTGGGTGAGCGCCCGCAGGGCCGGCCCCCAAACAAAACAAACAAAAAGGATGGCCCGAATGCCGCCCCTGCAAATGTGCCGCCCCAAGCACCTGCTTGCTTTGCTGGTGCATAGAGCCGGCCCTGCCTGTCGACCCACTCCTAGCCCACAAGCTGCCTGCACACAATGATACCTTGCGAGATAGATACACTACTGCAAGAGTGTCATTTTCCTAGCTCGTCCCTTTGACCGCATCGCCCTTCTCTGTCCATCACATCCCACGCAAACTTCTCGCCTTCCTAGCCTGCCCCCGGCCGGCGGATCATCTCTCGCGCACTGTCGAGTTGTCGACTCCTGCCTCTGGCCAGCCCATGATGTCAGGCTCCATCACCCACTCGTTACATTTCCCAACAAACACCTTTGTTCTTCCTCTCATGCTGCTCCTTACGTTAGAGAGGATCTTCTGTGAGCCTCCCAAAGCCACCTCAGTGTCCCCTTCACATCTCTCCTCAAAACCCCCCTCTGCTACAATGCCTCAACAGTCGACAACAGATTAGGGTGCTGAGAACAGGCTGAGCGGTAGGGCAGCACAAGGAAATATCGAGCCACTATCTGTCTGTATCCATCTGTGGTCATAGGTGCCGACTTCCCCCCCTTTCCCGTGGGTGCTCGACCCGCCCCTGGCTCCATCCTGCCCCCCTCCACCCCTTCCATGAGGCCCCACCCCTGCCCCGCCTCTTCCCCGCCCCCATTCCAACTCCTTCCCCAAATCCCCGCCCCAGCCCTGCCTCTTTCCTGCTTCCTCACTGGAGCGTGCCATGTTCCCGCTTCTTCCCCCCACTCCCACCCCAGAAGCGTGTTAATGCTGCCAAACAGCTGTTTGGCAGCGGCCGGGCGGGCAACGCTGGGAGATAGGCGGAGGAACGGGGACGCGGCGCGCTCAGGAGAGGGGGGGAGCAGGAGGAGGAGGTGGGACGGGAGAGGAGGAGAGCTTGGCTGCCGGTGGGTGCAGAGCACCCACTAATTTTTCCCTGTGGGTGCTCCAGCCCCTGAGCACCCATGGAGTCGGTGCCTGTGTCTGTGGTCTCTTGTCTTAGACTGTCAGCTCTTTGGGGCATGGGCTGTGTTCTGTGTCTGTACAGCGCCTAGCACAATGGGGGCCTGATTTATCACTGAGTCGCCTGGGTGCTATCGCAAACCAATAAGTAATGATAATACGGTAAGTTCTGCAAATGCGTGTTTAGCTCCGACGGCCCCACTTCTAGCTTTTCTGGGACACACGCTGGAATAGAAGCAGCAGAGAAAACAGCCTTTTTGAAAACTGTTTAATGCATGCGATAGTTCAGCTAATGGGGAAAAAGGTTATTACTTAATTCCAGGCGTGACGGCTGCACAATCCATTTTACAGCGGTCAGAAAAGCTTGACAATATGAACCCGACGGCAAATAAGAACCACCCAAGCTGTATTTTTTTAAAAAGAAATCTCATGAATTTTAAGATCGTGTTCAAAACTGGCGAGTTGAGAGAGCGGCAGTATTGCAGGGATTCCTGCCTCTAGTCCAACAACACGTAGCTCTATGATTCCTGCGTGCCCTCTCCGAGGAGGCTGCTTGAGCAAACCCTAGGTTTCTCCTTCCTTAATTATGAAAGTTACCTTACGCCACCGAGAAACAGGGTCAAGAAGACACCCCCCTCCCGCCCCGGCATGGAGCAAGACCCAAAGTGTGGATTCTCATGGTGTCACGGTCAGAGAACACACAGCGGCGGCTTCAGGAACCAGCGCTCCAAGCACGTGCCTGGGGCGGCAAGCCGCGGGGGGCGC
>NW_020699373.1:13872359-13888838 GCF_002925995.2 Terrapene triunguis | reverse complement strand
TGCGAGGGCGGCAGGCTGCCTGCCTTCGGCGGCATGCCTGCGGGAGGTCCGCCAGTCCCGTGGATTCGGCGGTGGGTACGCCGAAGCCGCGGGACCGGCGGACCTCCCGCAGGCACGCCGCTGAATCCGTGGGACCGGGGACCTCCCGCAGGCAAGCCGCCGAAGGCAGCCTGCCTGCCGTGCTTGGGGCGGCTCTAGCTTTTTTGCCGCCCCTGAGCATGGTCAACAGAACTGCTCATACCGCTGTGCTCTAAAGGGGACCTGCCCTGGAAGAGTGAGCCCATATCATAAACATACAGCTAAGGGTAGCATAAAATCCCTTCTTTACCTGTAAAGCGTTAAGAAGCTGAGATAACCTGGTTGGCACCTGACCAGAAGGACTAATGGGGAAAGAAGATACTTTCAAATCGGGGTGGGGGGAGAGAGAGCTTTGTTTTGTGCTCTGTAGGTGTTCTCTCGGGAGACAAAGCGAGAGACCAAGCAAGTAATCCAGCTCCTACTGAAATGATACATCTAATATTACAGAAATAGTAAGTAATAGCAGGGAAATGCGTCAGAGTATCTTTTGTTTTAGCTTGTGAATTTTCCCTGTGCTAAGAGGGAGGTTTATCCCTGTTTTTGTAACTTTAAAGTTTTGCCTAGAGGGGAAATCCTCTGTGTTTTGAATCTTTTTGTTACCCTGTAAAGTTGTCTTCCATCCTGATTGTACAGAGGTGATTTTTTTTTTAAACTTCTTTTAAGAACCTGATTGATTTTCAGTGTCCTAAAGATCCAGGGGATTTGATCTGTGCTCACTTTGTAACCAATTGGTGAGGATATTATTCTCAAGCTTCCCCAGGAAAGGAGGTGTAGGGGATTGGGGGGATATTTTGGGAGAGGTAGGGCTCCAAGTGGTCCTCCCTGAATGTTTGTTTAAATCACTTGGTGGTGGCAGCGATACCAAGGGCAAGGAAGGAATTTGTGCCTTGGGGAAGTTTTAAACCTAAGCTGGTAGAAATAAGCTTAGGGGTTTTTTCATGTGGGTCCCCACATCTCTACCCCAGAGTTCAGAGTGGGGAGGGAACCCTGACAACCCACCCCCACTGCAGCAGCCAGGGAGGTCTGGGGGGAGCAGAGAGCTGACAAGCATGCTGCAGCCAGAGGGGGTGGGGAAGGGTTTCACATCCATCCCTGGCTAGTAGGTGCCCAAGTGCGAAGAACGGAGCCCCCCCCCCCCCAAGAGATTGGTAGGGAGGAGGCGGGAGAATGGACTTCCTCCTGGTTGGAGCGCCCAGCTGTCAGCTCAGACTCTGCAGGTTCCTATAGTTCCACTGAAAGGACTGGGGGACAGTGGGAGACTGACAGATACCCAGGCCAGTAGGGCCCTCAGGGGAATTGTGAGGTGGGCCTAGCGGGATCGAAGCAGGAGGGGAGGAGGGTGGAGAGTATCCCTGCCTGCCAGGCTCACCTCTGAGCTTTGCTCACTCCTCATGTGCTCACCCCAGGCTAGTGGGGACAGCTCACTGTTTTCACCACCGCTCTCCCGTGATTGTGCCAGTGCTAGCCCCTCGTGCAGATGTGGTGTGCAGCAGTGCAGCACGACGTGCACTGGTGCAGCTTCTCCGGGGCGTTAAACAGGGTCAGACACATGGGTGACAGTCATGTTTGCACAGAGGCACTGATCTCAGTGGCTGAACTCCCAGTGACACCAGGCGTGGCCGCGATGGGCAGTTTGAGCTGGTCTCTCCTGCTTAAGGCTTGAAGTTGCAGGGTAGCTAGGAAGGTAGGGCCAGATTGCCTCAGATTGCCAGAAGCTAGGAGTGGACGACAGGAGATGGATCACACTTGATGACTGCATGTTCTGTTCCTTCCCCTTTAAGCGTCTGGCACTGACCACTGGCGGAAGACAGGATACTGGGCTAGATGGACCATTAGTCTGGCCGTTCTTATTGTGGCCTGCCTCTTAAGGGGGTGCCCAAAAGGCAAGGAGAGACCCCAGCACAGGAGCTAACCACACAGTGACTCACCAGGACTGGTACTAGGCAGCACTGCGACCAACCGCAAAGGGTCCGGGTCATAGCCCCAATCCTCCTCCACGCCAGGCTGCAGAATGGGTGGCTACACCTGGAGCCCGGTGCAGATACACGAGCCCCACCAGAATGCCAGTCTAGCCCTGCCAGCCGGTATTCCTGCCCAGAGCACACACGGCTACTGCACCCAACAGAGCAGGCTCTCTGTGCCGAAATGCTGCTGGGGGTGCCCAGGGAGCCGGAGAGCTCTCAGCCCTGCATTCTTCTCTTGGACTAAAGCAGGGTTTCAGGTTTGGTCCTCACTTACACCAGCACAACCCCATCACACCGGTGTAACTGGGAGCAGAATTTACTCCGTTGCATCTAATTTTATAGCCCAGCCCACGAGCATGTCACCAAGGAACCGCGGCTCTCCCAGGAGCCAAATATTCAAGAGGGGCTTAAACTCTGAAGAGGACGGACGTGGCACGTCTGTCATTACACAGGCTAGGTGGCTACACAGAACCAATGTAAGGAGTGACAGATGTCTCATGGGAAACTCCGAGACGTCATTCTCTTTCAAAGCAATGCTGCTGGTGAATCAGATAGCAGGGCTTGAGCAATGCCAGCCAGACAGCTGTATAAAACAATGCCAGGTATCTACAGGCCAGAGGCACTTCCTGGAGAGAAGCCCTATTGCCCTCAACCTCCAAAATGGTGGTACGGTAGTGAAGGGTGATAAGATGCATGCCAGGGTGGAACATCTTTATCAGCCTCTGGCTGGCGGGTCTCTGATAGGTTTGAAGTGCTTAGACCTCTTCTGGCTATTGCCAATGAGGAGCATCCTACCCCTCTGGCTGCTGGTGTGGGAATCAGGAAAATCTTCAATATTCTACCCTCTCCAGCTTCTTGGTTGCTGTGATGGAGAAGGAGGTTTCAAATACTCTACCACTACCACAAGCAGCTCCTGCAATGGGGGCATTTCCCTCACCTCAGCTTTGAGTCCTCTTTCTCCTACCCCACTGAATAGTGTCAGTGCATGCTTCTGCTGCAGGTTGAGAAAGCTATGGGTAGCCGCAAAGGCGCTGGTGCTTTCTGCAGACTCAGACACACAGCACCGGTTTACATTCAGCTGAATATTCACAACTAGAACCGGTCCAAAATTTTTCAGATAGAACATTTTTCCCCTCAGAAGGGTTAAAGGAACATGTTGATTTCAACAACGTTTTGTTTGATGTTTTGATAATATCAAAACATTTTGTACCCATTCTGACTTCTTCGGAACACTTCATTTGCTGGGAAATGTTGAATGTTTTTGGTTTTGCTCCAATTGGGAAAATACATTTTGAAATGTCAGAATTTCCCACTGGATGGAAATTCTGTGTTTCAATCAGCTTTGTGTACAACCACAAGGGCTAGATGCAATTTTTAAAAGAAAGCTTGGATTCTGCATCAGTCTTTGCTTGCCCGCGGCAAGTAAGGGAGTGGAATTTCCAAGCCCTAGCTCACGGTGTATTTTCTATTGCAGGGTGGAATTATTTTTCATTTTTGATATTGCTGAGAACTAGAAAATAGAACCGCTCTCTTTTGAGAGTTTGTCATGTCTTTGATCTGTGTTTGTACAGTGCTACCACAATGGGGACCTGCTCCATGACGGGCTCCTTTGCAATAGGATCAGGGCCGGCTGCAGGCACCAGCCTGGCAAGCAGGTGCTTGGGGCGGCCACTCCGGAGAGGGGCGGCACGTCCAGCTATTCGGCGGCAATTCGGCGGACGGTCCCTGGGAGCGAAGGACCTCCTGCCGAATTGCCGCCGCAGATTTTTTTTTTTTGGCTGCTTGGGGTGGCCAAAACTCTGGAGCTGGCCCTGAATAGAATATACAAATAGTAAGTCAGTATTTAAATAAGTCCAAGTTATTTGCAGGCTTCCTGCTGCTCCTATAGACTCCAGGCATTAAAATGTATGCACACGCTTAGCTGAACGCACATGAGTAAAGTTAAGTACTTGTGAGTTTGCAGGCTCGGAGCCACAGATTTTTGTAGCTAATGACTTGAAGTGGCATTCGGAGACAGAACGACGCCCGACCCTCCAGCAACATATCTGCTAGCGCATGGGAGGAAGGAATGAAATACAGGAGGATTCTGGGAGATGTCGTGCAGCTTGTGATACGAAGGAATCTTCAGACACATCTAGCTGGTGTCAGATGGAATCACAGGGTGAGATTTTCATCACGTATGGCTGCAGCGAAGTGAGATTCTTTCCACATGCGCAGTAGATAAGGGTCTTGAATAAGTCTGGGGAGTATTTAGGGCTGTGTTTTATTTCTTGAAACAGTTTGCAAAGTATAAATTTAAGGTCAGGCTCCTAATCAAGAAGCAATTGCTATCTAGCCCACTGTTACAGGATCAAGCCAAGAGTCGGTAAAGGAGGGAGATGGCCTAGTGGATAGAGCTCTGGACTGCCACTCCAGAGAGCTGGCCTCCAATCCTGGCTCCGCCACTGGCCTCCGGCAAGTCACTGCCCCCTATGTGCCTCAGTTTCCCCATCTGTAAAATGGGGATAATGACACCAACCTCCTCCGTGAGGCATTTTGACAGCTGCTGAGGAAAAGTGCTAGTGTAGACGTAGGATTATTAGAAGTGTTTGAAGTTGAACGCATACAAACTTTCCATTCCCTTTTAGGAGTCCTTGGAGTTGGATTTATTTTCTAGCACTGAGATGTTCAAAGCTGGCTAGGGGAGTTGGGCATACAGCTCCCTGTCCTTGCACCAGGGAATGGTCTCGACATCCCCTAATGAGCTGTCAGACCTTCACCTAGAATTCCAAGGTCTTTCCCCACAGCAGAATTTGTTCACACCTGAGACAACTTTGAATTTTTCCATTTCCATCCTGTAAGCTTCATGTTCTTCACTTTAGCCTCAGGAGCATCTGTAAACTATTCAGCTCCCTGCGTTCTCCTGGAGAGAGTGCTTAGGGGCTGGTCCACTTCTCGCTGAAGTCAATGGGCTTTTTGCTATTGACTTCAATGGAAAGAGGAGCCAGTGCCAAGTTTGTCCTCCTCATTCTTCAGAGGCAGTGGGGTCTAGTGGAGAGAGCACTGGCCTGGGACTCAGGAAACCTGGATTCTACTCCTCGCTCTGCCACTGGCCTGCTGGGTGATCTTGGGCAAGCCACTCCCTGTGCCTCAGTTTCCCCATCTGTATAATGGGGATAATGATACCGACTTCCTTTGTAAAGCGCTATGAGAGCTAGGGATTGCTATGATGTTTTTGAAGGACTAGCCTGCTCAGATACCTTCTAATGGGAGATCTTCCAACATAACTTCCTCGGCATACAAGGTAACAGCTGTTAATTTCTGCCCCGGCCTACCCAGGACTTCCTGTCTGCGCACAAGGGGTAGCATCCAAACTCCTCATGTGTTTAGCCACAGCCTGAAATCCTGCTTAGCTGAAGCCTGACCTGCGGTTTCCTGGTCCCCGGTCCCCAAAAAATTGTCACAGTCCATGTGGTCAACCGATATCGGGCTGTTTTCCTTCTGCTGTTATTACTGCCACTTCCTACGGTGCTCTGCCTGCCTTCCTATAAATAACCCTTGACAAATAATTAATAACAATTTAAAAAACCCCACCTTGTTGCAGGGTGGGGGAGGGGGCATTAGGAATCTTTCAAGAGCAGCAGTGTAATTAACATGGTCCCTCCTTGGGGTTTTCATGCTCTTACCTGGATTACGTTTGTTCAGTGAGGTGAACGAAGAAGGGAGACTATGGCAGCTTTCTGGTAACTTCTGAATTGTTAAAATTAGCACACAATTAACCCCCTCTTTACCCAGATTCACCTTCCTGGAAACGAGAACTGCAGCAGTTTAATAGCTGGCTAGCGTTCGATCCCAGATTACACGGAAAACTTTTCGATTTAAGAGGCAAAAAGCCCCAGTGGCTTATAACGGATAGTCGGGGACTCGATTAACGAAATAAAGGTTAACAGAGTTATTGATTGCACCCTGGATCCGCAGCTGCTGGCCAGAAAACTGACCCAGGCTCCTACAGGGCGTGGAGTCAGCTGTCGCAGGAGCCACACGGGAGCGAAGATTGTGCAATACCTTGAGAATCACCACATTTCAATAAAAACGGTCACACCGAAAAGTCATCCCAGCACCTCATCTTAAAAATAAGCATCATCTTGGAGACGGGCTCATGCAAACGCCAGACAAGTTTTTAATCTGCCTTTCCAGGGCTTACATGCAGAACCATGAATCTCCGACCTAACGTTCAGGCTGCATGTTGTGACTTGTGTCTCTTGTTCAGTAATGAGCAGTAATGTTTTAATGTACATAACGTGGTGTAAGTTTCACAGCAGGGGACCTGTGTGGCAATCAATCAAATCCTATTATACGTGTTCTCTCCAGGTGGGTGGGGTTGAGTTATGGATGAAGGCAACCGTGACTTTCAGCAAACCGTTTTCTTCTGGATTGTTCTATCCCCGCATGCAGTGACCTGTGTAAAACCTGGGACCGATCCTGCAGGGACCAGACCGTCTCTATCTCACATGGTCCAAATGAGGTTCAGGAACCTGATGGGGACCATAACGGCTGCATCCTCTGCTGTCTCTTCCTCTAGCAAGATGCCACATGAATCACAGCAGCTCTCCCTACGCTTGCTACAGAAACAGCACGAGAGAGGACTCTTCTCGCTCTCCCAGGGGCAAAAGGTCAGGATTGTCAAACAATTTTGCCGCATCTTAGCGCTAGCCCCCTCTACTCGGGCCCCCGCAGATCCCACAACGAAAGTGCAGACTAAAGAGACTTGTGAAACCACCCCTGCTCTGAAACTTTCCATGCCAGGGCTGCTAATTGGCCACCTCTGGCGTAAATGCTTGTGGTTATTTTCCTCCATCATCATTTATATTGCACACCCTGGACATTATTTTTCCATGACATGATTAAAATGTGTTGGCATCTGAAAACAAGACTGCAGAGAGAACACACAGCAAGCAATTGTACCTTGCTGCGATGAGACCGAAGCAGACTGCTACCCCAGGGCTTTTGATACAGGAGACGCATTTTCATGGAAGAAAGGATGGTCCGGTAGCTGGGACACCAGCCGGAGATCTGGATTCAAGTTCTTGTTCTGCCACAGACTTGTGACCTTGGGCGAGTCATTTAACCTCCCTGTGCCTCAGTTTCCCCACTGTACAAGGGGGATACTAGTCCTGTCACCCATCCCAGGGTGAGGGGAGGATAAATGCACTATAGATTGTGAGGCACTCAGGTGCTGCCATAATGGGACCACATGTACCACAGAGATTTTTAAGGCCAGAAGGGATCATGACGACAGGCTAATCTGATCTTCTGCTTGTTAAGCTGGTGCCTGGAGCCGGCCCTGGCAGGAAGGGGAGCCATGCATGGTGAGCCTGTCCACTGGAAGGAAAAAAGCATCTACTTTTCATGCGACAGGGTCCCAGCGCCTGCAGCAAAAAATCAGGACTTTGAAACAATCGGCCAAAAGCTGCTCTTGGGGTGTGTGCGCATGGGGGGGGGGGGCCTCATACAGGCACAGAAACACTCTCCGTTTCCCCCCTCCCCGCTCTCCACAGGTGTCGATAGCTCAGAGCTAGGCATCATTCACGGAGATGTCCACTCCCACCTCCAACCAGCCGCCAGCACCCACGTGCTACATGTTCAACCGAGCACCGGCGTGCTGCCCCTCACGCCGGGGAGGAGGCTCCCCATAGCCATTAGAACCTAGGAACGGCCATACTTCTGGTCCATCCAGCCCAGTGGCCGATGCCAGGTGCCCCAGAGGGAATGAACAGAACAGGCAATCGAATGATCTATTTTCTGTCGTCCAGTCCCAGCTTCTGAGTCAGAGGTATAGGGACCCCCAGACCACCGTGGCTAATAGCCATTGATAGACAAGTTCATGGAGGATAGGTCCAATTCTTTTTTGAACCCTGTGATGCTTTTGGCCTTCACAACATCCCCTGGCGACGAGTTCCACAGGTTGACTGTGCGTTGTGGGAAGAAGTACTTCCTTTTGTTTGTTTTAAACCTGCTGCCTATACAAGTTCTGCCATCCACAGAGTCACCTTGCTATTCTCCTTTGCCATGATGGCTACAGAATAGGGTTAGGCCACAGGTATGCCAAGACCACTGCCCACTATGCTGCCCAGAACGGTCTCATTGTTTCTTGTGCTCCCCCATCTATCTGTATCCACCTGTTGCCTCTTGTCTGATACAGAGATTGCCAGCTCTTTGGGGCCAGGACTGTCTGTTTTTCCAGCACCTAGCCCACTGGGGTCCTGCTCCATGCCTGGGCTCTTAGGTGCTAACACACACAATAATTCGGGGAATTTCAGCTTTGGCAGCACTGCCAGAAACTCCCCCCGCTGGGACCCAGGACATTAAGAATCCAGGGATCTCTGGCTGTGAAAGCCACTTCCGAGAAGGAGTTCAAGCACTCCCTTGTCGGAAAAAGATCTTTTCATTGCATCCCACTCGCTCTTCCCCGTGACACCCCAGAGCCATTAAACCAGGGCATCAAAGCAAAGAGACGTAAACAAACCCAGTCCCGCTTGGGTCCAAACTGCTGCACCCCGCTTAAAAGCTTCCCAGGCTCTCTAGAGACACCACACTGCCTGCAATAATCACTGTCTGATGGCCTGTGACGTACCGCATCAGGCCTGGGGCTCTCAGCGCTGTTAGAACTGTGACAACCCATCTGGCCGTGGCAGTCCCCAGAGACACGCACCTTATCACTTGGAAACAGTCGTATGGCGGCCGGTGTGGGAACAGCGGCAGCAGGCGGATTCCTGCAGCATCCGCTTGGGCTTTCAGTTGGCAACCCTGGGAAAGCCAACAGCTCACACCGAGCGCCTTTGTTATCACCTGGCTGCCTCTGGGGATGGGAGCACATGTACACAGAGAGCAGACAGAGTTTCGGTTTGCCTCCCTGGCTGCCCCAAGCCCCCACCTGCTGATGGACAGCTCCCTCCTGGCCGGCCATTCGGGAGCAAAAGGAAGACCCAGTGAGGGCTTGTCTGTATGAACTTGGTGCGTGGCAGGTGAGTGCACTGTAGGTGTATGGCCTGGCTTGCCACGCACTAACTGTTCACGTGGACCCTGCCAGCAGGCACTAAAAATGCCCTAGTGCCCACTGATCTACTTCTGTTTCACAGCCGGCTGGATCAAAGCACACTAGGGAATTGGTAGCACACGGCAGCAGGGTCCACGCGGCCGGTTAGTGCGGGGTAGATTCGCACCCCAGCTCACCACGAATGAGCTGTTCATATAGACGTGCCCTAGCACTCACCGTTGAGGATCCCAGAGAGCAAAGCAGGAGGCAGCTATGCAAACACAGCACCACCTGGGATGTTTAAATCCAAGGCTACCTGTCACCTACGATCATGTGGTTACACTGGGGTCCCCAGGCCAATGACACCCATCCTTTCTGGTGAGTTGCACCAATTTAACCTATCAAGGGAAGGCACTTCTCTGCCCCCATCACTGCAGTGTTGCGAGCCCTCACACTCTACTGTATTTCTCCTCGCAGCACCCTGAGGACAGGGCATGGCTGGTATCTCCATTGGGCAGCTGGAACCTGAGGCACAGAGAGGCCAAGTGACTTACCCAAGGTCACACAGGGAGCCTGTGGCGGAGCAGGGACTTGAACCCAGTTCTTCCGAGCCCTATGCTAGTGCCCTGACCACTAGTCCATCCTACCTCCTACTTGCATGCACTTCAGAACACTTTCCACTGCTCCACTAAACGGACTAAAGCCCTCAGCTGTACCAGCCACTGCCCCAGCATCTCTCGCCCTGGGAGCGGATTCACAACGGACCCTGCCTGTTTTGCAGTTCCAGGCAAGAGCACACGCGGGTCCCGGGCAGTGGCAGGCTAAGGCATGGCAACACGGCTCACTGACCACTGGTTACAATTTCAAACCAGCCCCTTTGTGCTCTCTCTTGTGCTGCCCCCACACTCGGGAGGAGGCTCCATAAGCATCTGCAAAACTACCCCCTCGTCCTCCTTCAAACCCCTCCTTCGCCGGGACACCTCCCAAGAACTTGGCAATGGCTTGGCTGCCGGTGTGCAGAGACCGCTGCCCATCAGCCCCACCGGTATTGTCTCACTGGGTCCTCGTGCTCCCCCATCCGTGTAGCCACCTGTTGCCTCTTCTCTTCTGCTTCGATGGCAGCTCTTTAGGGCAGGGCCCATAATTTTGTTCTGTGGCTGTACAGCACCTGGCACAGCGGGGTCCTGGCCCATGGCTGGGCCGGGAGGTGCTATGATCACCCAAATTGTAAACAACAACGGACGAGAAACCCAGCCCTCGCGAGAGCCCGCCCTGGGGTCGTCTTTGAAAAGATCAGATCAAGTTTCTTTCACAGTTACCCTGCCCGCAGTCCCCCGCGGAGGGCAGGGCCCTTGACCCCGAGCTCAGGGCCAAGAGGCCAGAAGCTGCTGCGGTCTTGGAAGGTTGGAGCAGCTGGGATGAAGGGTCCCTCCTGAGTTCCAGCAGCTGGGCAGGGTGATGGGGCCGCCAGCCGGCACGCTGCCCAAGGGAGACTAACGGAGCGGGGAGGATTAAGGGGATGGAGCAGGTGTTGTCACAAGTATAGAAACTCAGCCCTCTGCCCAGGGGCGTGTTGGGCTTGCAATGCCCCCGGAAGAGCTGTTGCTAGCTGGGAGCCCATCGCCAGCTGTCTCCTTCCCCTGCAAAACTGGCCAAGGGGTGGGAGATGCTGCCACCAGCAGGAGAACCTGCGCTGCCATAGTGACACCTACCTCTTTGCCCTGCTGCTTAACTCTCCCGCTGGCCGGTCTGCCCCCAAGCAGCCAAGAGTCACGGAGCGTCTCCTACCTAGCCAGCTGCAGCCTGGGGAAGAGGACTGGCGCGTGCAGGCAGGAAATCCCCTCTCTGTGCCTTCTGCCCTTGTTCAGGGAAAGCCTGCCTGGCCCAGCGAAACGTACGGAGATTTTCAATAATATGACTGGTGTGTCCAAGTCTAGCTCGATATACCTCCAAAGCTGGAGCCCATGTCTGCAATTCATTGACTCTGGGGTGGGAACCAGCCTGCAGACAAGAGATCTTCCGGACTATGTTACGGACCGCCCGGCAGCCCGCCATTCTCTGACGGACACCACCCACTGCTCAGAGACATCGTGAGCTAATGGGTAAAGCGAGGCCAGCCCATCCGAACTGACTTCACCCTGCGGGGGACTCTTCCATTCTCCATCGGCCAGCAGGGACTAAGGAAGCAAGGTGAGGATGGCTCAGAAAACTCAGTGATCTTGCAGCCTGGGCTTAGCACCAAGCGTTACAGTTCTAGTGGCAGCCCTGGGCTCACGCTTTACCAAGCGACCTCTGGAGTAGCTGAGCTTTAGAAGGTCGGCTCAGTGTTGCCAGCCTCCTGGGGACAAGTCGTTCGGCTACAGGCCTTTCCGCGAAGGGGCTGTAAGAGGCACCTTCGGACACCGCCCAGGGGATGGCATGAACCTGGCACTGCGGCACAGTTCCTGCTAACCACTGACTGCCACCAGAATGTGCTCAGATACATAACCTTATAAACCCTTTAAGCCATTGTCTGTGTTAAGTGCCAGGCTGACACAGGCGTGCCTTTAATTCTTCCCAGGAGGAAACCTGCCTTCGGAGACTTCACACCTGCCCGCGCTTCCCATGGGATGCAGCCAGTCCCCTGGCTTTACAGCTATGTGGGTGAAAGGATTAAATGGTGTCCGTGAACATGCTGGTATGACAAACGCTTCAGCTCCAGCATCCATCTACAGCACGCTGGGGCAAAACGTAAGCTAGTTGGTTCAGGAAATACAGCTTTTCGTTGTTCTGTGCTGGGAACCCAGTGTTCCCATCAATCCTAGTCACAAATGGCTGAGGCATCTCGTCATCATCAATTGTATGCAGGCCGCAACTGAGATCGGGGCCCATTGCACTCAGCCTGGTCCATGGTAAGAGAGATACCCTGGCTCCAGACAACTTACGGTCTAATAGACAAGGGCTGGGAGAAAGGAATTCTCCTCCTCGTGTTGTAGCTGGGAAATGGAGACGGAGTGCCTTGCCCCAGTCGTACAGGGTGTCTGGTAGACGCAAGAACGGAACTCAACTCCTGAGCCCAAATCAAGTGCTCTCACCACAAGACCGCCCTTCCTCCCAGAGCATCTTAGTTCAGAGCTGGCAGTTTCCATATGCATTACCGAATTAATGTAACCCAGTTTGAAGCCGCATGGCTTTGTCCCCCTCTAGGGGCTAGCCCATTCCTGACCACGTGACAGCCCTGGAGCTAAGAACGCTGGCTCCTTTAGCTCAGCTGGTAAAGTCTCTTGGTTTTAGATCTAGATCTCTGGGGCTCAGGCCCCACTGCGTGACAACTCATCCGAGGGGTGTTACACGAGGAACGAAAAGAAAGTCTGCAGAACAAATATACAAAACAATAAGGAAACAGACTACCGAAGCCAGATGCTGGTAAGATTGGGAGCGGCACTACTTTGAAGATCAGGAGCTATTTGAACTATGCCGGCATTGCGAATGTTTTCACATTTCAGAAGATTATAAACCACCACATACAAGAGCGTGAGTTTAAAAATATATCCCATCCTCCCCCACCTCCCCTCATCACAGCAGATCTCACTCCAATACAAAATATGATTGGGGTCGGGGGGATGTGCAAATGGTAATAAGATCTTATTTTTTCCAGAGCCTGGAGAAGGATCTAAAAGTCACGGGGCAAGAGTCTGACCTGAGTTCCACCCGAAAAAATCCGGAATCGCTCCCATGGACTTCAGCGGAGTTGCACTGCGTTTTTTTTCACTGGCAACACTGAGATCAGAAGCCAGCCTGGCAAGCTGAAACAGAAATGACTTCCCTAGGAAAAAAGGCGTCCGGTGCTCATTTGATCAGGCGTCGCACAGAGAAGGAGCTGCTCTTTCCCCCTTCTTTATTTTCTCTGCTTACTGCAAAAAAAAAAAAAAAAAAAAAATCTGTCTCTTGAACTTGAATAAGGTCCAGTCTCCATGTACAGAAGTCTGTGAAAATCAGAGTGGAAGGTAGAAGCCGTTTCTATCCCTCTCTTACCTTCTACAGGTGCACGGATTCTCATCCCACAAGAAAAACCGCCCCTGGAACACAGAGCATAGCATTTCCAAATCTCCCTAATAGGATTAGAGTCTATTTAGCATAGTTTAAGCTCTGCGTTATTGCGTCAGGCACTTATCTGATCACTGCTGATGGCCTTGTTTCAATCGCTTTGGTACCCGAGGACAAGCCGTTTGGAAAGAAAAAAAGCCACAGCTGTGATAGCCTGTACTTCAAACTGGCTAATCGTCATTGGTCCTCCAGCCCAGCTCATTTAATTGAGAAGAAGCCAAGCAGCTGAGGATGAAACGCGTCTGCTCCTTAGGTCACAGGGACAAGAAAGCTGCGAATTGCAGAGAAAGGGGTTATGAAGCTGTTAGCCTAATTGTGAGAATAGTTAATGTAGCCGCCTTACGGCTGTGAAAACCAACAGCCTGAAATCCAAACACACTTCGGTTTATTAATTCCATCTGTTAAGGAGGCCACGGCAGATCTACGGAATGTCTGCCCAGAAACTCACTGCGCACACAAACACACCCTGTCCGGAGCCACCGCTCAAAGACGGCAGCCTTTGAAAAGCAGCAGCTGACGGGTGTTGAACAGTAGTGGCATTTGTACACGAATTACCGTTCCCGTCGATCTTGTTCGACTGCATACCCCTCAAAGGGCACGCGGCGCTCTCTGGGGCAAGGAGAGCGACAGACAGCTGCCGATTTGTGCACCTGCCAAGACAACTATAACCTCTTTGTTGTCCCCTGGGACTAGGGGAGTGGTCGAAATGCACAGGTGCTGATCCTGGAGGGAGCCCAAATGCACAAGCGCTGATAACGGGCAGAGAAGAGCAGGGACACGATCCCCCTCCCTCGCTGTTTATAATATGGTTGTGCCATTGGCTGAATCCACGAACCAAAGCATCAGAAGGGAACTGGCTTCAGGCAGATAAGAGGAGTCTCACTACAGACACTACCACAATCAGCACGTGGATGAAGGGCACCCGGCTAACGCTGAGCCCTGGCCAGGCTCTCATCTCTCCTCTAACATCCCCGAGCGTCAAGGGCAACTGACCTCAGATCACTAAGTGGCTCCACAACATGGGGACCTCACCATTGCTACTGGATACCCAGCAGTGGTGAAGTCCTAATGGCAGCAGAAGCAGCAGCCACTTCACTCCCTGGCCAGCAGCCTATGCACCATCCCATCAGACACAGACTTGGCCACAGTGAGCCACACTGGTTACGTCCCGGCTTGATTACCGCAGCTGGTATGTCGGAAAGAAGCCGCATGCCCTGGGAATTTCGCCTAGTAGAAAGTGGCCACCCATTCAAGCAACCGAAGCCTCCACGAGCCCATCACCGGGTGGTCCCTGTGCTGGCCCCTCACTGAACATGGCCCAGTTATATATTCAGTCCATTTTGTTTTGGCTTTGCAACTAGTGCCCATTTAGCACCCTGGCTGGGATCCTCGGCATGGCCCTATTGACTTCCATGGCGCTACATCAGTTCACACCAGCTGAAGATCTGGCTCCATATCTTTAACCCATTGACTGCGCTGTATTCTAAGAGGATCTAGCTCTCTGGGCACCTCAGAAGGTTACCCAGCCCCGTCCATTCTGAGCAGCACTGTTCATCCTCACTAGCCACAAGGAGCAGGAGAGCGTCTGGATCACAGCCCAGTGCTGAAACGGTGTCCTTGTTTTCAGCACAAGACAAACCAGAGGGAGTTTTGCCCCTGGGAGCTGGTCAGAATGCGTGTGACAGTCAAGGTTATCAAGCAAGGACCCCACACTGGGCGAGTCCCTGAATGCCTGCACGGTGTGTACAATGAAAGCCAGAGCCTGGCCCTTGGCAGGTACCACGAGGCTTGTCTCCGTGGTGGTCCCCAACAGGCCTGCAGGAACAAGGAACAAAGCCCACAGCCGCATTCCAGTCCCGGGAAACCTGTCTGGGCCGACAGATGCTCACGTTGCACTATGCTGAGGACTCGTTAGCAAACAAAACCTACATTTAGTGGCAGTTAAGATTCTGGCAGGACACGCTCCATCCATTTCCCTTAAATGCAGGGAAATCAGGAGTGAAGGGGAAAAGACTCATACATTCCTATCACGATCGTATTGTCTACAACGCTGTCCATAATGCGCTCCGTAAGTCTTCCACTTCCATCTCCAACAGATACCCGGAACCAATACAGACGCCAACTTTAAACCCGTGCTCCAACGCCAGATCTTAACTGCGATCTGCTCTGCTTTTTCACTATCAATTATATCAACAGATCGACCCATCTGACTGTCACACGTTCCGCGCGCAGGGGAAGTTATTCTGCCTTAACGCTTCTCTGGTCACTTGTCAGGTTTTGGGTTAGAGTGCAGGGCTGATAAAGTTGTTCTTCTCTCTGAATTAATTCATCTTTCACCAGCCCATCATGAACAATTCAAACGCTGCTCACAGTTCATATTCCATGTCTTGGGTTTTGCCATTTCAGGAGACGTTTACAGAATAAAGGTTTAAAACTCCTATGAAACTGAAAAGATTAGAGTCACCCTATGGTGTTTTATTGTCAATTATTAGGAGTAGCAGCACCTCCGAGCCCCAGCCACAGATCTGGGCCCCATTGTGCTAGGCGCTGTACAAACACCAAACAAAAAGACAGTCTCCTGCTGGGTTCAGCCCCTCCTTCATTCTCCAGCCCCCCTCCACTCACAAGGGTAGGAACTTCCTGTAGCCCTTTCTCTTTACAAGAGAGGGTAATGCTTTCTCCACCAGCCACGGGCTGGGCACATACCCTGCTGCACAGCGTCAGAAGGGGGAGCGCTGAACAGACTTGGGGTTCAGAAGCCTGTAGCAAGACAATCACAGTTTCTTTCCTTTATTGCATCTCATGCCTGTAAATTTGCCTTTTGCTTTTAGTGAGGCTTTAATCAAAGGACAAGAAGGGGGGTTTGACTTACACTAAATAGAACTGGTCAGAAAACAGTGTGGGGAATGACCCCCTGGAAAATATCGGTTTTTCTGACTTCTGCAAAAAACTGAAATCAAAATATTATGGCTGAGAATTGAAATATTTTGATTTGGAAATGCTATTGCAGTGTTCCACGGGAGCCGTATCCCGGGTGCTTCATGCTCCTATTCTCCTCTACGGATATCTCCCATGATGCACCATAGTCTCCCCTCTTGGCATGGGGAGTGGTGCAACATGTCAGTGGCATTGCCAGAGTGCATCACGGGAGGTGAAGTCCAACTGGGGAGCCAGACCAATAGATGAGAATGGGAACATGAGGCCCCCCAAACTACAATTCCCATGAGACACTGCAGCAGCATAGCCAAATCCAGATATTTTGGTTTCTAGCCGAAATCCAAAAGCTTTTCGGTGTGTGTGTGTGTGTGTGTGTGTGTGTGTGTGTGTGTGTGTGTG
>NW_020699373.1:13867880-13872349 GCF_002925995.2 Terrapene triunguis | reverse complement strand
GCCACGTTACATGAAAACTTTAATTTAATTGAAAGTCCAATTTCCATAAACCCAGTTTTGAGGGGAAATTTTCAGCCGGACTGAATGCTAAATCTCTCCAATTAAAGGGGTTTTGAATCATTTGAGCAAGCATAAGGGGGATGCAAAACAGATTGTTCTAGCGTCCAGTTCTGCAGCCCTTACTCAGGCAAAACTCCAAGTCCCCCATTTTGCTGAGTAAGGCTTACAGGATTGGTGCCCAGGTCTAGCAGAGAAAACTCTGTGCATATAGATTACAGCGCATGAGTAACTACAGTAAAGAGATTCCAGAATCTTCAAGCCATCCTCACAGTAGTTTAAGGACTGATACAGGTTTTATTTTTACAAGTCCACCCTGGGCTCTGACAGCCAAGCTAAGATCTTTCCATCTCATGCCTCTCCACCATGAACACAGGCTGAAGGGTGGCCTCAGAGACACCGGTGTAACCTGTCTAGCCTTGGATGGATTTGCACGTGTCACCGGCAACGTGAACTGAAGGCAATGGGGCTGCACAGGTGTAGCAGGAGGCCTAGCCTGCCATGCAGAACCTCTTCCATGCTGAAGGGGAGGTCCCAGCTTCACTTTCACAGCTCAGGGCCAATTTGTGGGGCTACCAGCTAGAAAGACACCTTTTTACTTGCAAACCTAGTACATCAAATATGGCAGTTCATGACAATTTATAGCAAACCCCACCATGCCATTTAGGTAAGGGCACCTATAGGGCAGCACCGCACTTCATACTCGCATTTACTTGGAGACCCCCATGAATTCACTGTGCCCGACAAGCTAGACTGCTACAGATCCCTGTACAGAACGGTCACACATTTGCAGACAGTGAAACGTGCACAAGTTACTACGGCAGATGTCCCCAAATACTGAATTACTCACCGTGAACTGGCTGGAAGCTGGAATCCAAGGTCAAACTGGAAATGAGGCACAGTTTTTTGTTTGTGTTTTTTGTTTTTAAACAGGGAGGGTAATTAATAGGCCCCTACCAAATTCATGGCCATGAAAAATGCATCACGGACCGTGACATCTGGTCTTTTGTGTGCTTTTACCCTATACTATACCGATTTCATGGGTCAGACCAGAGTTTCTCATATTTGGGGTCCTGACCCAAAGGGAGTTGAAGAGGGTCACAAGGTTATTTTAGGGAGGATTGTGGTATTGCCACCCTTATTTCTGCGCTGCCTTCAAAGCTGGGTGGCCGGAGAGCGGCGGCTGCTGACTGAGGGCCCAGCCCTGCAGGCAGCAGCGCAGAAGTACTTACTTCTTATATCCTTACTTTTGTGCTGCTGCTGGCGGCAGCTCTGCCTTCAGAGCCGGGCTCCCAGCCAGCTGCCACTGCTCTTCAGCTGCCCAGCTCTGAAGGCAGTGCCGCTGCCAGCAGCAGTGCAGAAGTCAGGGTACCAGTACTGCAAACCCCCCTACAATAACCTTGTGACCCCACAACTCCTTTTTGGGTCAGGACCCCTACAATTACAACACCAATTTAAATAGGTGAAATCATGACATTTACTATTTTTAAAATCCTATGACCATGAAATTGACCAAAATGGGCTGTGAATTTGGTAGGGCCCTGGTAATTAACCATTCGAACAACCCATAGACTCATCTAGGGATGTGGTGGATCCTCCATCACTTGGTACCTTTCAATCAGGACTTTTTGCATGAATCTACTAGGTGAAATTCTCTGTTCGGTTCTAATGCAAGAGGTCAGAAGACTCATGTCTGGCCTTAAAGGTCTACAGAACTAGAAGTGGAAAATGTGAAAAGCACAGTATAAACCCAGAGAAAAAGACGGTACAACTAATGGGCTAGAAGAGAGATTGGCAGCACTTGAAAAGTGCATCACTTTCTCAAAGTCTCGGTGAAATTAAGTGAAACTGAATTAGCCTATTCCAGCCCAGTCAGTCTGCAGGTACCTTCTAGCCTTTGCTCTGCTTTTCATACGTCTGACCCATCCCAGCAGACCTTTCACTCCGACACAACAGAGTCAAGACTTGAGGTATTTAATGACTAAAGTAGTTTTACAATACAAGGCGAGGGACACAGTGTGCTAAGAATTCTGGAACCGAGTTACCATTTCAGCAAAAGCCACATCCTAGGCGAGCTAATACATTTAGACCCCAAAGAGAACACGAGAAGGGGCAGACTTGAGAATAGCTGCACTCAGGGGCCATTACGGACGAAATGTAGAAAATTATAAACAAAATGTTCAAGGTGGGGGGAGGAGAGGGGAAATCAATAAGTTTCCTTCTAAATAGCTTTCACTTCTAAAAATATCCCAGTGTGCAAATGTGATGGAGACCTGAATTCCTGCAACAATATCCGTCTGGACAAGAACAGCGAGTGTACAGTGCAGAGCATTCTGGAGTTTTCCCCTTCCTAACTCATCTTTCCTGAATAACCTTCCTTGCTGAGACATGCTAGCAATCTTCCCTGACTGCAGTTGGTTCTCTTTCTCGTGCCTCCCTTGCATAATACAGCAATGACAGGCAGCACTCGCTCAGTACAGGGTCTATCAGCAGCATTTCCAGGCCTTTTTCCATTTGTGCAGCACAAAGGGAGGCTATGCAAAGCCCCACCCATTGCTACTGACCTGGGTGTGTTGATAGAGGCCCTGATCCTGCATGCACTTTCACCCATGAGTAGCTTTACTCACGTGAGTAGTCCCGTTCGGTTTCAGAGGATTAGTAAATTTGCTCCCACCCATGAGTGTTTACAGGATTGGGGTCATACGTTGTAACGGGTTCCGCCACGCCTCTCTCTCTTTGGCTGGGATTTCACTGAGTGGGAAAATGATGCCGGTTGTAATTTCCCACCATACAAACTCCTGTCAAATGTAATTGCTTGTCAACAAGAAAAGCAACCATGGCAAGGAAAACTAAACCCACCTTAAAGCATTGACATTGCAGTTCCACGTGGAGCCATTTCACGGACAGCCTCCTGGCGCCTCCGGAGCTTTGAAAATGTCACCCTCTTTTCAGCATTACAGTAGGTGCTTTTCAAGCCCGGCATTTGCACTCCCCTTGCTAGAAAGTTGCTTAGTAAGAATTCCAGCAGATAGTTTGCTAGAATCCCAGGGGTGCAAAATCCCAGACAGATTCCGTAGTATGGCACTTGGAACCATTACCCAGACCCCGACTCGCCAGAGGCTCAAACATGCAGGACGGGGCGTCCCTACCAACCAGCTTCCCCTAGCTGTGATGGATCCTGCTCAAGGGCACCTCTCCCGGATAAGGTGCAAATTGTTTTTACACGTTGAGAATAATTAGCCACTGGAGCAACGTACCAAGGGCCAGGGTGGATTCTCCACCATTTTTAAATCAAGGCTGGAAGTTTTTCTAACAAACCTGCTGTGGGAATGAGTGTGGGGCAGTTCCCTGGCCTGCGTTCTACAGGGACCAATGAATATCAGCCTCTGGCTGATACAGTCTGTGATTGTGCAAACGGACCTCCCCCCCCCCCAGCCCAAATGGCCTGTGACTGCTAGAAGGTCTTCTGCCTTCTTTCACCCCCGCACCCTTTCCAGGCCCTCCCAGCTAGTGAGAGAATGGATGCATCCTCTCCCCTTCTCCCAGCCTCCTTGCTGCTCTGACACTGGGTGCGGAGACGTCCGTTCTTAGCTTGAGTCTTTCCCACACACCCACAAATCCCTCCATTGCCTGCCTCTGCTCATCACTATAACACATGATCCTGGTCAGTTTCACGAACACCAGGGGTTCTCAGAGTGGGAGTTACTCTGCTCCCAGTCAGGTCAGTTTCACATTGGGGCTGCTGGCTTGGGAAAGGGAATGTGGAGTAGGCATTAGTCCCCGTTTGGGTACAACCACCACTGACGTCCATGAGGACGTTATGTAAGTGAAGACGGCAGCATCAGGACCCCTCTCTTTTTGGCACTTGGCCAGTACCATAACAGCTCCAAAAGCGCCACCTGGGGCCAAAGCAACAACGCTCCCACACACGTTCGATATCGTCCAGCGGAGCCAACGGAGAGGACAGTGAAAAGCAGGATTACAGCATTTACACAGCAAAAGGAGAGCGAGGCTCTCAGATTGCTTTTCCAGTGCTTGCTTTGTAATGCTACGCGGTGAGGCAGGGCCGGATTAATATTTTGTGGGTCCAGCGCCAAACATATTTGTGGGCCCCCATAGGGGCAATGGAGCATGGCGCAGGGAGGTCAGTCCCCAGAGCAAGGGGCCAGCCAGGGGCAATGGGGCGTGGCATAGAAGGGGCGGCCCCGCTCTGCCCAGCCCAGTGCGAGGCAGTATTTACAAACCGGAAGTTGCCAGACACACAGTGGCCCACCCAACCCTATGCTGCCAGGGTGCCCCTTCCCTTCGGGGGTGGGCCCATGCCATGCCACACCGCCCCCCTGCCCAACACCCCATAGGTGCCGACTCCGTGGGTGCATCCACAGAAAAGATAAGCGTGTGCTCAGCACCCA
>NW_020699373.1:13836164-13862880 GCF_002925995.2 Terrapene triunguis | reverse complement strand
CCATGCTCCTTCCAACCCAGAGCCTGGAGCACCCTCCTGTCCCCCAACCCTAATTTCTCACCAACCCCTCTCTGCTCCCCATCCTTCCCTGAGTGTGGTGCAGCCAACTGCCCCCGCCCACCTACACTCCATACTGACCCCCACACCCCTCCTGCTCCCAGGAAACCTAAACTTTTACTCCCCCTCCACCCAGAGCTGCCAACCCAAGTCCTGGGCTCCTCTGAGGTCCACAGCCCCTCACCTTCACCCCAAACTCTCACCTGCTCCTAAGCCTTCCCTCTGTCTTCCCAGCCCCTGGGCAGTGCCAGCCTTGCCAGCCCTTGCAGTTTTATCACACATCTCCCACTGTTCGGTAGTTTCTGTAAAGCCCCAGCTGCTGGAGTCCCGGGGATCACAGCTGTCACTTATACAAAAGTCAGTCCCCACCCCTCCTGGTTGGGGTGCAAAACCTCAGATATGTGACCCAGGCACCCTGGAAAGGCCCAGGACCTCGAAGAAAACAACCAGAAAGACAATTTAAACACCCCTCCTCCCCTTCCCATGATTTTTAAGCCAATCTCATGATGTTTGAGTGTTGCGGCTGGCAATGCCGCAGCGACGCCCAGTGCCCTTAGCCCCTCTGCCCCCTTTCACCGACTCCCCCTAAATTCCTCTCCTCCCTGGCCCTACAGCTCCCTGCTGCGAAGGGTGCCCCCTACCCCATGTAAGTCATGCCAGTCTTCTTACCCGTCTCACCATCCACCCTCCAGGGCTGCTCTCTCATACGCGATCCCCTTCCCCATCATCCCCTTTTCCTCCTACTCAGCCCCCTCCCGTACCTCTTCCCCCTCAACTTTCCCACCTCCCTAACCTGCCCAGATCTCTGTGGGCTTGTGTCAGGCCATTTCGGAGATGATTTCCCCTCCTTCCCCCGTTTCCCTGAAGAGCTCTTGCTTCATGGCTGGTTGGAGGAGGCAGGGCTGGGTTCACTTTTAACTACATACAAGTTCACCACCAGCCCCTGTGCCCAGCTCATCGACAGCAGTGGGAGATAGTTGTGAAAAGTGCAACAACAGTTGCATCCGTTCAGGGGCATTTCATTTTGTCTACATGGGGCAATTGGCCAGTGTAACTTTTCCGGAATAACTAGCCTGCGATGGCTATTCCAGAGTCATTCCCCACGTGGATGCTCTTTTCTGGCACTCGCTCTAGCACTTTAACGTCACAGCAGCCTTATTCCAGAATAACTTCCTCACGTAGGGTATGTCTACACTACAGGATTAATCCGAATTTAGATAATTCGAATTTGGGAAACAGGTTGTATAAATTCGATTGTGCGCGGCCACACTAAGCACCTTAATTCGGTTTTTAACCACATTAATTCGGTGGTGTGCGGCCACACTACCCCATTAATTTAAACACAGTAATTCGGTGGTGTGCGGCCACACTAACCCTAATTCGAATTAACAAAATCGATTTAGGCTCTACTCCGTTCGTCGAGGTGGAGTACAGAAATCGATTTAAAGGGCCCTTTAATTCGAATTAACTGGCTCTGTAGTGTGGACGGGTGAAGGGTTAATTCGGATTAACGCTGCTAAATCCGAATTAATCCCGTAGTGTAGACCAGGCCGTAGACAAGCCCAAAGGCCCTGACCCCGTGAGCCGGGCCTGCAGCTAGCCCCAGTGAAGTCAGCAGGAGGCCACTCCAGTGGAACAAGATGTTTAAGGAACGTGGCCCTTGGAATGGAAACACTTAGGTGACCCCAACTCACTTCCATAGCAGGGCCCTGGCATTTACTTAAAAAGAGAAAATAAAAAAAGATTGGACCTTTGCATTTATAAAGAGCTATTTTAAGGAAGCAGAGAACAAAAGGGCAGCCAGGAAGGTAGAAAGCAGGAAGGGGAGGTTAAGGAAAGGCGAACGGTATCTCAATTTTCATCCACTGGGGAGGAATCAAAGTTTTCTAAAGTCTTTTCAAGTTTGTCAGAGGTCCCTCTTCTCCAAAACATTACTGTGACCATGGAGGGCTTCTCCCCCACCCATGGCCAAGTATGTGATGTCACACCCACTCTCCTTTGGGCTGTCTACACTGCAATTAGACACCCACAGCCGGCCTGGGCCAGCAGACACCCAGGCCCGGGCTGCAGCCCGAGCTCTGGAATCCTGGCACCTTGCAGGGTTCCAGGTGCCAGCCCAAGCCCAAGCGTCTACACCACAGTTAAACAGCTCCTTAGCCCAAGCACAGATCAGCCCTGGGTGGCCAATGGCAGTGTAGACAGACCCTTTCCAAGCATGTTTATTCTCTTTCATCCAGTGAGAGAACGGCCTGGCTGCAGTGCTGGAAGCATGGAACTGCCCTGCTCCGTTCCTGGAGCACTGCAGTGACCCCAGCGCTGCCTCCCTGACCCCCTAGCCCTTTGCTCTAGGGACTCACCACAGGCATTAACTCCAGTCCACCATGGCTAGCCTGCCCCATCCCTCTGCCTAGCCTCTAGCAGCCCTTCATAGGCCCAAATGTAGCCCAGCCCCTTTTGATTGGCTGTATTCGGCTCACCTGCTCTCTGACACAGGCCCTGTAGGGACCCGCTCCCTTGTGACACTTACCCGCTGTTCAGCTGGCAGGCCAGCCAAGTGGCTGTGCCAAGCTCCTACCTCTGGAGGCGGTCCGCTCTGCCACCTAAGCCATGTATGGTTAAGGCCCAATCTTGCAGCACAGATTATCATTCCCTAGGCCTTCGGGTGTGTCTCCACCGCAGCTGGAGCGAGCAGCCCAGCCCGGGGAGACAGGCTCATGCTAGCGGGGCTAACCATAGCAATGTAGACATTCCACCTCGGGCTGCAGTTTGGGCTCTGCCGCCTCGGTGCCAGGTGGGCTTGAGTGCCTGGCCTCTGCCCATGCCAGACTGGCCACCTTGTGAGTTCTGGCACCAACCCTGCTATGGGGGGAGGGATAGCTCAGTGGTTTGAGCATTGGCCTGCTAAACCCAGGGTTGTGAGTTCAATCCTTGAGGGGGCCATTCAGGGATCTGGGGCAAAAATCTGTCTGGGGATTGGTCCTGCTTTGAGCAGGGGGTTAGACTAGATGACCTCCTAAGGTCCCTTCCAACCCTGATATTCTATGAACACAAATCTGTGTGCCTGGGCTGGGAGGCCTGGCCTCAGCTGCAGGGCAGACACACCCTTGGCCTAGCCCTTCCAAAAGGGAAAGGTGCATGTCAGTTTCAACCCTGGAAAATCAATATTTTGTACAAAAAGTTGAATTCTAAAGATGAGGTGCAGGGATCTGGGAAATGCAACTGTGGCAGGTTGTTGGGGGATGGCAAAGTGGGAAATAATAACTTTATGTTCATCATCATTTCAACCCCCTCCACCTCAGAAGACTCGGAAGCAGTGTTTCTGGGAGGGGAAAGTCTTCTTTCTTTAAACTGCTTTGGCTGTCTGGCCTACGTGATGGAGTGATTGATGGGAACAGGAGAAGAAATGGGCTAAAAAAGAAACCCTCCATTAAAGGATCATCTGTAGCTGCCTTTGGCACGTTTAACTGACAGACTGTTTTAGTCTAATGTAGCCTATAGGTCTAAGAGTAGCAGCCGTGTTAGTCTGTATCTGCAAAAAGATGCATCCGAAGAAGTAGGCTGTAGCCCACAAAAGCTTATGCTCAAATAAATTTGTTAGTCTCTAAGGTGCCCCAAGTCCTCCTGTTCTTCCTATAGGTCTAGGTATTCACTAGGTAAGGTACAGGTATAAGTTAAGGCAGCAATGTAATGAAATCGAACAATTAGGCCTGTAAGACAATAGCTTAGTTAAACAAAAGCCTTGGCATAAGCAGCTAACCAGGAGTAACCCTAGATCATAAGGTACCACACGATAGAGCACTGGAATGACTAAACTGCTGCCAGGTAACCACAAGATGCTCGTTTATACCAGCGGGGGTTATTTTAAGTTAGGAACATTCGCAGCTGTCTGACCACAAGAGTGCCATGTTAACTAATTGATGTATATGCTAATCACTTTGAGGCAAATGGACTAGTAACCTATGGGAGAAGGGCACCTCCACATTAGTCGGGTGAGGAAATACAAATAAGGAAGAGGGGAGAAACCTCTACTGAACACGCATTAGGCATAGTGGCATCAGCGTAACACATGATAAACGTTGTACCCCAGCCTGTGTGCCGTGGGGAGATGTAACTCTTGAGAGATGCCAGGCTGACAACCGCTGGGGGTGGTGATGAGGAAGATGATGAGGAAGACAATGCTCCTGGTGTGAACATATGGATGCTCAGATGCACATTCTGTCTGATCCCCATCTCCCTTGCTGGCCTGGCCTGTTTGTAACGTTGCTAAGTGTGTTAAAACTATTCCAAATACAGAAGTTTTTTTTCCTAAGTGTGAGTGTTGCAATTGTGCATGTCGGGGTTCCCCTTGGAACTTCAATTTTAATAATATTGGGCCTCATCTTGGGACCAGAACCTACCAAACCTCACCGTGTTAACTGGGAATTCCTAAGTCATCAATATAATTAATACACAATCAATAGCTCAGGCAACACTACTAATATTGGGATGTCATAGGTCAATTTGCAGGGGGCACTAGGGCCACTGGACCTAAGCAATACTCTGATCCTGCATTGCGTTGGCTGCAGGCGGACCCATGGGCTCCAAGCTGAAATTGACGCTAGACAAAGCAAATGCATGCTCACCCTACGTGGAACCGTTTGTGGCAGTAAAGTTAGGCACGTGTCTAAGTGTTTGCGGGATCGGGGCCTTGATGCAGGAATCAGCAGGTGAAATCTTCTGGCCTGTGCTCTGCAGGGTCAGATGAGATGGTCAGAATGGTCCCGTCAGACCTTAGAATCTACGATTGGGGGACAAAACATGGATCTACAGCCTCCACCCCCCCAATACATGGCCTGTGCCGAGATGTAAAGGATGCACAGACACTCCTGCACGGCTCTTCAGCCTCTATTTTAAGCTCCTGGCATCTGCCCTTCGGAGAGAATAAACATGGAGTTAAAGCTCAATGTCAGCAGTTCGAGTGAAGGTGTCAAACTGCGTCCCCGCTGGCGTTGAGTTGCATTTTCAGTCCAGTTAAGCTAGCTCCACTGAGCTACCTTGACTGGTAAAGCACCTTTTCCTCTAGTCAAGACAAGGTCCAAATTGTGTTGCAACAGCCCCAGAAGTTAGCCAATATTCAGGGCCTTGTACAGTTGTTTCCATTGGGAGGAGAAATCAGGGATATGAGACAAGTATGTTCTTGGTGTTGAGTCTGGCTTGTTTACAAAGAATGTGCACACAGTCCTGTTCCTGAAACAAACAGCAGCAGGCAGTTTCCTGGCTCAGAAATCCCCACATCTGCCGCTCCCACAGGCTCTGTGCCCAAGAAGCCCCGTCTCTCTACTTCCTCTCAGAGTCGTGCTCACAACTCCTTCTGCTGGCTGGCTGCCCCGCCACCCACCCACCCACACACACACACACACACACACACACACACACAACCTCCTAGCCACTGCCTTTGCCACCAAGTAAACCCCTCAATCCACACAGCTTAACTTTGATCTGTCAAGCAGCCTTGGTTTGGGCAGACACCCAGTTATCTGCAGCTTCTTTGTTCCATAAAGGGCCTTGGTTGCTCCTTCTATTGAGGCGGTGAGTGCTTGGCGCATCCACTGGCTTTCACAAGGTCTGGGATTAGCTCTGCTGGCAGGTATTAGCATCTTTCAGCATAACAGCATCAAGAAAACTATTACAACCCTCCATGGGACTGAGTCCCCAGTGTCCTGCATCTTGTGCAGCCATTGCAAAGTGGGGGTCTCACAGCAGGAGCGCCAATGGGCAGTGTGTTGCACTCCGCTGCACTGGGGCGGACGATGGCCCAAGGGAACCTGGCCCACAGCCTCCAGTTTCCTCCCTCTCCCTCTCAATCTGTGTTTTAAATGAATAACATTCATCAGGGTGCCAAAGCACTGAGGTGGGTTTAAAATGTGCTGGGTGACAGTCTGCAGCCCTCTGTTTAGCATGGGGTGTGTCACGAAGAGAAGACAGTTGCCTAGCGAGGCAGCTATTGGCTTTTCTATTTTGTGCCTCTGTTTTCACCCTTCCGGGCTCACTAACCACAGGGTGTCTACACTGTGCATCTGTCTCCCTTCACCCCCTAATTCTCCCCTGCTCTTGCTCCTGCCCGGGGATGGCTGTGCCCAGATCTGCTGTTTCCTGTAATATGTCACTCATGGGCCTGTCCCGAGAGGTGCTGAGCGCTCTCCGCCGCAGCTGAAACGAACGCCGAGGGGGACCTTCCGTCAGTGCTGCTGGGAGGGGCCCTCCGCACCCCACCATGACTGCTCCCCTCCCCCCTGCAATGTGAGTGGATGCGGGAAGGGCTCCCTCCCCTCCTTCGCCCCAGAGAGCAGCTGCTGCGGTGGCAGATGCATCCATATTACAGCAGCTGCCTGGGTGAAGAGCAGAGGTCAGGCCCAGTGCTACCGCGGGCAGCGCTGACCATCTGAACAAGCAAGTCTGGCTTTAACTCATGTGTGTGGGGGCGGGGGGGCTCTGATAGCCAGTTCCGGCCCCCGTTATCACACCACCGGGGATCTGCCTGCAGTGGGGACGTGAAGAGCCTGAGATGTTCCTCATGGCTCATCCCTGCTCCCCTTTGATGATGATGGTGAATCATGTTCATTGCAGCAGTGCCTAGGATCAGCCAAGAATGGGGCCCCTTATGCGAGGTATCTCGCAGTGCTCTAGAGCTGTCTTCTTCACAGCCTGCCTAAACGGGTCCCTCTCCTCTGCTTGGCTAAGTGCCGCTGTCACAGCTGCAGCCCCGGAAACCCCGCAGTTTCGGAGGCAAGCCCAAGACATGCCACAAAAGCCTGAGTCTGCGGCTAAAATCCTGGGGTTTGACAATAACGTGTTATGCTACGCCTGAGGAATCGGGGGAAACAAGGTGTATCCCCAGCGAGAGGGCTCTGCTAGAATCCAGACTCAACGAGTCAAAGTCAGGGGCAATGAAGAATGACCAGAATGCTGCAGAGGGAAGAAATATCTTATAATGTACATACTGCAGGGCTTACTTTGTAATGAAAGAGGTGCCGGGGCTCAAGCGATCTTTTAATTTTCATAACGGATGCTGCAAGCCCAGAGGTGCCAGGTCTATGAACTGCCAAGCCTATCGGTGCCAGGGCTGGCTCCAAGCACCAGCAGGTGCTTGGGGCGGCCAAGGGGAAGGGGCGGCACGTCGGGCTCTTCGGCGGCAATTCGGCGGCGGGTCCCTCGGTCCCTCTCGGAGCGAAGGACCAGCCGCCGAAGTGCCGCCGAAGAAGAAAGCGGCGCGGTGGAGCCGCTGCCGATCGCGATCGCGGCTTTTTTTTTTTCCGCCGCTTGGGGCGGCAAAAACCCTGGAGCCGGCCCTGGCCAGGGCTCACCCCTGGCAAACTCTGGCACAAATTAAGCACTGACATACAGCATGAGTTTGGAGTGGCATCTTTAAGTCCCCAGCCTCCTGCTGCAGAAACAGATCGCAGCTGTTTTGTTCCGGGCCTTACATAGGTTGTCATCATTTTACATTTCCACAGCTGCACACGGCCCACCTGCACAAGGGATATTAGAAACTGTTTAGAAAAATAAAAGGATTCTCTTTCTGGGGTCCCAAAGCTGGCGCTGTTAGAAAGGGGTCATCTGTGCCCGCTCCATGCTGTCAGATATATTGAACATGTGCCAGCATGCACGGGGTCCGGAGGGAGAACTGGGGTAGGTGTTGTGAGGGTGATCTCTTCTTTGGTTTCAAGTAACAGAGGGGTAGCCGTGTTAGTCTGAATCTGTAAAAAGCAACAGAGGGTCCTGTGGCACCTTTAAGACTAACAGAAGTATTGGAGCATAAGCTTTCGTGGGTGAATGCCCACTTCACCATTCCTGCTTAGGAATCTGGCAGAGATACTTCCAGGATGTTACTAGATATTTCTTGTCCTTCATTAGCCGCAATTTTGTCGTCTTGAGATTGGATAGTTTTAAAGCACATCCCTACAGCCCAGAGACTTCAGCTAGTGCTTTTTAAGAGTCTCTTCCAGCAGCGAGCCCAGAACGTCAGAACTCTGAAATCTGCTCTTGTTACCAACTGGTCTCTTGATGGAGCTCTTCAAGGTGCTGGCTTTGACCTATAACAGACCCCCCTGAAGAAATCTGGACCACTTGGCTTGGGCCACTGACAGAGCTTGCTGGAAAACTGTGACAACTTTTCATGAAAAAAAAACTTGTTGAAATTTTGAAAACCTTTAGCAGCTCTGCTTATAAGCACTGTCAGCCTCCCTATCAGACCGTGTAAGGCACTTGATCTGGACCTCTTCAACCCGTAGAGCTTATGTGCTCCGTTGCTGGCAGAGTTTACAGCCCTCTGAGCTGCCGTGAAGAATTCCTCCTCAAAATGCTGTGCGGGGGGAAAAGGAATAGAAAAGTTCTAATGTGCATGGGCAAAATTGAATTGCTGGCAAGTTAAGCTGACAACTGCTCAAGTGATGTTCTTCAAACGTGGATTCCCTTTCAGAACTCAACGAGATCTAGAAAATAAGCCCAGTTTCTAGCTTCATCACACATTTCTGAGTGGAACGTATGGGGGAAATGGGCCCTTTCGATCTCTGATCACTCACAACCTGCTCAGCTCATTGTGTGTGTACTTTGAAACAAAAAACGGGAGCAAACGGAAAATGTCGGCCCAAAAGAAACGAACATGCTACCGTTATGAGCAACCGAATGAGAAAGGGGCTTCTCTCGGAAGCTGGCATTCCACTTTAACTGGAGGGGGAGCCCTTAATGAAAGTGAGCAATCTGCAGTGTAGTAGTAGTGAAAACCTTGATCTTCGCAGTGGCAATCTTTCTAGAAGCGGTCCAGGTTTGTTCTCTTCATAGTCAAGGTTGGGACCATTACACTTCACTAAAACGTGATCAGGTCAACTGCTTTTTTGCTTGGGCAACACATATTGTGACCATGTCAAAGGAAAATCCCATATTTTTTTATGATCCCATTGCCTTATATTTCTCTTGTCCTATGCCACATTATTGACCGAGTACAAGATCCTCTTCCACATGGATCTGTTTTCCGTAAGGCTCTTCAAGACACCAGTGCTATTTAGCAGTGGATTGTGTTTAAAGATCTCCGGGGCCAGAAGTTCCATTTCAAGCTTTTATTGATGGAAACAGATTTGCATCACCTGACCACGTGAACCAGCACAGGCTGTCAGGGCAGCAGCTTTTGTGGCTTGAGAAGTGGCAGAACAAGTCAGCATAAATCAGCGGTTCTCAAACTTTTGTATTAGTGACCCCTTTCACACAGCAAGCCTCTGAGTGCGACCCTTCCCCCCTTACAAATGAAAAACACTTTTTTATATTTAGCACTATTATAAAGGCTGGAGGCAAAGTGGGATTTGGGGGTGGAGGCTGACAGCTCGCGACCCCCCATGTAATAACCTTGTGACCCCCTGAGGGGTCCCGACCCCCAGTTTGAGAACCCCTGGCATAAGTAGACTAGGTCAGGTTCTGTTCCCATTGAAGTTAATTGGAGTTTTGCATCCAGTTCAATGGCAGCATGATGACCCATGCCTCATGTAGTGTGAATCTAAGTAGCTCCCCAACGTTGGGTGAAGGTGGGCCCAGGGCCACCCAAATCTCAAGGCCCATCCCCTCAACTGAGGGAGGAGACCCCGGGCCTAGAACACAACTAGCTGCTGGGGACAACAAATGAAAAAACAGGGACAGGACTGACGGTCAAAGGCTCAGAACAAGGCCCACCAGATGAGGACACTGAGCAAAGAACACCGGACAGCGCCCAGAGTTCTGCAAAGAGTTCAAGGAGTCAGTGGATGCTGCTCAGAGGAACTCTGCCTGGAGACACAAAACTAGTAGAGAATGGAAATAGGTCCCACTGTCACCGATCCCCTCCCTGCCGAGCTTCCTCCTCCCGTCTTGTGGGTGGCCATCTTGGCTGGTGCTGGGAGGAGGTCGATGAGGAGGTCTCGCGACCTTGTGGCGCTATGGATGGCGTAGGTGCAATTGAGGAGAAGTGGGGAAAAGTGCAGCCAGGACCTCAGCGCACTCCGGAGGAGCTGGAGAAGTACACAGAATGGGCAAGCAGCATCAGGAGACTCTGTGAACCCCGTCAGCCCTCCACGGGCGGCAGCAAGTCCTGCCACTTGGTATCAGGGTGGGACATGAGGGCGAGGAAGTGGCTGGTGTGGGAGTGAACGAGCATGTAGAGGTGCATGTAGGGTGTAGGGCGGATGGGGAAGACCCTTCCACTGGACCCGCTTGGGAGGCGACGCTGTCCTCACCTCCTGGAGCACAGGGCTGGCAGCATGCAGTGTGGGCAGCCCCATGGACCAGCCAGGCTAGCACCATGCATCCACCCAGTCCCACTACCTGAAGCCCAGGAGGTCTCGGACTCTGGTGACACCATCCAGGACCGGCCTCCACCACCTGTACAGCAGAGTGTGGATTGCGCAGCAAGGGGCTGGCAAGGAGATCTGTCCCACAGTTGCCCTGACGTGGTCCTACATTCACTGGACACCAATTCAGCAGGACACAGGCCTGGCATAAGGGCTACAAAATGAGTCTGTGTTTGGCGGGTCTGGAACAAAGAACTGCTAGTTGCTAATTTACAACTGTCTAACCTCACACCACTCACAGGGACGGACTCCAGAACAGCTCCTCGCTCCACTATTGCCTTTTATGGGATCCTTTGCAGAGCACGGGTCTCAGAACCAGGCCAGATATGTTTTATGGGGTTACTGGAGTGATGATGAATGCCATCTGCGATAGCTCAGCACAAGGGCTCTGCATTTGAAGGATGTTGTACGTTTGCTTCCAGACACCTGGCCTGATGTGGGTATGTGAATCTACTGTCGTCCCCGTCCAAAGGGATGTAGCCTCCAGATAGATCTGTACCTAGGTCTGGCTGGATGTTCAGTCCGTGTCCAGCCAAAGGTGCAGGGTGGGCTTGTGGTGAAGTCACTGGACTGGCATGTAGGGGATCTGGGCTCTGTTCCCTGCTCTGCTCTGGGTGACCTGGGTAAATCAATCATTTCCTCTCCACACCTCGCTTCCTTCCCCATCCCTTTCACACAGGTGTGTTGTGGGAATTCATGGTGCCTGAGTGAGGGCTGGTGTGCTAATGCAACAGCGCCCCCTTTGGTCGGACGGAGCACTGCACAGGTGGACAGTCAGCTCCTCTTACCCGGGTCTCTAGGGCAATCCCATTCTGGGCTGTGAAGGGGGTTAGTTTCAGTCCTGCTGGAGTGTGCGGGTTTCCCCTTATAATTGGTGGGTCAGCTGGGCCTGGTCCTCAGGGTGTCTGGAAGCCTCTTTGGTTCTTCAGTCACTGGTAAGGGGTTGGCAGGGGAACCCAGGCCCACCTACTCCACTGGGTTCCAGCTCAGGGCCCTGAAACCAGGCAGGTGGAATCAGACCTCCACAACTCCTCCTGCTGGCCCTGAGCTCGCTCCTACCTCCCTGGGTTTCTATGGGCTTCCCCAGCCCATAGATCCAGTCGGGTCCCTGCTCTGGGGCCGTCTCTGGGTGCCTTCCCATCAGCTTGCTGCAGGACTTTCCGTCTCCAGCCTGCCAGCTTCTCTGGCAGCTGCCCTGCCCCTCGGCGTCCCAGCCATTTTAATCTCCTGCCCATCAGCCTGGCAGGCAGTTCCTGCCTCAGCCCCTTGGTTGTCAAGCCAGCACGGGTTAGAGACCCCCCCATGACCGTGAGGTGCTGGGAGGCCGTGGTGGGGAATAGCAGGGAGCAGCCGTGGTGCCCAAGCCCAGCAGGTACAGACGGGTCCCTTTGTAGGAGCTCCTGGGCTCAGTTCCCCACCTGTGTAACAGCTGCAATCGGCCCCTGACGGCCAGGCAGCTCAGTGCACAAGCCACCACCGACTCTCCAATTTACCTCCCTGCCAGTTACCATGTGCAGGCTGAGCAGGGCGTGACCGCTGAGGAACGCACCGCACACCAGTTACCAGCCTTCTCAGTCAGTACTCTCCGAAGGAAGCCCTGTGTGTGTAGGTGTCACCACTGGCCTTGGCTTTAACCAAGGGACATTAAAGAGAGAGAGAGACAGGAAAGGATGAGAGAACACGTTCTTCCAAGGCGAAGACATTATCGGCACTCGCTCCATTACACGTCCTGGAGCTAATTGCGGCTAAAAGGATTTCGAGAGGGGGGTGAAGCATTACAGTGGGGGTGGAAATTAAGCACTTGCTCACAATGACAATGTACAAACATCCAGTGAAATATAGCAGGATTATTAGCCTGAGCTGTTAGGGAAACCATGGGCTCTTCTTTTTAATTACATTGTGCTCGACTGTTGCAGAACAGACGAGGTCCCCGCGAGGAGTGAAGTTCAGTGAATGCTGTAACTCTGATGACTGCCTCTCAGGACACGTCTGAACGGCAGTCACGGGGTGTGATTGGCGCTCCAGTTGATCTACCCAAGCTAGCGCTTAGGTAGCTAGCTCAGGTCCTGGAGGTCCCGGATTCCGGGGTAATTACTCATGGAGTGAGCTGGTGCTGCTGCAGCTTCAGTGCTCCGGGGCCTGTATGCATATGGCTACAGGAGTTGTAATCACATCCCCTGATTGCAGTACAGTCACACCTCACTCACACCCTCTGATTGTACTACAGTCACACCTCAGTCACACTCTGATTGCAGTACAGTCACACCTCAGTCATACCCTCTGAGTGCACTACAGTCATACCTCAGTCATACCCTCTGATTGCAGTACAGTCCCATCTCAGTCACACCCTCTGATTGCAGTACAGTCACATCTCAGTCACACTTTGATTGCAGTACAGTGACACCTCAGTCACACTCTGATTGCACTATAGTCACACCTCAGTCACACTCTGATTGCACTACAGTCACACCTTCATAATTGCTGGACCGGGCAGAGTCAAGAGCCCATGAATACAACAGGGTCTCACGTTTGAACTGATTAGTTACTTGTCATGTCTCTCCAAATTTCCTGCCACTATAACATTTTTTCTCCTTATTCTTCAGTATGCATTAAAATCCATTCTTATCTTTCTGTACATTCTCTGGATCCAAAGGACATTCAAGAGGAACATCAGGACTGACTGAAGTGATAATACGGGGCTAGATCCTCAACTGGTACAAACTGGTATCGCTCCACAGATGTTCCTGAAGTTATGCCAGTTTAAACCAACTGAGGATCTACCCCACCATGTTGATCTTCCTTTTTTTCATTCCGATGATACAACTTCACCTTTTTAAGACCAAATCCCCCAGGGTTTTTATCTGGACCATTGAAGTAATAGAAAATGCGTATAGAAAATATTGCCCAATATCTTTATGCAAATTTGTCCAAACTTTATCATTTTCAAAGTGGGTCTATAAAGCATAACAGGCATTAATGCTTTAAATGTTATCTTCAGCTTCTCTGCTTTCTCTAATAACTTGGATTATTCAAATCCAGGTTCCTATATAATTTCCCAAGTTGTACTTCTAAGAAATATAACAATAATAGTAATCCCTAGCTCTTAGATAGCATTTCATCAGTAGATCTCAAAGTACTTTACAAAGGAGGCCAGTATCTTTATCCCCATTGTACAGGTAGGGAAACCGAGGCATTTCAGCTCAGCTTCCTTTGGAGTTTCTTTTGTGCCCTGTCTTCCCTCGGTGGGCAGTGGGCGGTGATAAAGGCCCTGTTCTGATTCCAGCAGGGCTGCTGTGCGCCTTTACAAGATGAGTGTTACTGGCTGTCCTCACAGGGAAAAGCAGAGGCTTGTTCTTCCTCGCTTGGAATGGACTCGCTCCCCCTGCTTTATTGGGAGTAACTAGTTCTCAGGCAAAAGCTTGGCTCAACGATCAGCCCGAGACAGAGCTCACGCAGAACGCTGTCATGATGGCCCTGGGCACAGCAGTCCTGGAGGACCAGCCTCACCTTGCTAGGCTGTGAGAAGTTTGACAATCTATCCTGTACCAAACTCATGCTGCCTTGTAGAGCCCCTTCCTCACCCCTCTGGAGCCAGACTGTCTCCTGACTGAGGTCTGAGTGATCTGTTGATCGCAGTGGGGCTGTGTGGGGTGGGAGGCAGGTCTCCAGACTTCAGTTCTCTTGGGTCCGAGTACATTAGAGCTTCCTGTGCCAGCACTGCGAGACCCATGCAATGACCCCTGTGCATGGCCAATGACCCCTGTGAAGCAGGTCTTGCTGTGGGGCTGTGAGTCACAGTGGGGCAAGCCCCACTTTACGCCAGTGCATGGCACCCACGCTGGGGGTTTATACAGGTACCGTTACCATTCCATAGACAGGGCCTTACACATTACAGCCAGAGGGATCTATAGGCCTGGCCATCCAGAGAGACTGTCCAGCCAAAGGGATCAAGGCAATCCAGAATCTCTCTCTCCTACACTGTCACAGCGTATGCACCAGCCCACCTAGATGTGCACAGCTGGAGAGGGCTGTCTCCCCGGTCTGTAGAATTCTTTACCCACAGATCCCTGAGGTTCTCAGGCAAACCCCATCGCCACAGAAGGAATAAGCCAGAATCTGAGCCTCTCACTGAGCAGAGGTGGCGGCAAAATGCATCTTGTGAATTGTTTACTGTGAAACTCCCTGACCCGACGAAGGGGTTAAATGCTGAGAGTCTGGCTCCCCTGGCTATGGTCACCGCACCCAGATGGGCCCGATATGGAGAACACCATGGAGGGACTGGCACCAGCTGACAACAGCTAGAGCTGAACTGGTCTGAGAAGGTTTGTTCTGCTGTTGTTTTCCGCCATCTCTAGGGAAGGTAAATAGGACTTGGGCACATTGTGCGATTGGCAATGGATTAGGGGAGAAGGCTCTGTGCTGCTTGTTCCTCTTCCAATGGGGAACTACTGTAGCCCCCCCAGCCCTGCTTCTGAAGGGCAGAACTTCCCTTGGGTTCCTAGTTATATTATGAACCCACCCAATATTGTGTATCTAGGTGCTGGGATCATTTTCCCCAGGACTGCTGGGCGTAGGCATTCTCTCAGCCCTGAGGGACGTTCTCCTTGTATTGGAATCCTGTAAGAAGTCCCTTTTCGTTGTGTTACAAGAAAGATGTTCAAAGCCCTCCCCCTCCCAGCCGAGCTCACATTAGCCACCTGAAGGCCTTCCTGTGCAGAGGGAGGAATCCAAGACCCCTGGCACTTGGACGCTGTTCGTTGGTCGTGTTAGATGAGAAGCAACAGGTCACCCAAAAGAAAGGAAAAGACTTTTCAGAGTTCAGCAGCACCAAGGTGTGCTCAGTTTGTGCAGCTGCTGCCCACCTGTCCGTGAACTCTTCTCTGATGGTCACCTGCGTGTGTCTATCCATACGATTCACCCTCAGCCACCAAAGTCCTCAAACCAGAGCATGTGAGAAAGGGCTTGTCCACATGCAGAAATGCACTGGTTTAACTGGAGATGTGATTTTATACCAGTTTGGTAAACGGGTGCAAGAGGCTGCGTGAACACTCTGATTTCAATTTAAATCTAGTTTATTGCACTTTTGCCTGAGTGGATTAGGAGCAGATGTCAGATAACTCAAAATAAGCCACTCTCAGACCAAAAGAAGTACCCACAGACAGGTTAGGTAAACCAGCGCAAACTTGTGTGTAGACACTGCAGTCCCATAGTGTTCACAGGACTGGCCCCCTACAGAGCAGAGAAGCTTTCAGGAACTGGGGCCTTGTTTGTCAGACCTGGAGGTTCAGATTTTCCAGGTACACACTCCAGCGTGATTCTCATTCACACTGTCAGAGCAGCATAAGCGGGGAAATTTTCTTAGGGAAAATGAGAATCAGACCAGGACTTTGTAGTAGGAAATATTAATTGGTTTATGCATAACTAAACTGCTTACTGGTGTGGGTGACCTTATTCCCTTGGGATTTTACAGTATCTATATGGAACATACATGCAAACGGCACCCTGTAGACAGTATTGCCAGCTCCGAACCTTGGAAAGTCGTAAATCATCTCCCAAAATATCATGAGATTGGCTAAAAAATCATGAGATTAAAAAATAAATGTGGGGTTCCATTTGCCTTCTGGTTTCTGAGCCGTCAGAGTAACATTTGGGATCATGTTTTCAAGCTTTTCTTTGCAACCACGAGGACTAGACATTTACATTTTTTAAAATGAAAGCTGAGATTCCCACATTCTCACAGGACTCCAGGAGCTGGGGCTTTAAGGAAAACATCATCTTTTATAAGAGTAAGTAATTCTATATAGACCAAAGTTTAAAAGGCACCAAAAGCTTTTGGAAAGCTCACAAATGTGTTTTGCTGGCAGCTCAGGCAGAGTCTATTGAGTGTTGCCATGCTCCTAGGGAAACCTGACGCTAACTCACCTGTTTCCATTGCTTCTTGTCTTTCATATCGATTGCTATTCATTTCCAATTTTCCTGTCTCCAAGAGGGATGCCTTGCAGGAACATCATGTGCATACGTGTTTGCAGGATCAGGCCATATGTATATAAGGTCGCATTTCCTAGAGGCCTTTCTCCTGTGAAATGCAAATAAGGCCACGTCTCCTAAAAGGCCAACTCATCCCTCTAGGGAAGGCAAGTTCATAGCTCCGGAGAACATAGCCAACATGCCTGATTTGCAGTTACACTTGGGTACGTCTACACTTACCGGAGGGTCCGGCGGCAGGCAATCGATGTTCTGGGATCGATTTATCGCGTCTGGTTAAGTACGCGGCATCGACGGGGGAGCCTTCCTGCCGCGTCTGGACCCGCGGTAAGTTCGGACTAAGGTACTTCGAATTCAGCTACGTTATTAACGTAGCTGAATTTGCGTACCTTAGTCCGAAGTGGGGGGGTAGTGTAGACCAGGCGTAAGGTGCAGCGGAAAGGGGCCCTAGTGCAAATGAGAATCAGGTCTACTGTGTGAATCTGAGCCTGGGTAAAAGGCCCCTTGCAGTGGAGCTTATGGGAGCTGGGGCCGTTACCGGGGCATCGCACCTGAACTGAGCAGGCTGGTGAAACTTGACAGGAGCAGCATCATTCCCTTTTAATGTGATGTTGGTTCCATTGATGTGAGGAAGGTCTCCGCGGTTTGCAGCGCTCAGCAGATAACCCTACCAGGACTGGAATTTCCACAACCCACAAGCCCGCCTCCTTTAAAGTCACCCAGCGGAGAGGCACCCACCGCCACTCCTCGCCTTTGGAACTACTGGCCCAGAGGTTTGCTCTTTCTTTCCCGTCCCAGCTGTCACAATTTTTTTTACAGGCAGTGTTTGATTCTCAAAGGCATTCAGATAACCGCTGCTGCCCCGAGTCACATTAGTTTCGTGGTCTTCCATGGAGCTGTGTTCAACTGGAGACCGTCACTTCTGCTTACAGGGAAAAACGTGTTCCACTGGGTCAGTTAGCTAGAAATACTGGCTCAGATTCACAGACTCTAAGGCCAGAGGGGGCCATGGTGAGCATCTAGTCTGACCTCCTGCCTTGCAGAAGCCGTAGAACTTGTCCCAGTAAGATCCTAAGCTCGAGCAAATCGGTGTAGCTCTCTGGACATCAATGGAGCAATGCTGGCTTACAGGGGCGTGCAGAAGGGGGGGCAAGCAGGGGCATCCCCCCCCAATAATTGGCAGGGGCGCATAACTTCTCCGGCCCCTGCAGGAACTGACAGCTCCTGCCGCCCCAGGGTTTCGGTGGGACATGAGGAGCTGTGGCGGGGTCACAGAACTCCTCCGGTCCCGGGGCCGCAGGGGACACACACAACGTGCTCTTCCAAAACCAGTGAAATTTAAATTCCTGCTGGCTTACGTGAGCCGAACACGTGGCCGGTTATTGTTTTAATTTCCTCCAGAGCACCACTACGTGCTCTGCAAAGTTCAAGGTGGAGAATCTAACATTTTTCTTAACAAACAAAAGGTTATGTGACAATTTCTCCTTCATTTGTTGCTGAGGCTCAGCCGCTAAGGCCCCTGTCAGCCTAATTGATGAATCGTTGGAAAAAATCATGCTGCAGAGAATACAGGCAGGTTTGAAACGCCTCCTTTGTCCAGCTCTCGCCTCCTGACGATGAAACGGAAGGTGAGAGAGCTGGATGCCCGCACAGACCAACAATGATGCAATTAGTCTCATTAAGCAAAAGAAACATGATCCCAGCTGCTCTGTAATTGGCTTTGTTTCAGGGCACAGGCAGTTTAGTTGAATGAAATCATTTTTCGGAATCCTTTTGCCTGTTTCCGTAAAAAAATCATAAAAATCTTTGCCCCCTCCCAAGAAACGCCGTGACGCCAGAGCTCCCTTTGACACAGAGAGGCTGGGCCAGCGGGCGCTGACAGCAATGGTGGCTGCGCTGTGTTAGCACACAATCACAATGACCTTTCGGCCTAACCCTGCGCCACTTTAACCCTTTCATCTCCCTGGGCGGCTGCCGTATCCCCTGTCCCCATCACGCCATTGAACTGGGGCAAGGAGTTTGTATTTAATCCAGACAATTCAGTGTCCCTTACCTAGATTTTCCTAGTGGCTTGATCCCAAAGCTACATGAGAAAGACAGGAAAGGGAGGGATCACAGATGGGCCCCACCTGCACAGCTGAGACAGAGGTATTTCCAAAATGGGGGGTTGCTCAGATCTGAGGGTCTGGTTCACCGCTCAGGATGTCTGGTTCCACTGCCCCCCTCCCCCTCCCAAGCTGGTCCCAGCCCTCGAAGAAGGCTCACCAGCATCCTTCTGGCTAAGGGTCACTAAGGAGGGTTTATCTGTGATGCTCCTGGGAAATTTACTGTGCATTAAGTGCCTGCACAAGCCACTTCCCTTTGACCTCAAAAGCCCCAAGTCAAAGTGCCAGGTGGCTTGCTGCAGCCCTGTCCAGAAAGGAAGCTCGGGGTGTGACTTGCTCCAGTTGATCCTGGTGGAAGACTCTGGCCACGGGCACCTTTCATCTGCCAAGTGTATCAGCCTCTTCTAGACCCAGGAGGTACCTTCTCACCAGCCCCCCTCTCCTCTGGAAGCCACTCGGAGGAGGAGGAGTTATTGCTGGTATTATTGTAACCAGGAACTCCCAGCCACGGACCAGGACCCCCCCTCCCCCCGTGCGAGATGCTGTCCAACACTGAACAAAAAGACAGTCCCTTCCCCAGTGACCTGACAGTCTGAGCAGAGCAGCTGATCTCCTTGCTGATGCTCCTTAGGAGAATGGGGCCACTCCCCTGCTTAAGGGCATGGCTGGCTCCGGCCTACATCCATGGAAAATCTGAAGGGTTGTTGGGGGGGGGGGGCAGTTTGTCATTTTTTTTATTATCCAAATACTTCTTTTTTTCTTTCATTCTACAAAACACCATTATTTTCCCCATTCAGACAACACACAAATGGCCCTAATTAAGTTTATTAAACTAAGCTAAACCAACACTCACAAATCTCCTTTGCTCTGAGATTGTTCTGAATCTGGCCAAAGTGGGGTTTTGCAGACAGGGACCAGTACCCCAAAAGCCAGGGCAGTTGGTGTGTTGCAACCCCTGCCTGTCATGCTGACCAATATTGCCTTGTACACCCCCATCTGTTGGTCTGAATTCATCTGTTCTCTCTTGTCTTATACTGAGATTGTCAGTGGCTGGGGCAGAGACTGTCATTTCAGTCTGTGCCTATATAGCAGCTAGCACATTGGGTCCAGGTCTGTGGCTGGGCTCTGTTGTGATAATTGGACCCACACATTAACTCTAATCATGAGCTGAACTGTAAAAAATAGGTGAAAGTTCATCAGATGTCACAATAACTTAGAACACATCCGAGGGATAAATACCAGGGAGGGAGGGGAGTTATTTAAGTTAAGCACCAATGTGGACACAAGAACAAATGGATGTAAACTGGCCATTAGGAAGTTTAGATGTGAAATTAGACAAAGGTTTCTAGCCATCAGAGGAGTGAAGTTCTGGAACAGCCTTCCCAGGGGAGCAGGGGGTGGGGGTGAAGAAAACTAATGGGTTTCAAGACTGAGCTTGAGAAGTTTATGGAGGGGATGGTGTGATGAGATTGCCGACAATGGCATGTGGCCCATCGGTGGCTGCTGGTAGTAAATATCTCCAATGGCTGGTGATGGGACACTAGATGGGGAGGGCTCTGAGTTACTATAGAGAATTCTTTCCCAGGTATCTGGCTGGTGGGTCTTGCCCTCATGCTCAGGGTCTAACTGATCGTCATATTTGGGGTCGGGAAGGAATTTCTCCCCGGGTCAGACTGGCAGAGACCCTGGGGGATTTTTCTGCAGCATGGGTCACGGGTCACTTTCCGGTCTAAATTAGTGTCAATGGTGGATTCTTTGTAAATTAAAGTCTTTAAATGATGATTTGAGGACGTCAGTAATTCAGCCAGAGGTCAGGGGTCTGTTACAGGCGTGGGTGGGTGAGGTTCTGTGGCCTGAAATGTGCAGGAGGTCAGACTAGATGATCCCCTCTGGCCGTAAAGTCTGTAATGAGTCTACTAACAAATGTAGATGGGGAAAGGTATGAAAAGGAGACAGAAAAATGGAATTAGTCTAAACAAAAAGGCCTCCGGATATAACTCAAGACTGTGTTAAGATCATGCGTGGTAACCAAGAAAATGTGGGTCTGGAAATCAATGAACCAAAATCGGTGTGTCAGAAACTAGGCCTAACTGGTCGACAAAACAAGGAGGGGACGGGCTATTCCACCCATCGCTCCCTTTTTGGACCCTTATGGAAGAACAGATAGAGGCTATTGGAGGGAGCGTCACCAACATGGCTGCCACCCCCACTGTCTCCTGGAACCATCGACCTTCACCTACGTTCCCTGTAAGCTGCGCAGCCCCGCGGCCACACAGCAGCCTATTTAGCGCCACGCAGGTGCTCAGGGAACCCGCCCAGACCTGCCGGGGGAGGGGCGCTCCTCCCCCGGCCCGAACCCAACGCTGGCCTGGACCTGCTGGGGCCGGGGAAGGGGCGCCTATCCTGCAGCCCCAGCCCCAGAGCTCCCGTGGCAGGGAGAGGCTCCTCTCCCCGTCAGCCCAGGTGCTGCTGCGAGGCGAGAGCGCTGGGGGGAGTTCTCTCTCCGCTCCATAGCCCCGGAGCACCCCCCTGGACCTCAAACCCCTCATCCCCGGCCCCACCCCAGCTGGAGCCCCCCCCCCCCCTGTACCTCAACCCTCTGCCCCACCCCTGAGCCACCTCCCACACTCCGAACCCCTCGGCCCCCACCCCCACCACATGAATTTTGCTATGTGCACCAATATGGAGGAGATGTGTCACACGTCACCTCCGTATTGGTGCACATCACAAAAATTCGTTCCACACATGGGTGGGAAAAATTAGAGAGAACCCTGACCTTCACTGTCCTCATTCTGAGAGCTGTCCTGACAAGATCGGGCCAGAGAGAGGGATCCAGATAATGCCACATCCCTACCAGCTGCAGCTGGATCCCAAACATGACCTGAGTTTAAACAGGCTCGGACTGTAACCACAGCAGCTGCAACAACAGTTACAAGCCCATCTCAGCTCACTTCCCTTTCCCTCAATGGACCATTATTACCAGCTTTGATACCAGCTAAGAGACTGTCCAACGAGGGCGCTTTTCCTTCTAAAACTCTCCAGCTAAAGGGAAAGGGAACAAGCGGGGATGCTGTTAAAATGGAAGCTTTATTTAACACTTTACATTTCAAATGCTTTAACTGGTTTTCCTTCTTTGACCTTTAACAAAATGTTAAAAGGACGCCTCATGATGTGTTTGTTTGCCCCGGCACTACACAAACACATACCAAACCCTGAACCTTGTTTAAAACTGTTTAATGTTGGACATTGACTGGGTTATATTAACACCTTTGGCCCATCTAAATTAATACATCAGCTCCTAGGCACTGCCATAATACTAATGAATTAATTAATTAATAACAAACACCAGCATTGCTGGTACAATGCTATAATAGCAGTGCCAAGGACAAATGTATCATTCAGGAAGGGACAGGAGGCATAACAAAGCCATACGCCAGCCATCCGGCATGACGACTCATGCAGCAACTAATGTAATTAGACAATGACAGACATTTTCTAGGTACTGTAGTAAATTGATTTACATATTTTTCACCCTGGCCAAAGGAGCTGATGGAAATTAGCTGGCTTGAGCTCAGAATGGAGGAGACAGATATGCTGCTTGCTGGCAGAGGAAGATACTTGGAGAAACCAGTATGGGATGTAACTGTGCTCTCAACTGAGGAATTTTGCCTCTCGATTGTTGATAGCAGTTTGAAGTCTTGGGTCTTGGATTAATCTCTGTTCCTGGACTCTCAGGTAAAGCCAGCGGCCAGACAAGCCAATTCTCATCTTCAGATGGCCAAGAGATTGTGCCCTTTCCTCTTGGATCAGATATAAACCTTGCCAAGGTTACCTGTGCCTGGTCATCTAGAGGGTGTCTCCAGAGGAGAGGCAGTGGGCGGAATTCATTCCCCCCTCAGTCTCAAAGGTTCACAGAAATTGCCTTCTCTCTGGCACAGTCCCCGCCCCCCTTTTGCAGACAGTGTTGGCCAAATCCTGGGGAGAATTTAGCCGAGCAGACTGTCTCGGGTAGTGTTGTTAAAGCTGCGAGGAACTGAACAAACCACAAGAGGGCTGAAGCTCAGTTGTTTTAGAGCTCATCCCAACCTCTTTGGTCTAGAATCTGGGCATCAAATCTCACAGGAACGGGTCTTTCCACAACAACCTGGTCCTTTCTGCCTGGGAGCATGTTGGAATGGCCTGGCCTATGAGCCTGTTGTTTACAAACTCAACCAACGCCAGGAAATGAAGGAACACGGGGCAATTTGTGACAACTCCAGGTGGTTGGGTTCAGTTTGGGGTCCAGGTTTGTTTGAGCAAATCCAGTTTGCTCAGGCCCAGTCCCTCAGAGTTTGTGCTTTGGCAGCTCATCCTTCCCATGCCGTGTCCTGGAGTTGGGCTCATGCTGGCCCATCCTGTCCCCACTTCTCCTTGTCAGAATGGCTAAGCTGGTTACGGTCTACCTGGAATTCAGCAGGTTGGGGTTTAAGGTCCACACAAGGCCCGAGGCTCAGAACCAGTGCCGACACTCCTGGGAGTTGTATGGGGCTGGGTTGGCTGTCAGAGATATAGGTCTCAGGCCCCATCTGCCCACCTCAGGTGTAAGATACCCCAATGCTTTCCAAAATGAGTAGCCAATGTCCTTGTGCAGCCTTCCCTCTGTCAGCGAAATGGATGCTGAACGTCATTGGGCCAAACTTTCCTCTCAGTTATGACATAACTCCGCTGACGTCAATGGAGCTCTGTAAATAAGAAGCTAGAACAAGCAGAGCCAAATGATGAGCGCATGATAATTGTTCCCTTTGTCCATGCAGCACTGAATTCTCCCTGCTGTACCAATGACGGGTACCATTCAGATAAGGATGTCAATGGGGCAGCAGGTATGTATATCTGAGGGAAGACCTTGAGCTGCAGTAGCTGTTGCGTTATAAAACACACTAAAACACCTTCAAGATGAAGTACTGGGAAGAACCAGATTCTATTTTATCCGGGGTTACACTTTCCACCCAATGTCTCTTAGAGCTGTTATTATTTACAATGCGTATTACCATCACATCTAGGAGCCCTAGTCCTGGAGCAGGACCCCACTGTGCTAGGAGCTGTACAGACACAGAACAAAAAGACAGTCCCTGCCCCAAAGAGCTGACAACCTCAGTATACTCCAAATTTGCTGTCAGACGCTCTGTCCCTCATTTGTAGTGGCGTATTTTCTACTTTTAACAAATGCTGTTTAGCATGTAACATTGTGTCATTTTTGTTGTTTGCCTTTGCAATGAAGCCGCTGAGTTCTAGTCCCGCGATTGTGTTTCCATAACAGTGCCGATTGCAAGACTCGTCTGCAGATCCTTTCTCTCTTCGTTTTTCTATGCCATTTGCTTTAAGCTGATTCCCAAAAGACTAGTATGTTCATAAGTTCTCTTTTGTCCCGAGTCCAAATGTTGCCTTCAAGTTTTCCAGTAATTCCACCTCTGGGTACTGCTATGGCTTTGCGCCTCACCCCTCATGATATTTCAATAAGAGTTCACAAAGGGATACATGTTAATGTGATGATTACAAGAAGTATCGCATTCTCCTCCCAGTAGCAACATGAAATTCACCAGGAGTGGTCGTAATGCCACTGCAGGGAAAGATTCATTATGTCCATAAAAATGGGGCATTTCAAGCATAAAATACGTTTTACCTCTTAAAGCAAAAAGGTAGCAGAAAAATATATACTAGATACAGGGCTGGCTCCAGGCACCAGCGAAGGAAGCAGGTGCTTGGGGCGGCCAATACAAAGGGGCGGCACTCCGTCCACTATTGGGGCGGCACGTCCGGGTCTTCGGCGGGAATTCGGCGGCGGGTCCCCCAGTCCCTCTCTTCCTCTTTGAGCTGCCGCCGCAGTGCCGCCAAAGAGGAAGAGAGGGAGTGAAGGACCCGGCGCCGAAGAATGGAGTGGCGCGATTGAGCTACTGCCGAAGCGCTGCCGATTGGCTTTTTTTTTTTTCCGCCGCTTGGGGTGGCAGAAAACCTGAAGCTGGCCCTGACTAGATAGCGTTACAATAGTGTCTGCCACTCCCACCTGTGTTAAGAACTAATCCGTGTTTCTCTTTTACACTAGAAATTTCAGGGGTTCTCTAGAATTCAGTCATACAAATTTACTCCCGATAAGCATCTGGGCTGGAACATATAAGGTCCCATCCTAATAGACATTTTCTTTACTTAAATTGAGCTTAAATTGAGGATTTTTCCATTTTTAACACGCACACACGCACACGCGCACACCCCAGCTAGGAACCTGCGTTCACATTTGAACTGTCCTTCAGTGAGATCGTGGGCAAATCACCTCTCACTTTGGTGGTCAGCACCAGGCCTTCCAGACAGCAGCCATTCTGTGATCGTGCTGCTGGTGAGCCCAAGATCAGCAGGGCTCTGGGATGACAATGAGCGCTGGCCTGAGCTGAACACCATTGTGAGGAGGCCCTAGCACCCAGTCAATTTCCCCTTGCAGCTCCGCAGGATTTTGGAACCAGACAGAGGAGAGTAACGTAGCTGGGGGAGCAAATGCAGCTAGGGAGCATGGATTTACCAAGCCCAGCTGGGGCTCAGGGACTTTTCTGAGCAACGCTTTTGATGCAGTCCCACATGATGTTCTCATAAACAAACTAGGGAAATCAGGTCTAGATGAAATTACTCTCTGGTGGGTGCACAACTGGTTGAAAGACCATACTCAAAGAGTGGTTATCAATGGTTTGCTGTCAAATTGGGAGGGTGTATCTAGGGGGGTCCTGCAGGGGTCAGTCTAGGGTTTGGGACTACTCAATATTTTCATTAATGACTTAGCTAATGGAGAGGAAGCTTATAAATTTGGAGACAACACTGTCACACTGTCTGGCGTGGTTCACAACCAGGGCCGGCTCTAGGCACCAGCAAAGCAAGCAGTTGCTTGGGGCGGCAAATTTGCAGGGGCGCAAGAATCCAGCATGGGAGCTGAGATCCAACAGGGGGCCCTGGGAGCTGTAGTTCCTTGGTTAGCTCCCTGCCTATAGAGCCAGCCCTGGAGCAGGGAAAGAACTACATTTCCCAGCATTCCCTCGGCCACTAGCAACAGGAAAGGGAGGGGGAAGGAGTGTGGAACTGAAACCTCACGCTGCAGCTTGCTGTAAATGGTAGGAACAGAGCCAGCTCTAGGTTTTTTGCTGCCCCCACCCCAGCCCTGGGATCACCCCGCACCTCTGTATTGCCCCAGCCCTGGGCTCTCCCCCGCCCACACCCCCTGCCACCCTAGCTCTGACCCCCACCTGCACCCCCCTGCTGCCCCAGCCCTGGGCTCTCCCCCGCCCACACCCCCTGCCACCCCAGCTCTGACCCCCACCTGCACCCCCCTGCTGCCCCAGCCCTGGGTTCTCCCCCCACCCTCATCTCCTGCCACCCCAGCCCTGGGCTCTTCTCCCCCCCACCCACCTGCACCTCCTGCCGCCCCAGCCCTGGGCTCTCCCCCAAAGAAAGAATTGGGTGGACTAAATGGACAGTGCACCTCTCTATCTGAAGCCTAGCAAGGGAGGTACGTGGATCCCACTCGAATTTAAAATGAAAAGTAAGGGAGGGGAGGCTCTACTAGGACCTGGGCAGCTTTAGATACAGTACCAGGCACGTAGGAGGATTTCCACTTCTGAGCCATGGAAGCAGAAATTGACTTTTCTTTTCCAGATTTAGCTAATATTCAGAAAGGGAATCTAGCACCTGCCTTCCAGATTTGAACACTCTCAAAATTCAGGAGTGCTCAAGCTCAATTTGGGCAGCTGTTACTTCATTTCTCCCAAATCAAATATACTGATCCACTGTAACTTGCTGTCGAAAAAGTAGAATAAATTGAGCAAGAAATGCTTCCCAGTGGTTATTAGGACTGGAATTGCTATTTTCAACAGCCATTGCTTTTTTGTTTGTTTGTTTGAGTTTTAGTTTTATTTGTTTAAAAGGAAGACAGTGATATTGCATTGGCAAATTCCCCATAGAAACAAAGAATGGAACAAAAGAATAATAAAGGCACCTCAACTTTTCCTCGTTTATGTAGGACAGTCTTATAATATGCATCCAGATATCCTTCAATCACACAAGCTGAAAATTGTTCCACTTTACTGCAGTTCTGTAACCATATGGGAACCAATCCTGTCTGTGTTCTGTGCACATCCAAAATTCCTGCTGAATGACCCGCCCTGGGAGCGAGTTACCAGTGACCCAGAGCTGGGGCGGCAGGAG
>NW_020699373.1:13833497-13836064 GCF_002925995.2 Terrapene triunguis | reverse complement strand
GGGGGGGGGCAGCCAAAAATTTTTTTGCTTGGGGCAGCAAAAAACCTAGAGCAGGCCCTGTTCACAACCTCAGGGCAGACTGTCAAAAAGCAGGGCAGACACCGCAAACTGGTGGTATGTTCTGTGATAAGATTTCACCAATCCAGTAACAAATGTGGACTCCTGAAACACTATAACTGTCTGACCCTGGCGTCCCAGGCAGCCCTCTTGGGCATTCCAGTCTGTTTTGCCATCCAGGCAAGCTGGACTTAGTGATAGTTGGTTGCTATACACCAAAGATCACAAAATATTCAGGTTACTCCCAGTCCCAAGAGACCAGTCACTTAACCCAGGTCAATTTGCACCTTAGATCTCACGCCAAAGACAACGCCTGTAGCCAATCCTGTAATAAGCTAATTAAAGGTTTATTAACTAGGAAAAAGAAATAAGAGGATTATTTACAGGTTAAAGCAGGAGGGATAGCTCAGTGGTTTGAGCATTGGCTTGCTAAACTCAGGGTTGTGAGCTCAGCCCTTGCGGGGGCCAGTTAGGGATCTGGGGCAAAATCAGTATTTGGTCCTGCTAGTGAAGGCAGGGGGCTGGACTCAATGACCTCTTGGGGTCCCTTCCAGTTCTTGGTCCTGCTAGTGCAGGCAGAGGGCTGGACTCAATGATCTCTTGGGGTCCCTTCCAGTTCTATGAGATAGGTATAGCTCCATTTATTATATTAAATGAGTTACAGTCTGTGGTTCCAAAGGGTGATGGAGACATACTAATCTGTCAGCACTGAATGTCGTTTAGGACTAACCCAGGTTGACCCTGGGGAACTCTGCTTCTGTTTCATAGCTCCGGCCCTATGAGAGTTCAAACAGCTAAACAGACGACAATTTTTCTTGTTCACTATCTTTTTTACCTTCTTGAAAGACTTCCAGCTGATGGGACGAGCCCTTTTACAGGTCCCCTCTTCATGGGTGTGCAGGGGGACAATTAGCAAAGTCTTTGTATTGTGATGTCCCACAATGGCCCATTTAGTTTTGATAGGCCTTCCTGGTGAGCAGGAGATGATCCCTGTGACGGGTTGACAGTTTCAGGGCAAACACTTGTTAAAAATGTAAATGTTACCGTGTAGCATGTGATAAAGATGTTACAAGTAAGCAGCAGCTTACAAGCATTTCATAAAGTCTAAATGCTAAACACATTGTTCTAAGTCAATACCCATCTTAGCCATATTAAACACAGAGAGGAAACAGACTGCTTCCAGCAATGAAATGATCAGTGCTTGGATGAGGCCTAAAGTCTTGGCAAGGGCTGGCACCTGATCTGCCAGCGTCCCAGACACCAACCCGGGAGATGTTTTAAACACTTTAGAAGACAGGATTAGAATTCCAAATGACTTTGGCAAATTGGAGAATTGGTCTGAAATCAACAAGATGACATTCAATAAAGATAAGTGTAGTACTTTGCACTTAGGGAGGAAATGTTGAATGCACAATTACAAAATGGGGGATAACTGGCTAGGTGGCAGTGCTGCTGAAAAGGATTTGGGGTTATGGTGGATCACAGATGAGTTAATCTGATGCAGTTGTGAAAAGGCTAATATCATTCTGGGATGTAGTATCAGGAGTGTCGTATGTAAGACAGTGGAAGTCATTGTCCTGCTCTACTCAGCACTAGTGAGGCCTCCGCTGGAGAACTGTGTCCAGTTCTGGGCGCCACACTTTAGGAAAGATGTGAACAAATTGGAGAGAGTCCAGAGGAAAGCAACAAAAATGACAAAAGATTTAGAAAACCTGACCTATGAGGAAAGGTTAAAAAAATCTTGGGCATATTTAGTCATGAGAAGACAAGTTGGATGGGGGACCTGATAGTCTTCAAATATGTTAAGGGCTGGTCTACAGAGGATTGAGATCAACTGTTCTCCATGTCCACTGAAGATAGGACAAGAAGTAACAGGCTTACTCTGCAGCAAGGGAGATTTTGGTCAGATATTGGGAACAGGCTTCCAAGGGAGGTTGTGGAATCCTGATCAATGGAGGCTTTTAAGAACAGGTTGGACAAACCCCTGCCAGGGAAGGTCCAGGTTACTTAGCCCTGCCTCAGCGGAGAGAGCTAGACTCAATAACCTCCTGAGGTCCCTTCCTGCCTGACATTTCTATGATTTGATGACTTATCAAGACCAGCTGACTGTAGAAGGGGCACCGCCATCTCCCGAGCATCCCTTACAGCTGTGTTGCCTGCCTCAGTTTCCTCCACCCAATGAAGTAACAATGAAGTCACTTAGCCCAGTCAATAGGGTTGCCAATCCTCAAGGATTGGCCTGGAGTCTCTAGGAATTAAAGATTAATCTTTAATTAAAGATTATGTAATGTGATTAAATCTCCAGGAACATGTTCAACCAAACTTGGCAACCCTACCAGTCAAGGAGAAGACAACTTTACAGCAGTGTAACCCCCATTAAAACAGACTTTGGAAAGGAGCACAAGGGTTTGCAAACTTTTCCCTCAGAGCCCAGATAAAACTTAAAAGTCCCCAAACAAGTTTCTGAGTTCCAGTGGCAGCTCCCTCTGCCTGGAGAGCTCTGCCCCCTT
>NW_020699373.1:13753149-13833487 GCF_002925995.2 Terrapene triunguis | reverse complement strand
CCCCGGGCCTCTCCCAGGTCTCCCTGCCTGGAGAGCTCTGCCCCCTTTCCCCTGTTCTCCCGGGGCCTCTCTCAGGTCTCCCTGCCTGGAGAGCTCTGCCCCCTTTCCCCTGTGCTCCCAGAGCCTCTCCCAGGTCTCCCTGCCTGGAGATCTTCGGCCTAGCTCAGGCTCCCTAGGAGCTCCCTTCCCGGAGCTTCCTTTCTCCTCCAGAACTTTTTCCAGCTGAGCTCTCCTAAGCCTTTCATTAGGCCCAGGTGCGCCTGCCTTGATTAACTGGTAACCAAATACTTAGTGTATCACTCTCCTCATGGGCCTGAAGGCCACTCTCCTTCAGTGGAGCCTGGTGCAGGTCGGCTGGGCCTCTGCTTCCCTGACAGGTCCAGCCCCGTGACACTGACACACATCAGAGGAAAGGAGCGCCTGGGGAGGGGAACAGTTTAGATTCAGGCTGCATTGGGCTGGTCTGTCTGAGGGAGCTACAGGACCCCAGCTAGCTCTCTGAGGGGGAGGCAGACCTGCTCTGTTCCTCAATCCCCCCCTGCCATTGGTCCTGATGTGACTTTGGACAGCACAGAGATGCCTGGGAATGATGTGGGGGTGGGGCAGGAGAGGGACAGAGCCTGGGACCAACTCTGAGACCAGAACTCCAGGGGCCTGTTCACAGCAGTCCACAGCTGGAGAAGAGGGATGGTCTGTGGAAGGCCTTTTATCCAGCGCTCTGGAAGCTTGGGCTGGGAGCGAGGCTGGTCAATCGGCAGGGTGTGCTGGTGCAGGGTAATTCATGGACCCAACATTGAAAAATTCAGGTGTTTCTTTTTCTTGCAAAACTATATCTCCTGTGTGGCTCTGTGCTCTCTGCCTGGCGGCTGTGCCGCTGGCCAGGGGAGGGAAAGGGAACGAGGTATGGGGTTGGGGTAGGGGGACTAAAGGCATGCAGGTCCAGGTCCTGTTACGTGAGCACCCTGGCCTTCATACAGGGCACACTTGAAACACACAGGAAGGAAATCAAATGCACTTTACATGCCCATTAACCCTTGCTGCTTTCCATCTCTTATTGCGATGCTGATACTAGAAAAGGAGAAAGGATAGCCTCGGGGCTAACGCAGTGGAGTGGGCCTCAAGAGAGCTGGGGTCAATCCCTGACTTTGCCACCGTCTCCCTGTTTGACTTGGGGCAAGTCATTTAAACGCTCTGTGCCTCAGTTTCCTACATGTAAAATAATGATTCTTCCCTCCCTCCCGTGGTTGTTGTCAGTCCATTCGTGCTTGGATGGGCATGTCCCTGGCTGGACGGTACGGGGCAGGCTGGCCCACCCGACAGGAGTGCAAAGGAGGGTGCCTGCGGCCGGTAGACCCATGCAAGGAGAGGTACACTGAGGGCGTGGGAACAGAGTCTGACCTGGTGGGGGTGAGAGTGGCACTGCGATGCTTATGCAGGAGAAGCAGAGAACGTGGGTGCCAATGGGCGCTGACATGGGAGAGTGCTGGAAATGGAGCCATGTTCCAGAGCCATGGATCAGAAGATGAAGGGGCTCCCTTAAACTGACTCCCCTGTGGAGAGGGTGGGACAGCAGCATCACTCCCCTCACGACTCCTCCTCCATGGCATGTCACCAGCGGCGAATGCCCCTTCCCGTGCTCCGTCTCCCGCACAGCTGTACCCTCATGAGTCAGTGCCTGGCTTCCAGGGACAGCCCAGACCCCAACAACATACCCCTTCCCACCGCTTCCGATCTCCAGCCTGCGCCTCCCCACGCTCCCCTTCCTGGCGTCTCTGACCGGTGGCGTCTGGCAAACGGTGCATGGCTTGGATGGGCTGTCCTTGATGCTGCGCTTTAGGACTCAGTAAACACAACCTCGGCTTTGATTCAACAAATCCCCCAAAGCTGAATGTTCACTGTGCTGCTCTGAGCAGTCCCAGGAACGCCCTGGCCCCCCAGCGGCACCACGCGGGGGACTACAGCACCACCGACAAGCATCAAGAGAGACTGTGCATCGGGTTCGTCCACGCCACCCTCACACACACAGCCGCAGCGGCAGCCATCCACCTCTCCACCAGCATTCTCTTGGCCAGGATGAGTCTCCACGAGAGGGTGTCTTGCAAAGCACTGACAGACGGCTCTCCTAATAATATTAATATGCCTGTCAGCGCCAGCTGTTGTGGGCTCCTCATTCAGGCTCTGGCCAGGGAAAGGCCGTTCCCTGGCCTGGCCATTCATTATTTAATCCTTCCCCTCTGTTTCCACACATGCTGCACGGTATGCGGCGGGCAGGAGTGGTAAAGGCGACATAGCCCACAGCAGCCCTGTTCAGCCAGCGACGGGAATTCCACCTAGCTGGGTGCCTTGAAGGGCACTAGGCCGTTCCACTCGTGCCAACTGGCACAGGCGCTGACAGTGTAATCAGGGTAGGGCTTCGTAAACCAGGGCCGCAGTAACTGGGCAAAGCCTCCCAGAATGGCAGTGGGGAGAGAGGACCTATTAATGGTGGCCGGGATGTGGCTCTGGGTTGGGCCATTCTGACCCTGCTCATCAGCTCAGGGAGCCGAGGCTGTTTTGCCGGGCCAGTCTATGCAGATTGAGGAATCTGCTGTGCCCATTCACCAGGGTTTGCAGCACCACAGAGCGGCCATTTTCCCAGCTGACGTAGCTGGATGGCTATAAAATGGCAATATGAGTTAACCCCAGCACAGACTGACAAATCTATGTGTGGAAAAGCTCCAGGAACTCTGGGGCATTGTGCACGTTGATCATACGCCTGCATGGCTTGGATTGCCAAACGCAGCTGCAGGATAGTAGCATTCAGGATTGCCAGCTCCCATAAAGCAATCCCAGCTCTCTTGCCCAAGGTGAGCAGAGCTGTTGTGGGCGGCTTGCATTCCAGTGAGAGGACAAGCTCCCCCCAGGCACGGGAAAGGTCTTGCTTATTCAGAAACATGCCCGGGCTCCAGTTCACCCACACATGCTGTCCATGGATGTGCTCCTGCACCAAATGTAGCTCTCCAGCTGGTGATGGTCCGTTGCCAGCCGGCACCAGGGACAGTTCAGAATAATCAGATGGTAGCCTGTGCTTTTCTTACTCGCTTGCAGCAAGGACTCCGTGGCTACCGATTCTTGCACCCTGAGAGCCCTTGTGCCCTGCTGGAATACCTCTCCCCACCCTCCCTTAGATGGAGGCAGTCACCAGACTCTTCAGTATGGTCCAGTGGACAGGGCACTAGACTATGACTCAGGACACCTGGGTTCTAGCCCCAGCTCTGCCACTGGCCTGTTGAATGACCTTGGTCAAGTCACTTCCCTGCCCTGGGCCTCAGTTTCCCCAGCTGCAAAACAAGCTGGTGAAAAGCACTAGCTAAGAGGTGGGTAGTATTTCCAGGCAGAATCTGGCCTTACTACAGCTTCTCCAATCTGTGGCTAAAAATGAAATAGCCCATTGCTTATTTCAGGCACTTTCTATAACAACATGCACTATAAATTAATGTATGTGGCTGTGGGTATTTGTTGTAAAAATGGATTAGGACCCACAGAGGCTATATACAGCATGATCTAAATTCAGCACTGAAGCAGATGCATCTCCTATTGAAGTCACTGGGAGCAGTACCTTTCATTAGGGCTAAAAACTGGTCCATGCTTCAGTGCCTGCAACTCTGTAGCAGTTGTACTGCTTGTCTAGCAATGAAATGGACCCCAAAGCGCTCTTTAGGGACTGCACTGGTTACAGAGCACTTTGCGACATCAGTATCTATTTCCTCTAGCAACAAACTAAGTTACAACATAATTGTATATATTAAATTAGCCAGAGGAAAAAAACAACTCAGGAATCTTTCCCCCTCCTTGCTTATACAAGATCCGTTCAGGGTCATGCACTAGCTGAGACCAGTGATGGGAAGGAAATGTAAGGTCATTCTTTACAGCAGTTATGCATTGTAGATGGTGAAAATCTGCAGCATTGAACTAAAAACCCCCCCAGCATTGAAAGACTTTGCTCTGGAAGAAGCTGGATGTAGGTCACTTTCCAGCACAACCGTAGCAGCCTTTCACCAATCTCACCTAAAAGGTACAGCGGATCGAGCGAGCTTTAGCATTTTAGTCTGCTTGGCAGTGATGCAAGGAACCTACAGGCCTGTGTCCCGTAAAACATTTGCTTAAGCAATTAGCATACATTAGCATAAGGCTTTGAGGCTTGTGAACTTTGGCATAGATAAATGGCTCCACTGTTACCTTGCCTTTGGGGGAACTTGGAATAGCATGCTTAAGGGGGCAGTTTGCCCGTAGTGATACCAGCTACCAGCAGGAACACTGAACTGATACCAGGCTTGGCTATTTTAGGATAGATTGTTGGCAGATGCTTAACCACGAATTTGCCCTGGCAACAAATTGACGTATGTGGTAATAAGCTAAAGTCATGAATATACTAACCTATGGGACAAAAGGCACCCCAACGTTATTAGGGTGAGGGAGTTGGATACGGACAAGGGAGGCTGGGCATTTGAATGAATATTCATGACAGCCCCTAGAACCCATAATAGGCCAGACCACCATGTAAAGGGGGTTGTTGTTGGTCGATCTGGATCTGGACCATCAGACTCATCAGCATGCCAGGGACAGAGCAGGTTCTTTGTCCATGACAGCCATATCCCTAAAAAAGGGTGTGAGTATCTGTGTATCTGTGTGAGGAACGGTACGAGACATCACCTGAACTCTATTTTTGCTCTTTTTATGTGATTTGGTGCTTTTGTGTCTTTTCTAATTGTGTTAATAAAAGTTGTTATAAAGTTGTGTTAATAAAAGTTGCTTTGCCCTCAGCGTGTCTTCGTTCTACACATCGGAGTTTCCAACCAGATATTGAACAAGATCACCTTGGTTTTTATTGTGCCTGATTCTTAGACTAGAATCCTACAATCTCCCAGCTCTTTAAATTAGTATCAATTGGAAATCAATAATCAATAACCACTAAAGGGTCGAGCTACAAAGGGAAACATAATAAATAATAATATCCTTAGCTGTTCTATAGCACTTTTCATCAGTAGATCTCAAAGCATTTCCCAAAGGCGGTATCATTAACCCCATTTTACAGAGGGGGAAACTGAGGCTGCGACAGGTGAAGTGATTTGTGCAAGGTCACCCAGCTGGCCAGTAGCAGAGCTGGGAAGAGACCTCAGGCCTCCTGTGTGACAATCTAGTGCTCTGACCACTAGGCCATAAAAAAGTTTAAGGAGTTTAAAAATGAAATATTCAAATGTCATATTTAGTCCAAAGAAAAGGAGTCTCCCGCCAAGATCCCATTTGCCCACTCCCCAAACAGCTCAGTGCCATGTTGACCCACACTTCCAATTAAGCAGAAGAGGCAGCCCCCTCTGAATATGATCTGATGCATCCACTGGAGAAGTGATATGTTCCCCTAACTCCCTGGGGCTCAGTGTTCTGCCTCTGCAGCATTCCCAGGCCCTGCCAGCCCAAGGAGTGAGAATGAATAATAGATAACAACTAATTGCACCGGTGTGAACATGCAGCTGAATTTACTCTCTAGGCTCTGTGAAAACTGCTGATATCATAAGCAAAGAGAACACTGCTTGAGCCCCTGAGGTGAATTACTGCCTTGAATCCACTCCAGAGCTGACTGTGATCCTCCATGGGATGGAACACGGAGCTAATTAGACAGAAGAAGCCACCACCTCTATTGATTTCATCTTAAGAATGAAGATGGATATTGAATTCAGTAGGACAGAGCTGCTGCCTTTAGGCCAGAACCCACACATGACAAACGATTAATGAATCATGTTAGTGCACCCTTCAAAGACAGGCTGCTTTGGTGAGGTAACACCCAGGCCTTCTGCCACGCTGCACAGCCAGCCATACAATCTAGAGGCCCATATCTGATGAGTGGCCCTGGGGTGGGTGCTGGTGACACCCACTTTCTGACTGCTAAAGGAGTAGTTACTAGGATCACCAAGAGACAAGTGGCTCCCAGCTGATTATTGTTGGAGCCTCCTGGGTAATGGAGTCGCCCGACCTCGTGTGCCTGTTTTCCCTCCCGTCCTTTTCCACGTCTTTTATTCACCTTCTCTCACTCATGTTTTCTAGTTGATAGTGTGATGCTTCCTGTGGGTACCCAGGTTTGTGAGTCGCATCACTACACCCTACCATTAGCATGAGGGAGCCTTGTCTGTGCCTGCCGGGACTCAGCTCCCCAACTCCACCGGCCACGTGCAACACAAGCCCTGTCCTCTAGGCCTTGCAGAGCCTGTTGTCACGCTGCAGGCTAGTGATAGGCCCACTTCAGCCCTCAAACATCTCCCTGAGTGTCCAGCCCCTGTTACTCCTCATCCTCCCTGAAAAGTACTTGTGCTCCACTTCGCTAGTTAGCACTTCTTATTGCTATTCTTATTTCTCAAGGTGGGCAGAGAAGCTGCCATGGGCTCACGGATGAGCTTAATACAATGGGAATAGGAAGGAGACACTTGGACTATCAGAAAGACAAGGTCCAATAAACAATATTACCTCGCCCACCAATTTCTGTTGATGAAAGAGACAAGCTTTTGAGTTTACACAGAGCTCTTCTTCAGGTCTGGGAAAAGCAACAGAGGGTCCTGTGAATGGCTCTCCAACTACAGAAGCAGTTTCTCCTCCCTTGGTGTTCATACCTCAACTGCTAGCAGAGCACCTCACCCTCCCTGACTGAACTAACCTCGTTATCTCCATACTGATTTATACCTGCCTCTGGAGATTTCCATCACTTGCATCTGAAGAAGTGAGGTTCTTACCCACGAAAGCTTATGCTCCCAATACTTCTGTTAGTCTTAAAGGTGCCACAGGACCCTCTGTTGCTTTTTACAGATTCAGACTAACACGGCTACCCCTCTGATACTTGAGGTCTGGGAAAGGTGCTCCAAGCATCACAGCTAGATATAATGTGGAACAGATTGTTTAGCATAAGTAGTTAACACATACTGTAAGACAGTGGTTTTCAACATTTCCAAACTAATGTACACCCCTGTCGGGAGTCTGATTTGTCTTGCATACCCCAAGTTTCACCTCACTTCAAAACGCCTTGCTTACAAAATCAGACATAAAAATACAAAAGTGTCCCAGAACACTAATTCTGAAAAATTGCTTACTTTCTAATTTGTATCACATACTTTTAAAATAAATCGATTGGAATATAAATATTGTACTTATATTTCAGTGGATAGTATATAGAGCAGGATAAACAAGTCACTGTCTGTATGAAATTTTAGTTTGTACTGACTTCACTAGTGCTTTTATGTAGCCTCTTGTAAAACTAGGCAAATATCTAGATGACTTGATGTACCCCCTGGAAGACCTCTGCATACCCCCAGGGGTACGCATACCCCTGGCTGAGAACCACTGCTCTAAGGCCTTGGCTACACTCGGGACTTCCCAGCGCTGCCGCTGTGAAGCGCGAGTGTAGTTGCGCCGCCAGCACTGCAAGAGCTCTCTCGCAGCGCTGTATGTACTCCACCTCTCCGAGGGGAATAGCTTGCAGCGCTGCGAGCGAGCGTGCAGCGCTGCAGGCTCTGATTACACTGGCGCTTTACAGCGCTGTACTCGCTGTGCTCGGGGGGGGGGGGGCGTTTTCACACCCCTGAGCGCAGCAAGTTGCAGCGCTGTACAGCGCCAGTGTAGCCAAGGCCTAAGAGACCATTCAAGGTAGAGCGGCCTGTTAACACCTCTGCAGTCATAGGACAAAAGTGGGTTACAGATTGTTGCAGTAAGCCACAAATCCAGTTACTTTGTTAAAACCATGATTTTTTGTGCCTAGCAAAGTTCTGAATTTAAGCTTCCAGGCTCGTCTTTTGTTGTGCAGGTTTCCTTTGAGGATGAGGACTGAGAGGTCAGATACTGGGAAAAGTGTTCTCTCACTGCCTATCAGGTTGGTTTGACACGATTTTTTCTTGACAAATCCATGCTGACTGTTACTTATCACCTCATTATCTTCTAGGTGTTTGCAGATTGATCGCTTAATTTGCTCCATTATCTTTCCAGGTACAGAAGTTAAGCTGACTGGTCTGTAGTTCCCCAGGTTGTCCTTATTTCCCTTTTTATATATGGGCACTATATTTGCCCTTTTCCAGTCTTCTGGAATCTCTCCCGTCTTCCATAACTTTTCAAAGATAATTGCTAATGGCTCAGATATCTCCTCAGTCAGCTCCTTGAGTATTCTAGGATGCATTTCATCAGGCCCTGGTGATGTAAAGACATCCTACTTGTCTAAGTAATTTTTGACTTGTTCTTTCTCTATTTTAGACTCTGATCCTACCTCATTTTCACTGGCATTCACTATGTTAGACGTCTAATCGCCACCAACCTCCATGTTGAAAACCGAAACAAAGAAGTCATTAAGCACCTCTGCCATTTCCACATTTTCTGTTATTGTCTTTCCCCCCTCATTGAGTAACGGGCATAGCAGTGGAGATATGTCTGCAGGTTTTGCATCTGTTATTATGGAAGGATCTGGTACTGCTTTGAGTTGGTGGGTCCAGATTTGTGGGGAGGTTGCTTCTAATGATGAGCTTGAAAAGGTTGAGGAGTTGTTTGAAGGCCAGAAGAGGGAATTCGGGAAAGATTTATTTCAGGATATGGTCCCCATCAAGTATGGGTTGGAACTATTTGAAGATACCCCATATGGATTCCAGTGTGGGGTGGTAGGTGACAACTATGGGTGTGTAGCTGGAGGGTTGTTTTTTTTTCATATTGAAGCAGGTTTTCTTGGGGTATTTAGGTGGCCCGTTCCATGATGCAATCTTTTTCTCTGGTGGAGCGCCCTTGTTTGGTGAAGGAGGTTTTAAGGTGTGCTAAGGTTCATATCCTGAACTTTCTCTTCAGAGCATATTCTGTGGTGTCCGTGTGCCTGCTTATACCTAACAGATTTCTGGGTGTGTTTCAGGTGGTTACTGGATCTGTGGAGAAAGTGTTAGGGTGACCAGACAGCAAGCGTGAAAAATTGGGACGGGGGTAGGGGGTAATAGGCACCTATATAAGACAAAGCCCCAAGTATTGGGACTGTCCCTATAAAATTGGGACTTCTGCTCATCCTAATAAGTGTGATGATCCATGGGTTTCTTATATCGAGTTGTCTGTAGGCTTCAACTGTTGAAACTGATTGTGGGGTCTAGGAAGTTGATGCGGGTGCACGAGTTTTCTGAAGACAGTTTGATAGATGGGTGGTGTTTGCTGAAGTTGTGGTGGAAATCTGTGAGGGAGTTTAGGTGTCTTTCCAGAGGATGAAAATACCATTGATGTATCTCAGGTATATCATTGATTTTATGATGTATTTGTCCAGAAATTCTTCTGCAAAGTGTCCATGAAGAGGTTGGTACATTAGGGACCCATCCTAGTACCCATGGTTTGGACAAAGTGTTTGTTGTTGAATGTAAAATTGTTATGGAATGGATGAATCTGGCGATGTGTTTGACGTGGATATCTGAGGGCTGTCCATTGTCTTGCAGGTATTTGAGGCAGGCAGCGATGCCATCAATGTGAGGGATGTTGGCGTATAGGGATGTGACATCCATGGTGGTGAAGATGAGGGAAGTTGTGAATATTGTAGCGTTTGTGGAGGAAGTCAGTTGTGTCCTGGAGGAAGCTGGCCCTTTGTGTGGTGAGTGGTTTGAGGATGGTTTCTATGAATCCCGATTCTCCTTCAGGAATAGTAACGTGGCCAGATCTGATGGGTCTGCCTGGGTTCCCTTGTTTGTGTATCTTGGGAGACCCATAGAAGGTCCCTGGGGTGGGTTTATGAGGGATGAGGCTGTAGAGTTTTTCTTGGAGTTGTGTGTGGACAATGAGGCTGCTGCACGAGCGTTTCAGGACTAGCCTTGCTTTGCCTGAAGCCGCAGTGTATCTGCAATGGGACGTGGACGTGCGTGAATCCGGGATTATGCAGCTTCTCCTGAACCCTCCCTCAGTTCCTTTCCTCTGCCCCATCTGCCTGAGACGAAACTAGCTCTCAGCAGACTGGGAACCCGGAGGTAGGTCCCGTCTACACAAGACCAGCTGCACCAGCTACACGTAGATTGTTTTTTAAACCAATGTAGTTAAATAACCCGTTCCAGCTCTGGGGTGAGCCCTCACTTGGGCTAAGGGTGGTTCACTTTAGCTGAGCCTAAACCAACTCCTGGAACCGATTCAGGCTGGAAATAAGGCCTGTCATGGAGGGAACCATGTACCACGGCTCAGGGGGGCGGGGGAGTCTCCTGCCCCACCCCACAGATGAGGGCAGCCGGCTTCAGTGCGGCTAACGCGCATGCTCCGGCGATGGCTAAAGGGAGCAACGCCTGGGGAAGAGGGGGGCCGCCACGCCGCTCCGTAGTCACGTGACTCGCTCGCTTCCTGTCGTGCTCCCCTGTGCGCCTGCGCAGAGTGGCGGGGAGGAGGTTGTGACAGCGCGTGTCCCGGCTGAGGCGCCGTAGCGCGGGCGGGCCCAGAAGGCGGAGCGGGGCAGCAGCGCCCGCCGCCCAGCCGCAGTCCCGGCCGCGGAGCCCGAGCAGCCTGGTCGCCGCCATGTTCCGGATCGAGGGGCTGGGGCCGGGGCCCAAGATGGACCCGGAGGAGCTGAAGCGGAAGATGCGGCAGGATGTTTTCAGCTCGGTCCGCACCTTCCTCCTCTACGTGGCGCTGCTGCGGATCAGTGAGTGACGGGCGGGGCGCGCGCGCTGGCCCTCCCCCCCCCCCCCCGGGGCCTCGCCACGAGCCGCCCGCCCCACGTGGGCGCGCGCTGCTCCCCCCCCACCGACCCCGGGGCCCGCTCAGCACGTGCCGGGCCCGCCCGTGGGGCGCAGCGTGGAGCCGGCAGGAGCAGCGAACCCCCGGGGCGGGCGGGGCGGCTGCTAGCCGGGGCCCCCGCTGATCGCAGCCCAGACACCCCCCGCGGGCAGCTGCACCCTGTAGCGTGCAACCGGCTGTGCAACCCCCCCCCTGCAAACAGTACACGCTGCCTTGTGCGGGCCGGACCCCAGCGAAGGACACGCGAGTCTGCAGCGAAAACGAGGCGCGGGGAAAGTCTCCCGGCTCGTGGCGTTTGCAGATCGGGGGGAAAGTCTCAAAGCCCGAACAAAGGAAGGAATTCAGTCGATCTCCCCGAGGCTGCGCCGTGCTAAGGGGGTTGCAGTTGTTAGCTGGTCCCAACACAGACGTGGGTCTGCTCATGTGTGTTTTCTAAGGCCTGGTCTACACTACGACTTTAATTCAGATTTAGCTGCGTTAATCTGAATTAATCCTTAACCCGTCCACACAACGGAGCCAGTTATTTCGAATTAAAGGGCACTTAAAATCGATTTCTGTACTCCACCCCGACGAGCGGAGTAGCACCAAAATCGATTTTGTTAATTCGAATTAGGGGTAGTGTGGCCGCACACCACCGAATTAATGTGGTTAAAGTTAATGGGGTAGTGTGGCCGCACACCACCGAATTAATGTGGTTAAAAACCGAATTAATGTGCTTAGTGTGGCCGCGCACAATCGAATTTATACAATCTGTTTCCCAAATTCGAATTATCTAAATTCGAATTAATCTCGTAGTGTAGACGTACCCTAAGGGTCCTTCTCAGGGATCTCTACCCCACAGCTCTCGCAATACACTTGCCAGGGGTTGACTTTCTCCTGGTGCATCTCTTTGGCTTTCAGACCTCCGAGTAGCCTCTTAAATTCCGTGTTCTCTAACCGTAGTTCTGTCTCCAAAGTCAACAGTTCACCCAGCTGGTTGCGATGTGAAGTTAGAAGCAGTGACCTGCAACACTGAACTTGTACTTCTGTAGGTCCTCAAGCCATTAAGGCAGGGGTAGGCAACCAATGGCATGTGTGTCGCACGTGAGCTGATTTTCAGTGGCACTCACACTGCCTGGGTCCTGGCCACCGGTCCGGGGGGCTCTGCATTTTAATTTAATTTTAAATGAAGCTTCTTAAACATTTTAAAACCCTTATTTACTTTACATACAACAATAGTTTAGTTATCTTATAGAAAAAGACCGTCTAAAAACGTTAAAATGTATGACTGGCACGCGAAACCTTAAATTCGAGTGACTAAATGAAGACTCGGCACACCACTTCTGGAAGGTTGCCGACCCCTGCATTAAGGTATAGGCAGAGCAAATTGTATGCCTAAAACAACTTCTAATCCTGTTTAATTGAACTAAAAATCTATATCTTGGTTGTATGTTCTTTTTCAGCTCCATACATCTTAAAGAAATTGGATAGTATATGAATACAGAAGAGCTCCAAAGACCGGATACATGGAAACACAAAAAGGATTGTGGCTGCTTTTCTCTGTCAATAAACAAGGTGCAAAAGGCAGACCACATACCGAATGGATCTAAAAATTTCATTTAAGCATATTTGACTTTGTGAGAGCAATGGCCTAGCTGGAAGTATGGAAAATGATTATTGTCCTATTGATTGACTTCAAGTCATGTAATGCTCGCATGTGGCGGCATATATCTCTGTTTGTGCTGGTACAGCCCTTGTCTTGTGTCCAGAAATTGCATCATATTCCATTTTTGTAAGAAATTAAGTGCAAACAGATTTCTTTGTTCTGGAGCTACCTCTAAAATACCACAGTGCTATGGCCGTCAATCTTACTGAACCTGTCTGTGTGAAAAATGAAGTTGTTTGGATCCCTAAACTCCATCTAGGAAGCTGTTAACTTGAATCCAGTTAATTGATTTATTTTTTTGTTGATGAAATAAAATGGAATAACAAGTCTGTGATTTCAGGCACTGTTCTATTGCTTTATTTTTTAATAAAATCAATTAACCTAGAAGGCTCGTGGGATCTTTTTACTCCCATCCTCTCACCAATGTCTTCTTCTACAAAAGTGTTGGTCATGTATGGAGTGGGGGTGGGTGAGGTGCGTGTGGGAATTGGGAAAAGCATAGACGATGGCAAGAATGAGGAAGGGGATAGGAAATGCCGTGCTCGTACCTTCTAAGTAGGAGACTGTTCCTGCCCTGAAAAGTTTACAGTTGAAATAGACAAGACAGATAAAAGGTAGATGGGGAAATAGTGGCACAAAGAAGGGAAGTCACCCAGACAGTGAGTGGCAGAGCTGGGGTTAGAACTCATGTCTCCTGTGCTCCAGTCTAGTGCTCTGTTCATTAGATCAGGCAGCCTCTGGTCTGAGTTACACTTTCCTCAAATGTTTGTTGTTCCAAATTATTCAGTAAAGCTTACTTATGCATGCCATTTGCCCATCTCTGGCTGTGACATAGCTTTCCCATCACTATAGTACCTGATGCTTCCTAGTCTTGTGCACCTTCCTAAAACCAAACCGCCTGCCCGCCCGTCTCTAGTGGGGGTCCCTTGCTGTTGCGTCTTTTTCTAGCACAGAAAATAAATTGCTGATCCTAGGAGGCTAGAAGGAAGAAAATGTAGCTTAGCAAACTGGTTTTCCTTGGGCATTTCCTCGCAGCAGGGTGACTTCTTCTAAGTTGAGCCTCAAGTGGGTTCCTGCAGTTGGACCAGATTAGCAACAGCCAGGTTATACCGTCTGTTAGCTCACAATGCTGAGTTGAGCTGCCACTGGACCCAGAAAGGTGAGTCAGGAATTCAACTGAGTGTCCTGAGACCACTGAGCCAGATTTTTCTGAAAATCCCACTAGAGTCTAAATACATTTGAAAATCTGACCCTGTGGGTCTCTTAGAGCGAAGTGCCAGCACAACCATGTCCTGCTATCTGGGTAACTATAGGCCTATTAACCTGATAGCAATCCTGGGTGAAATAATGGAAAAGCTGATATAGATTCAATTGATAACTAAAGGATAGAAATACTGTTCATGCCAGTCAGCATAATTTTATGGAAAATAGGACTTGTCAGACAAACCTGATTTCATTCTTGGATGAGATTATGAGTTTGGTTGATACAGGTAACTGTAGATTACCACAGATTACAGTAAAATGAGTTTGTAGTGTAGGAGATTCTGATTAAAATTAGTGCTATATCATATCAAAGCACATGCTATATGGATTAAGAACTGGCCAGGTGACTGATCTCAACAAGTAGTCGTCAGTGGGGGCCCAACACTTCAGTATTTCATCTGTGATCTCAGAGTAAATAAAATCACTGCTGATAAAATTTGCAGATGACACAGAGTAGCAGAGTGATAAATGATGAGGACAGGGCAGTCAGACAGCCAAATGCAAAGTTATAGATCTAACAATAAGGGATACAGGACATCTGTACAGAATGGGGCACTGCCCTGGAAAGCAGCGACTCGGAGAAGGTTTGGGTTGTAGATCTGCCTCCTTGGATGTGATGCAGGACGGAGAGTGGTGAGTAGGAAGGTGATTTTTACCTCTGCGTATGGCATTGGTGAGGCTGATGCTGGAATACTGGGTACAGGTCTGGTGTGTGCATTTTAAAAATGAAGCTGAAGAATTGGAAAGGATGCAGAGAAGAGCCGCAACAATAATTTGGGGCTGGAGACAATGCCGGCAGCAGGACGCACAAACATCACGGTCAATGTCCTCTGGGCTGGTGGGGCAGTATCTGCGTTCCATCGCAACTGGCCATTGGCTGCAGGAATGCTAACACATCCGTGGGTTCAGACTGCACAGGCACATCTGTGTAACTTCCTACTGGAGCACTCTGATCCCCCAGCATGGTACAGTCTATTTTCTCCTCCATCCCCTGTGGCTGTCACACCAGGGCCATTCTTCCTGCTCCCGGGCTGATGGCCTGTGTCAGGCCCTAGATTACTGGTCAAAGAGCGAAACTGGATTCTCAGTGCACAGTGCCTCCACCTAGTGGAGGAGTGACTAACAATGTGGCACCCCTATGACCTCTAGAACAGGGGTTCTCAAACTGGGGGTTGGGGTCACGAGGTTATTACCTGGGGGGTTGTGAGCTGTCAGCCTCCACCCCAAACCCCGCTTTGCCTCTAGCATTTATAATGGTGTTAAATATAGTAAAATGTTTTTAATTTATAAGGGGGGGGGTCGCACTCAGAGGCTTGCCACGTGAAAGGGGTCACCAGTACAAAAGTTTGAGAACCTCTGCTCTAGAACATCACAAATCAAGAGCAATGAAGGGCTAACTGCATTTTAAAAGGAACTAACACACAAGGCTGAAGTCATTTGCCTTGTCCCAGTTCCTTATTCACAGACCAAACATTTGAAAGAAGTCATTAGTTTAAGACATTTTTTTAGAAATTTCACAAGAAGCATGGTTAATTTGTTACAATTTTATTACGAATTCATTATTTAAGAGCAAAATTCTTCTTGGGTCAAAATTCTTCTTGACACATCCCTGCGGCCTCTCCCCTATTCTGAAATAGCTGAGATGTGTCATTTCCTGACCTGAAGCTTTTTTTGCATAAAATAGTGGCCCATGTCCCTCTCCCCACCAAACACGCACAGTTGTATTTTGCAAATTGTCCTGGAATAAGGAACTGGGGTTTCAACCCCATAAATAACAAAACACTTCTTGGGTCGCCCCCCGGTTACAAGTCCTTTTAAGTGGTAGACCATTCTGAAGATCCTGACATTGGAGTCTTTTGCTGGGGAAAGGGGTGGGGTTGCGATTGGAAAAGCACCATTTTATTTTGAACAACCAGGGCTGGTCAAACATTACCTGTGGAAACAATTTTTTTGACAAAAAAAATGGGATTTTGACAAAAAAATGTTCATGAAAAGTGTTTGCTTTCCACAGAAAATGTTGATGACTTGTCCAAAAACTTAATGCCTGAAAACAGAGAAATTCAGTTGACAATTTGGAGATGCTACCATCATCTTTCTTTGGAATTGTAGTTTGGTCTAGGTTTGCCAATCATCCAAGATTGTCCTAAAGTCTCCAGGAATTAAAGATTATGTCATGTGAGGAGACCTCCAGGAATATGGCCAACCAAAACCGACAACCCTAGTTTGGATGCATGGTGGCCCAGTTCTCTACATGCTGGGCTCCTAAGCCAGACTACTTCTCCCATGGTGCCCCATGGCCATGTGGCTCATCATATACTGAGCAATATACATCATGACTCAGGAAGAGCATTCCGGTGCATTGTAGCTGTGAAGCCTAGGGGACAAAATTAAAAATAAGTGCCATTCTGATGTCATCACTTGACTCCAGTAGCCAGACCCCCAGGCACATGCCTGTGTTGCCTGTACCTAATTCTGCCTGCCTGGCTGCTGCTTGCAATGTTCTCTAGTTCTAACGGATCTAGTTCGCCTTTATGCTGCTCTCCTGTTTCTTCTTCGCTGCACATGGTCCTGCCCTACTCCTAGTTCTCTGCAGTTTGAAAAGGTGAGAGAAATGCTGCGAAAAGGTGTAAGCACTGTGACACCTTGGCTCCTACCAGCCTTAAAGATCACCACAGGGTGACACCAACACACGCCCAGTCCCAGATTTTCCTCCAGAAATGTATGTCCTATAATGCCCAGCGCTGTCCCGGACAGTACGCATATATTGAGTCCCTTATTCCTTTAAGGGAATAATATGCCAGGTTATTATTTTAAATAGCGTTACCCAGACACTCCAGCTTAAACACACTGGAATTGATAAAACAGTAAAACAAGGTTATTAATGACAAAGAGAGATTTTAAGCGAGTACAAGCCAGGAGGCATAAAATAAAAAATGGTTAAAAGAAAACGAAAGATAAAACACTTACTAGTGTCTAACTTAACAAACGGTATTAGATTCAAGCAAAATTCCTCACCACCTATTTCCAGCAAGGTCACTGAACAAACTCTTCAGGTCAGGAGCCCTCACCCCGACTCCAGCATCTGCTTTCCTTTGTCTTCCTAGGTGTGATGCCAGCGACAGGGAGAGAGAGGTGGGTGTCTTGGGGTGTCTGCCCCTTCTTTTTATAGTCCTGTCCTCTCTTTGAGAAGCATGTCTGTTTCTTTGCAAAGATGTAATTTTGGTCCCCCACCTCCATCCCCATCGAGGGACGTGATCATTCTCCTCTATTCGACATTGGTGAGGCCTCATCTGGAGTACTGTGTCCAGTTTTGGGCCCCACACTACAAGGAGGATGTGGAAAAATTGGAAAGAGTCCAGCGGAGGGCAACAAAAATGATTAGGGGGCTGAAGCACATGACTTATGAGGAGAGGCTGAGGGAACTGGGATTGTTTAGTCTGCAGAAGAGAAGAATGGGGGGGGGGGATTTGATAGCTGCTTTCAACTACCTGAAAGGGGGTTCCAAAGAGGATGGCTCTAGACTGTTCTCAGTGGTAGCAGATGACAGAACAAGGAGTAATGGTCTCAAGTTGCAGTGGGGGCGGTTTAGGTTGGATATTAGGAAAAACTTTTTCTCTAGGAGGCTGGTGAAGCACTGGAATGGGTTACCTAGGGAGGTGGTGGAATCTCCTTCCTTAGAGGTTTTTAAGGTCCGGCTTGACAAAGCCCTGGCTGGAATGATTTAGTTGGAGATTGGTCCTGCTTTGAGCAGGGGGTTGGACTAGATGACCTCCTGAGGGCCCTTCCAACCCTGATATTCTATGATTCTATGATCCTTGCCAAAGAGTGACCATTGAGCAGGTATTGGTCCATCAGCCTTGTTGACACCTGGCTGAGGTGTCACTTTGCCCTTTGTCTCCGAGGAATGGTTTAGCCACTCCCCAGACTTATCTGGGAAACATACTTCAGTCATGATTTCAGGTTATGCTCATAACTTTACCTATTGTGTTGCTATGTGCCCTTTGCCACGGTATTACTGATCAGCCAGTTCTGAGATTTCAAATGACCCCTCACAAGAAGTACCTTGTACAAACATTACAATCGTGTGTAGGGTGTGAACATAGAGCTATATTCTGTCAAGCACAAACACAGAACCCAGTGTCTTTTTAATGACTCTTACTGGCAATTTGGCCCAAGAGATGTATCCTTTCCAGGGGCTCTGTAATCTTTGGCATGAGGATAAAAAGCGTTTGAAAACACAGAATTGGAAACCAGCCTTTGCTACCCGCCTCCCCCTGTCCTGCACTGAACATCTGTTATTCCTCAATGGAGAGCACCTTTTTTCATTTGTTTTATGTATTTATTTGTTGTTCAGTAGGTGGGAGAATTTGTAACCGAGGGTCTGTCACTCCCTGGTGTTCTGTTATTTAGGTATTTCTCTCCGGAAAGCTTTTATGATGAGAAACACATTCCTTTAAGAACCCCTCTCTTTCTCTTGGGGAGTTCCTGGGTATTACCTCAGACTTGGGGCTACATGGGGGGCATATTTCTATGGAAAACTTACTATCTAAAGGCAAGGAGGAAGAATTCTTACTAGAGTATAATATAGGAAGAATCCTTATTCTAACTGAATACTTTCTAGAGCAGTGGTTCCCAAACTTGTTCCGCCGCTTGTGCAGGGAAAGCCCCTGGCGGGCCGGGCCGGTTTGTTTACCTGCCGCCTCCGCAGATTCGGGCGATCGCGGCTCCCAGTGGCCGCGGTTCGCTGCTCCAGGCCAATGGGAGCTGCGGGAAGTGGGGACCAGCACGTCCCTCGGCCCGCGCCACTTCCAGCAGCTCCCATTGGCCTGGAGCAGCGAACTGCAGCCACTGGGAGCCGCGATCGGCTGAACCTGCGGACGCGGCAGGTAAACAAACCGGCCCGGCCTGCCAGGGGCTTTCCCTGCAGAAGCGGCGGAACAAGAACCACTGTTCTAGAGCAGTGGGTCTCAAACTTTTTTACTGATGACTCCTTTCACATCGCAAGCCTCAGAGTGCGACCCCCCCCTAATAAATTGAACACCCTTTTAAATATATTTAACACTATTATAAATGCTGGAGGCAAGCAGGGTTTGGGGTGGAGGTTGACCGCTCGTGACCCCCCATGTAATGACCTCGCGACCCCCTGAGGGGTCCCGACCCCCAGTTTGAGAACCACTGTTCTAGAGCTCCTAAGTATGCTAAGCACTTCACAGGCACCACTGAAGCATCTAGAAGATAGACTTGACAGGCCCTGAGGTATAAAAGAGGCAGAAGGAGGAGAAAGAACATGGATCATGCAGTTACTTTGTTCATGTCCCCATGTCTGCAAGTGTCAGTTTTAGAGTGAAGAGTTGGTAGGCGAAAGAGTGCTACAGTTAAATTACAGAACAAATTTCATCTTAAATAACCAACAGAGAGTGGTGAGGGTAATGGGTAATACCTGTACCAGAGGTCCCACACCTCCTGAGAGGACACACTTCAGACACTGCACACTTGAAGAAAATGGGTTAATGGCTGCAGAGTTTAAAGACTGGCTGGCTAAATGGGACAAAACTAATGCCTGTGGCAGAATTTGTTATTGCATATTTACAGTAAAATATGCTGGTGTTAATGCTGTTCAACACCATTTTACTGGGGAAATGCACCAGACAACTGGTCAGAATGCAAAACAGAACATCTGTATTACATATTTGTAATCACTGAAAAACTTGAAGACGGAGGACACTGTCACTGCAGCTGAATTGGTCTATACCTGTCATGGGGTGAAGCATCGTTACCATTGTTTGTCACTGAACTGTGGCCAGGGGTGCTGGACCTGGGGTGCTGGAAGTGCGGCAGCACCCCCTGTGTTGAAGTGGTAATAACGAAATTCATGGTTTCCGCTTTCAGTACCCCCACTATAAAAACATCCCTCACTGTGGCAGCAAACTATCAGTGTGCTACATTCAGATTCCTCTTTGGCAAGCAAGATAAAGCTGGCAAGAACAAAAATAGAAAGTCTGGTGGAAAATGCAGTAGGGCCATTCTCTGTGGAAAATGCTGTTGAAAAACTGAAGGCAAGACATTCTTCATTTGCTGTTGCTACACATGCTTCAAAATAAGGAAACTTTTTTTTTTTTTTCCGTTTGGCTGCTTGTTTTTCTCTTTATGTTGAAAGTGGCGTGAACAATGTCCTTTTGGATTTTTCAGAGGAGCCAGATGAATCATCTGAATCTGTTACAAAATGTATAATTGATGCTGTGAATAACTTTGGTTTGGCCCTGAAAGAAGTAATTGCATATGGACCAGAGAATGCATCAGTGAATTATGGGAAGAACTGCTCTGTTTTTGTTAAATTGAAAGCAATACAAGCACAGATAATACAGGCTAATTGTAACGGCAATGACCTGCACAACACAGCACAAATTTTCATGAAAGCACTCAGCTTTGATGTGGGAGGTTTGGTTTTAAAAGTTCTTAATGGGTTTTCATGCAGTGCAAAAAAGTCAGGTGCCTCAAGTCCTGTTTGGATTTTGCACATCAAAATATTCCAGAGTGCTTCTGCATGTCCCCCACCTGCTGGTTAAGCCTCTTTCATGCAATTGAAAGGCTTCTGCTGAACTGGGAGGCCATCACGTTGTATTTGTTGCAGCCTTGAGAATCAGACTGCTACAATCCAGTTTGGAGATTCATCAGAGATCAGAAGCACAAGTTAAGTGACATGTTGACACTCCCCCAAGAGCTACGTGTATTTTGTACGTTTGGTCACGGCCATCTCTCAGAAGCCCGTCTGTATTCTTGAAACGGATGCTACGAATGCCACAGAACTTTATGGCGTTACGTCAGAAGTCAGCTGATTGACAGGAAAAATGTTGAGTTCTTTGGTTAGCATGTGAACAGAGCTTTAACGCACCTGCCCAGGGAAGCTCAACAAAAGTTCAAAATTGAAGGCGAGGCTGTTTAGAAGAGTGGCCTATCTGGAGAAATGGTTTTCTTTTGAGAATTCTTCCTCTAATTCATTTTTCTGGCCTGAGCCTTAACAAGACACCTTCATTTGATGAGATGATGTAGCTGAGTGTGGATGGAGATGCTTTGTATAAGGAGTTCTGTCTATTACACATAGCTATAATGGAAGATAAAAGTCTCATTGGACCTGCTCAAACACGGTTTAAATTTGTCAGGGTGGTTCAAGCCCCAGATTTCTTAAAAAATAATTCAATATTTTTTCTGGAACATCCTTCTCCAAAGACTTTTTTTCTAATCTCAGCTGAAAAGGTTTTCCAAGAAGGGGACTGACAGTGTAAAACAGAGGGACAAACACCCAGAGGCACCCCTCCTCCCTCTCTTTCTGACAATCAATTCGCTGCACAAGAAGGGACAAAGGAAGCGGCTGTTAAATTGAAGAAGGGGCCCTGGCCTAAGAAGTTTGGTCAGTAAGACTGCTGAGAGGATGTGGTGAGAACAACTTTGCTCAAATTTCATAGTGTCATAGAACCATAAGGTTAGAAGGGTCTCACCCCCTGGCAAGATGCAGGATTTGTTGTGTCTAAACCATCCAAGACAGATGCTATCCAGCCTCCTTTTGAAAACCTTCCACAAAGGAGCTTCCACAACCTCCCTAGGCGTCTGTTCCATTGTCCTGTTCTTGCAGCTCCGAAGTTTTTCCTGAGATTTCATCTAAATCTGCTATGCTGTAGTTTGAACCCACTGCCTCTTGTCCTGTCCTCTGTGGCAAGAGAAAACAACTTTTCTCCATCTTTTTTATGGCAGCTTTTCAAGTACTTGAAGACCACTATCATGTCCACCTTTAATCGCCTCTTTTCCAAACTAAACCTACCCAGTTCCTTCAGCCTTTGCTCATCTGGCTGCATTCCATCTCTTTGATCATTTGTTGCTCGCCTCTGGATCCTTTCCAGTTTCCCTACATCCTTTCTATACATTGGTGACCAAAATAGGAGACAGTACTAACCAGCACCGAGTAGAGCGGAACTATCACCTCCCGTGACTTGCATGCTATGCCTCTGTTAATGCGACCTAACATTGCATTTGCTTTGTTTGCAACAGCATTGCATTGCTGACTCATATTGTAGGTGCAATGATTCACAAGAAAGCAGCATAAGATGGCATAAACAAAGCGCTGTGAACATACTCTTCAGTAAAGTTATACGGGTATAGTTATGGTGAAAAAAAACCAAAAACATTGTTCTCTGTTGACAAGGGCTTAATCCAATCAGGGAAACTTGGCTTTTGCAGATGACTGCAGCCTTGAAAGATTCTGTTAGCCTGGATACTCAGCCTAGGTGAATTTTTTTTGGGGGGAGGGGGAAAAATATCAAGGTTGGAAGGGACCTTAGGAGGTCATCTAGTCCAACCCTCTGCTCAAAGCAGGACCAATCCCTAGACAAATTTATGCCCAGATCCCTAAGTGGCCCCCTCAAGGATTGAACTCACAACCCTTGGTTTAGCAGGCCAATGCTCATACCACTGAGCTATTCCTCCCCCATTTGCTTTAGTCCCGAGGGTTATTCTTCTTAGGAGCTATATTATGAAGTTGTTATGGGAATCTCCGTAATCAAAGAGATTTCAGTTCTTATGGGACCTTACATAAAAAAAATAGCTTTTTTATACCCTTGAGTTTTTTCTGCTCTTCCTCCTCATGGTATTTGAGTCTAAAACCCACAGTTCATCCACCTCAGGTGCTCTGGGGCAGGTACCATTGTCTGAAAAAGGTAAGTGGGAGGGGAGGGGTGAAAGACATCTCGCTGTCCAGTTACAGAAAACATGTGTATTGCCTAAGGGAATCTCCTGATTCAACAAGCTTCATGTACGCCATTATTTAGCTGATGGAAGTTTGTGCCTCTCTTCAAGACATGGTAACCTGAATCTTCAAAGCAGCCTTTTGTTGCTACTATGGAAATGGAAGATGCTGTGGTATCACTTAAAGATCCAAAGAAGCTTATGAACATTAGCAAAGTGCACAGGCTCTGGCTGGTTCCTGTAGGCACACTCTGTTGATTGTCCATGGATCCTCAAACGGGGGCAAAGTATGTCCCAAGAAGAAGGGCACCCTTGCAATAATGAAATCTTTAGCCTCTTGGAACAGTCAGTACATCCTGACTCATACATGACTAAGCTCACATGCTGCCCAATCTCAGTTTTGTTTGGACCTCACAAAATAGTGTTGCACTTTTTTACAGCTCATGTCACATGGTACTACTTGGATTTGCCTCCCTTCGTGATGAGAAACGTCCCTTTGAAAGGTGACCCAATATTTCCAATGGCTGTTTATCTTCACACAAAGGAATTCATGTGGCACCACCAGGAATTTGTGTCTGAAACACTAGAAAAGCTGCACAGAAGACAGAATGAGAAATGTACCCATTTCCTCAAGCAGGGAAAGAAGCAAGTTTCTCTTGGATCCCGGGAGTACTGCACAAGTCATCTTATGACTGCTGGGGCCACTTAGGTGAGAGGCGTGGAGAGTTAGGGGAATGTTGACCTAACGGTTTTGAAAGACCTTCGTGTCACAGCTAATCAATTCAGAATCAGTGGAAGAATTTCAGAGCAAATATGGAGAATTCCATGTATTGTGACGTCAAACCCTTCAGACACATCTGTGAAGACTATTCTAAGGACAGAGTCCCAAACCACACAGCCGAATTTAACTTTAAAAAGGCTACAATAGCAACTGACAATACTCTAGGAAGCATGAACAAGGTCATAGAGGGATAGATGGCTTGGAAAGAAATGCCAGTGTACACAGTGGTCCTTTTAAAAAGTGATATATGCAGTGCTACGTCCTTTACAAATTTCATCAGGCTTATTTTGGACAAAGAAATTTAACACTTGAGAGCAATTTTAACCCCAAGAAAGTCAGCAGCAGAGCTACAACGTCTGGTGTTTTTTTCATCAGTTGAGAGCATCAAATCAAGCAGTGACTTTCAGTTTCCCACTCCTTGTGAAAGGTGTGGGAAAAGGTAACTGTTACTGAATTAATCAGACTTCTCTTACGAGAATTTGCAAAATCTTGGGTGATGTTTTTCTCTGTTCACAGTCCTCTACATTTACAGCGAGATGTTGATAGCTCCAAAATGCATGCTATGCAACTTCTGGTCCTGGCAGGCCCCCAAATGGCAATTGGAGACAAGGAGGCTGCCAATAAAGCAAACTAATTGTCCATGTTCTCCAAAAGAAAGTGCGGCAGGTCTGAAGAAGAAAGGCGTGGGCAATACGATTACAATGTTAACTCTGCACCAGGGTCTAGTTTTTACACTACACAGAGAGCAAAGCCTTCTGTTTGACCACTCAAAGAGAAGTGATCCAGTGTGGGACATTTCAGAAATTTGAGCAATGGACTTGCGGGGCTTTTGAGGATGACACTTCTGAAATGCTCTATCCCCAAAATCAGAGACTATCTATTAAACATGGAGAACAAGTGAATGAAGAGTCACATCAGCTCCAGAATCAGAGAAAATTGTCAATGAGAGAAGTGATTTTTTTTTTTAAATCACTGCACTCTGGAAAATGGCTTTGATGAAAGGAGTAAGTTACAATGAACTCTGCCGGAAACAGAACAAGCAGATTTCTGTGTCTCCAAGTTACATATACCAAACTATTGTAAGTGGGTAGTGCAAATATTTTGTACAAATTCCTTGAGTGCAATGTGACTCTCAGTAAGGACATTCTGATGGTTCCATTTATCATCAATGTTTGGGCGTAAGGAGCAACGCAGGGCCTTGCTATAAGCTAATGTTCAGAACCAGGGCGAGGGAATCATTGTTTGATTCCATCAAACAGCGGGAAAGGGTGAAATAAAATGGTGTCATGACATCCCCTTGGCAACTGCATGTGCTCAGCTGATTGATGGCACCTTTTGTTATTACCACCGGGAAGATATTTTTTATGTGAAGCTGCGAGATAGCAAAAGTTCATATGACTGGAGTCTATACGGTTTTAAATGTCCATTGTTACTTCTGAACAAGAATGCACAATCAAGCTGACATGCTCAAACATGAATAAGAATCAATGTAGTCTCCATAAAACTGCCATTGTCAGGAAAGGAAGCAAACCCCCTTGTCCTCGGTCATATGCATATGGAACTCCCCAAATCAATTTTGATTTCACAGGAGAGGAGCAGTTACTAGGACAGTACTTACAGACCAGTTAAGACTGCAGTAGATGGACCACGTGTCCAGAAGCCTCATGCCAAGGTAGCTTTACATTGGGGGACTATATGTTTTTTTCTACTGCTGCAGAAGTTGGTAGAATGCGGCTTGCCTGTGAACATCCACTGTTAGACTCCCAATCTGACATTTACCCATTCTGAGTTCATTAAAAGGAAGATTGCCTTTTACAAACAAATACCTGACTGAAATTTCAACTGTCAGTTAACTTCTCCCACTTAGTACACAGTCCTAATACAGGACAGATATCCAGTTAGTGCAAGAACCCTAAACTAACAAACTGTGCTGTGAGCACCAAAACAGGAAGGACTCCCTTTGTATTGGATTTGGTTGTTGTATAGCCAATTGGTTCATTTTATCATTCATTTATTATATGTTGTGTGATGTTATTAACTCATGTGCTATGTCATATATAATCACTGTATGCTAAAGAGATGTAAGTTGTAGGATCATAGAAGTGTAAGATTGATAAGTAGTTAGAAGGGATAAGTACGCATTAGGTATCTAAGTAAAGCAGGGCTGAAACGCAAGGCCTACAGGCTGAGGCCTGTAAGATGTCAGCTTAGCCATACTAGGCCATAGGCTTAAGAAATGCTTGACATAAGTGACCAAAGACTGACCATACACCACAAAATCACGAGAAAGATGAGCCAATGGATGATGTTATGAAAAAGTGACTGCAATGTACGGTTCAATATCACGAGATACCCTATTGTAACAATTTTCTAACACGTGGCCTGACTCACAGACTTTAAGGTCAGAAGGGACCGCCGTGATCATCTAGTCTGACCTCCTGCACATTGCAGGCCACAGAACTTCAGTCAAAACCTCCACAGGGTCTCTGCCAATCTGAACCAGGAGAAAATTCCTTCCTGACCCCAAATATGGTGATCACTTAGACCCTGAGCATGTGGGCAAGACCCGCCAGGCAGATACCGGGGAAAGAATTCTCTGTAGTAACTCAGAGCCCTCCCCATCTAGTGACCGATCACCAGCAGGTGGGGATATTTGCTGCTAGCAGTCACCGATGGGCCACATGCCATTGTCGGCAGTCTCATCACACCATCCCCACCATAAATTTATTAAGCTCAGTCTTGAAGCCAGTTAGGCTTTTTGTCTTGCAGGGTACATGTTGTGCGTAAACGCTAATGAGAATAAAAGGAAGTACAAGCAACCTATGAAAAATGTGTCACTCCAATATTCTGGGGGGGGGTGGCACAATACAGATAAGGAAAAAGAGCATTGACACCTTCATGCACATGCGCAGAGTGTTAGGTATAGTCAGAATCACAAGAGAAAAGAGGGCTCCCGGACTGGGTACAACGAGTTCCCTATGGGAAGACTCCAGCAGGAACCATCCCTCTGCTGCTGATCGATTGGCAAGGCAGCCATCAAACCTTAAGACTATCATTGAGGATGTGAGTATGACTGTATTTGTAACGTGTGCACAGGTCTTTATAGGGCTTCTGTGTGCATGGGTAATCATTACCTTAACTGTAACTTTAATAAAACGTGTAAAACAGACTAGACCTTGTACTTGTGACTGTACATGTGGTCACTATCCTTGGTCTTCATGAGTTCCTAGAGGCTTTAAATCTGAAGCCAGTGACTTTCACACGGTTGAGCTTGAAACTGTGGCCACCAGAGCCGAACCCACGGTGGTGTAATACAGCATCACTAAACTCACTTTAAATCAAATAAAAGGCTACCGTTGGAACAAACCTGTTTTTTTATTTTATAATAAACCTGGAGTGCTCCCAGCAGAGCATGCAGGGTCCTTTGTGACCACTTGTGATTCCTTTCTAAAAGATTTGCAAACACCATTTCAGAGTCACCAGTTTTTGAAGATGCCAGCTCTATCGTTGAGTTGCCATCTTTACCATATAAATGTTTTGGCAACATGACCCCAGGTGTACTGCCGGCCACAGCCTGTTTCCACAGGTGTGTTGCCCCAACGCTTTGTTGAGAGATGCCATGTCATGTGAGCAGTATGAGCTCAGGCCATTGGTGGATTAAGCCACCGTAGAACAACAGGGATTACATCGTGTGCACCAGTCGTTCTGACATTAAAGTCCCTGGATCTGAATGTCACTGCCAGGTTGCTGAGGAAACACCAGCCTCTGGTTTCAGATGATATTTCCTTGCTGATAATAAAAAGATGTGAGCAATTTCAGCTATGCAGCTGTTTATCATGTCTCCTTACCCTCGAGGGCTCCAGTGTGTAATTTGATTCTCATTGGTCTCAGCTATGTTGGTGCCACCATCAGAAGACTATTGTGCCATGGGCTACGGTCTGGTGACTCAGCATTTAAAGGCCTAATTCTATATTTGATAAGGATTTATTTTACATATGAGCATTCATCATTATAAGGGCATCTCTGAGACTGCACCACAAGTCACCATTAGGAGCTAGTGCTCAGAACTTCAGTATAGTTCAATATTCATGGATAAGGCCAGAAGGGACTGTTAGACCATTAAGTCTGACCTCCTGTATGACACGCAAAAGAACTTCACCCAGTTACCCCAGTATAGAGTCCTATAGTGCATTTAATCAAAGCAGATCTTCCAGAAAGGCATCCGGTGTTGATCTGAAGAGTTAAAGAGATGGAGAATCCCCTACTTCCCTTGGGAGATTGCTCCAGTGATTAACCAACCTCACTGTTAAAAATGTGTGCCTGATTTTCTAATTGGAATTTGCCTGATTTCAGCTTCTTCTTATGTCTTCCGCCGCTAGATTAAAGACCCCTGTAACATCTGGTATTTTCTCCCCAGGAAGGCAATTAAGTCACCTCTCAATCTTTTTGAGACGCTAAACAGATTGAGCTCTTTGAGTCTCTCACTGTAAGGCATTTTCGTCAGCCCTCCTTAATCATTTCTGCGGCTCTTTTGTGCAGCCGTTTCAATGTTTCAACATCCTGTTTAAAACGTGGACCAGAACTGGATGTACTGGATTCCAGTATCACTCTCACCAATATTGTAAGATCCCCTCCCTGCTCCTGCTCACTGCTCCCCTGTTTAGACCTCCAAGGATTGCATTAGCCCTTTTTGCCACAACATTGCCCTGGGAGTTTATGTTTGGTTGCTTGTTCAGTGTGACCTTCAAATCCTTTTCAAAACCATTGCTTTCCAGGATATGGCCCCCCATTCTGCAGGCATGCTCTGCATTCCTTGTTCATAGATATATCCCTTCGCATTCAGCTGTGTTAAAACACATTTTGTTTCTCTGAATGGGTCCAGCTTGCCAAGCAAACCAGATTGCTCTGTATGGCCGCCCTGCCACTATTCAGCACCCCGCCAATCTTTGGTTCATCCGTGTGTGACGGGTTGGACCCCCCTTCTGGAGACCACCTGATATACTGGGATTTTACTGAGCCTGCCCTGTTCAATCAGCCTGAGCTCCCTCTCCCTGCTTTGCTGAATTAGGCTCTCTGGCCTTTTGCAGTGCACACACACACAGGTAGGGCCACACCCCACTGCAGACACAGACTGACGTCAGCTCTGTGTGATAGGACTCCCCCAGCGCTCACGTGTTCACCCCTTTTGGGAGATAAACCCAAAATAATACTGTCCTTGCGCTGTATAGAAAAATCTGCACAGCGCAAGCTCATAAGAATCCGCCCTCTTCCTCAATGTGAAGTGAGATGTGCACACTTCTTGCCCCCCCCCCCAGTTAGAAATTGCATAAACTGGGTTTTATTATAAACAAGAAATAAGTTTATTAAGTACCCAAGATGGATTTTAAGTAAATATAAGAGAGAACAGAACAAAGCAGATTACTAAGCAAATGAAACCAAACACGCAAACTAAGCTAGTTTCACTAAAGAAATTGGTTAGGCAGTTTGCAGAAAGTTTTGACAGGCAGCTGCACTGATTTCCCTCTTGAGACCTCAGGTATTACTACTCACAAGCTAGACGCCCTTCCAGCTTGGGTTCAGTTCTCCCCTCAGTTCAGTTTTTGCTTCCAGGTGTTTTTTCAGTGTCTCTCTGGGTGGGGAGGCAGAGGAGAACCATGATGATGTCACTCCCCCGCCGTATATAACTCTTATGTAAGGCGGGAACCCTTTGTCTTCTAATGGAAAACCACTGGCATTCCAAAAGGGGGGGTGGGTATCTAATATCAGGTGACTCGGCCCCATGTCTCTGCGTGGCTGTGGCAGCCATTGCTCGTAGGCTGTCTCCAGTATTCACAGGAAGACTAAGCTTTTTTACAGACCATTGTCTCTGCTAATCGCCCATTAGCCCTGTCCGGCTTTTCCACTGTTGTACCTGAAGTGTTAGCAGTGGGCATCACCCAAAGTTGCAGAGTTGAAATACAGATACACAGTCAATATTCCTAACTTCAGATACAGAAATGATACAGGCATACAAATAGGATAATCACATTCAGTAAATCATAACCTTTCCAATGATATCTTACAAGACCCATCTTGCATAAAGTACATCTCAGTTATGTCATATTCATATCATAAGCATATTGTCATTAAGAATATGGAGTGAAACGTCACACTGTAAATTTGATCAGGAGTGATTTTAAAGTTACTTCCAGATCAGTGATGAAAATATTTAACCGCATCAGGTCTAGTACTGATTTCTGCAGAACTCCATTAGAAACACCTCCATCTGATGATTCCCCATTGACAGCTACTTCAAGATTTGTCAGTTAGCCAGCTCTTAATCCATGTAATGTGTGCTTTATTGATATTGTCTAGTGCTAATTTTTTAATCAGAATGTTGTGCAGTAAAGTCAAATGCCTTACAAAAGTCTAGGCTTATTACATCTATATAATTACCTTCATCAACCAAACTTGTGATCACAAAGAATGAAATCAGATTTGTTTGACATGAGCAATTTTCCATAAAATCATATTGACTGGCTGTAATTATGTTCCTTTCTTTCAATTCTTTAGCAGTTGAGTTGCACATCAGCTTTTCTGTTATTTTGACTGGGATTGATGGAACAATCAGCCAGACATCCTGACCTGAGTCAACTTACTTGCATTTTTAAATATTGGCACATTAGCACTCTTCCAGTCTTCTAGAATTTCCCCAGGATTCTAAGGTTTATTAAAAATTAACATTAGTAGGCCAGAAATCTTCTCGTTCAACTATTTTAGGTGTAAGTTATCAGAATTTGCTTATTTAAAAATGTTTATCCCTAGAAGATGCTGTTTAATATCCTCACTTACTAGTGGACTAGAAAATACTTCATCATCCTCACACAATACTAGTACATCATCCTGCTGCTTTCCAGACATAGGCAGAAGTGTTCAATAAATATTTCTGTTCTGTTGGCATCATCAACAATTCTACCATCTCCAGCTGGTAATGGGCCTGTACCATTGTTAGGGTTTCTTTTGTTTCCAATGGACTTTAAGAAATCCTTCCTGTTCTTAGACCTGCCAGCCAGAGATTTTTCTTTCTGATGTCTATCTTCCCTTATCAATGGCCTTCATTTTATAACATCTAGCTTATATTGATTGCTGTCTACTTCCCCTTTTGTCTAAGTTATAGGTTGCTTTTTTGTTTCTAATTGCTGCCTTCACTCCGCTATTGAACCAGATTGTGCTTTTAGCCAAAGTTGCCTTCTTGATTATGGAATCATGGCTTTTGGCCATTTAATAATGCTGTCTTAAAGAGCTCGCAATTTTCACTCATATCTCTAAGTTTTCCCTCCTGATCAATTTCACTCAGATTTTCCTCAGATCTGGGAAATTTGTCCTGTTGAAGCTCCAAGTATACTTATTACTGGCTGGGACTGTCCTCTGTTTGCCAATATTGAATGTAATCAGATTTGATCACCGATCCCTAGGCAATGGTTTATTCATCGTTATCCATCACAGTGATGTCCAGAATAGAATTCTTGTGTTGGCTGCAAAACCTTCTGTGTTAGAAAATGGTCTGTAATTTTTAGAAACGAGTGATGTTCTACAACTGGCTGCATATGAAGACTTAGCTGAACAAGGCTATTGTCAGAAACCAGTGGGGGTATCCAGGTCATTGGAGAGGCTTGCAAGGTGGCACAAAGTCCTTATCCTCTGATAACTGTTTAAAGAGGTCAGCCTTGACTAGTGTCTTTCAGCTTCCTTGTAGACTGCTCAATGCTCCTGAGATGCAGAGATAACTGTAAACACAGGGAGCTCGATAGCTTATATGCAAAGGGCTGAAAATTAGTTTAATGCGTTAGAGAGACTTGAGTCTCAGCTGCAATTCCCCTGGTGAATATCTTTTATTCCCTTCTCCCTTGACATTTAGAGGTGTTGTATCCCCATGAAAAGTCTGAGATCACAGGGAATAATGTCTATTTACATCTTTCCATAGACAAGACTGTGCCCCCCCAGTTTCCCAGTTTTGGAGGACATTACTTTTGCCTGTTAGCTGGGTACCGTATCAGAGATGTTATTTTCTGAATCAGCAGAATGTGGCCAGAATACCACACAAACATCACTTCTCCTGCTTTGATTAATCCATCTTGGATTCCATATAACACCCCTCCATGCAAATGTACCATTCCAGCAACTTGAAAAGCAAGTGTACAGGAGAACAGTTCGCAATTACAAGGTTTTTTTTAAAGTTAATTGCTGCTGGTATTTTTATCTAAAAAATGCTTTGAGTGCTGCACCTTTTCACAGAGATGCTCATCATAACCTGTGCAAGTTTAAATTTGAGCATGGGATGCTGTGTGTTTGGCAGCCATTTTCATTGCCCCAGGGTGGCTGCGGGGGAGTGAGTGGTAGCTAGCTGTTTTATATGTTACCTCATGCTTTGAAATTGGTTATGTTTTATAGCTCTGGTGTGCCTGGGGAGTGGTGTCGGCATAGGATCGAATTAGAAAAAAACAGCTGTATTTCCCCATAGTTACTCAAGGTGGAGGGAACTTCCGCATGCCTTTTAATTTCATGATGTTCCTCTGGGAGTGCTGTAAGTATGTATTTGCTGACATCTGGTGGCTCTTTCAAAGTATGGTACTAAACTGCAGCGTAGACACTGGCATTTCTAGAGTTCTGCAGAGTCTAACTCAGGGTTAGTCAATTATTTTTTGTCAAGGTCCAAATGTCCTGGTCAAGGTCCAGATTCCAGAGAAAATAATAAAACATAATTATAAGTAAATAAAAAGATTTCGGAGTCCGTTTAAAGCATCTGGAGGTCTGGATTTGGTCCATGGTCCGCCTATCGACTACCCCGATCTAACTAGAAGTCATGTGGCTAAAGCTCTTACTGTGACAGCATCCTGCTGTACATTATTGGTGACCAGATTCTTGTGCAGTTAGTTTATATGACCTAGAAATGTGCATCAGTAGTTCAAATTATTCCTTGCAACATGCACTACATTGCACTTGTCAACACAACTTCATCAGCCTCTGTGTTCTTCAGAGACACAAGGTGGGTCAGAGACACGAGGTGGTAATGGAGCAAATAGAGGCAAATCAAAAGAGAATAGTGTCGTCTCTACCACAGTTATATAGCTTATAAAATTGCCCAATGACTTGCAGATCATTAATCGTTTGTCAATATAGGGACACTACATGCTCAGATGATGAGGTGTCTCACTACAGGTTCCTGAACCCTTAGGGCTTGTCTTCACTACCCGCCTGGATCGGCGGGTAGAAATCGATCTCTCGGGGATCGAATTATCGCATCTCATCGGGACGCGACAATCGATCCCTGAATCAACGCGCATACTCCACCAGCCCAGGTAGGAGTAAGCGCCGTTGACGGGGGAGCCGCGGCGGTCGATTTGCCGCCGTCCTCACAGCAGGGTAAGTCGGCTCGGATATGTCGAATTCAGCTACGCGAATAGCGTCGCTGAATTTGCGTATCTTAAATCGATCCCCCCCCCTAGTGTAGACCTAGCCCTAGACATGTAGTGTAGACCTAGCCCTAGCCCTAGACATGTAGACCCAAGAATGTTTTAACCTTGGTAAAACTCTATAATGTCCATCAATATGGTATTAAATTGCATATCCATAACATTGGGAGTGGAGATAAACTTATAACAGGATAGCCCCATAGAAACCATTCTTGTGGAGATGCGAGTTTCTCTCTATTACAAGAATGAGTTTAAATAACTTATAGGGCTATTGTAACAACAGAGAGGCGGGAGTAAGTAAGAGTAAAAAAACAATACTGCCCTTGAACTCAGAGAACACCAAGTTTCGGATACACTGACAGTCATCAGCATAGGCACTGCATTGAGGTATGGTGTAAAAGCTGGACCAGCCTGGAATGGCATTTTAATAAGTAGAATTCTTGCAAAAAAAAAAAAAAAAGCAGATACCGTTACACAGCTTGGAACAATATTTTAGTAATGAGAACAGACTAAAAACACATTGTTAAGTGGTTATGGGCCAGACTTGGTGAATGAAAGTGTGCTACTAACCGGTTTTCATTACTAAAATATTGTCCTCAGGGTAATGAAAATCGATTAGTAGCACAGTCATTAACTCGATCTGGCCCAGAACCATTTTTTTTTAAGCAGCAATAATGACCCAGACCATCGTTACGACGTGGCACAGGGGACCAAAATGATACACAGCTTCCAAGTAACTAAGAATAACTCTATATCACAGAAAACCTCTTCCAAACCCACCTTCTAGGGCCTGTTCTGGGCAATAAATACCTTTACAAATAGAGCCACGCGAAAGACTTAGTTCTGAGGCAGCACAGGGAACAAAAATATTCCGGAACATCCCAGAAAGACATTTTAATAAATAAAGCTGCTGTGAAACACAGCCGATATTGTTAAAAACACTTAACAATATTTTTGGAATGAGAATGAACTAATAACATTGTTATTATCCTGTTCCAGCCCAGAGCCATTTTTAACACCATAAAGAACCAGGAACACAGACAAAATGGTGGCACAGGGGACAAAAATGATATACAGAATACATCTAACTGAGAATAACACAGTACTACATAAAACCTTGTCCGAACCCATCTTCAAGTGCCCGTTTTAGGCAATAAATACCTTTATGAGTAGAACCACCAAAAAACACACAGTTCCGGGGCAGCACAGGGGACCAAAATTATACACGTAGTACAAGTAACTGAGCACAACACTGTACGGCAAAAAACCTGTTTCAAACCCACTTCCAAGTGCCAGTTTGGGGTTCTAAACGACTTTATTAAAACCACACGGAACATTCCCAAAGCAGCACAGAGAACAAAAATATTCTGGAACAAGCTGAAGTGGCCTTAGGAATGGCATTTTAACACTAAAACTCTTGAAAAACCAACGGACGGTGTTAGACAAACTTGAGAATGATATTTTAGTCATGAGACTGGATTAATTGCACGCAGTCAGTAACCAGTTCTGGGGGCATCCTGGTGTGGATTGTCAGTACTCAGAGACGAGGGGAAAAGAAGCTCTCAATGTTTTTGTGCCTCAACTGTTTTGAAACACATCTATCAGTCCCTGGCAGATTTCATGGGAGCTTTGTCCATACCATGCCTTGTTGAACTCAACGTCAGGAAAAGAAACGGGTTGATCAACATTCCCTAGAGAAATGGGCAAACAGTAGTTTGCAGCAGAAAGACAGTAGTTTGGGCAGGTCTATTTAGACCCCCAATGCAGGCATGTCCATGTGCCCCCGCCACCCCCTGCCCCATCTACTACCGGTTTTCCTTTAGTCTTTAGGAACAGCAAAACATAAGCCTCATCCTAAGCTTCCTCCTGGGTTTAACTGGATGGCAAAGAGTAGCATTTGTCTCCCTGCTGGATCCCTTTGCACCTGTCTCTAGTTCCTGAGGGTGACTTAGCAAATATACCTGCACTTCTGTGCAGTGTCCTGGCTCCGGACAACCCTGGGAGTCAACAGAAGAGGTGTGTCTTATGTGTGGTAGGACCACTGGATCTGTGTAAATCAGGAACCTGTCTGCAGCCTTCTTTACTGGCTCCCGTCCCGCACCATGGAATGCATGTAAATGGTGGTGAAGGTTTTGCATGGGCCTCCATGCCTGGGTGAATGTCACACATACACCAAGAGTGAAATCCGGTGAAGTCAATAGGAGGTTTCAGCAGGGCCAGAACTTCACCTTCTAATGGTAAGTTGCTTATCTCAGGCCGCTGCTACAACCTGAAGAAAATATGAAAACCAGCTACTTTGTATAGTCAGTAGGTATTTAAAAAATGTGACTTTTGATATTAGAAAGCTTTCCCAATCATAACACCCAAAGCAAATCCACTGGGCAGATGATTCGCAAACAATTATTTTTCAAAATGAATGTTTTAGCCTCTAAAAAAGTTGTTAACACATCAACTATACATGTGCTCGCATGGGGCAGGGAAGTTTTGCAACAAACCAAACTGATTTAAATATTTGACAAAACATATCACCTTGCGACGTGATTTGATTTTAAGTCATAATGACCGAAACCCAGTTACAAAGCTCATTTCTGGAAACTGAAATATCCTTAACTGCGCACAGCTATGCCGCTTCCTGTGTGCACACACACTGGTGGAACAACGTCTGAACGCCAAAGAATTCTCACTTCTGCGCACAAACGCAGCCACGTTCAGCTACGTGTACTTACAACAGTAGTCACTGAAAATGCGTAACAATTCACGTCAGCTCAAATCTAACTCTCCTGCAGACCTGAAATATCAAAGCTGGCACCAGTATATTTTTCAGCCTGATTCTGATCTCATTCACCACCGCTTTAAACCAGTGTAATGCCACTGAGGTCAATACAACTACTGTAGGTTTACACCGGTGTGATGGAAAGCAGAACCTGGCCTTTTCTGCTCAGTGGCTAAGGCAGGCTAGAACTAACCCCCCCCCGGGGCTCTTCTTATTCAGGCTAAACTAATACTGAGTTCAGTCTTCGCGCTGCCAGTTACATTGATGCAAATCTGGAGTAACTCCATCCAAGCATTTACACTGCTGCAACTGAAAGCCGAATCTGACCCAGTGATTGAAATCATCAGGAATTTTGGCTGAGAAAAGACTGCTACATGAGAACGGCCATACTGGGTGAGAGCAATGATCCATCTAGCCGAGTAGCCTGTCTCCAACAGTGGCCAATACCAGAGCTTCAGAGAGAGAGAGAGTACAGAACAGGGCAATTCTGGGGTGATCCACACATTTTCCATTCCCAGCTTCTGACAGTCAGAGGCTTAGGGGTGTCCTGAACATGGGGCTATGTCCTTGACCATCTTGGCTAACAGCCATTGATAGATCTATCCTCTATGAATGTATCTAGTTCCTTTTTTAACCCAATTATACTTTTCGCCATCACAATGACCTATGGCAATGAATTCCACAGGTTAATTATGTGTTGTGTGAAAAAGTACTTCCTTTTGTTTGTATTTAACCTGCCTGCCTATTAGTTTCACTGGGTGACCCCTGGCTTTTGTATTGTGGGAAAGGGGAAATAACACGTCGCTATTCACTTTTTCCACACCATTCATGATTTTCTAGCTCTCTATCACATCCCCCATGAATTATATCTTTTCTAAAATGAACAGCCGTAATCTTTTTAGTCTCTCTTTGTAGGGAAGCTCTTCCATACCCTTGATCATCTTTGTCACCCTTCTCTGACCCTTTTCCAGGTCCACTAGATACTTACTGAGATGAGGCAACCAGAACCGGACGCAGTATTCAAGGTCTGGGTGCACCCTGGATTTATATAGTGGCATTGTGATATTTTCTGTCATATTTTCTATCCTTTTCCTAATATTCTGTTAGCCCTTTTGACTGCTGCTGTGTACTGAGCTGAAGTTTTCAGGGAACTATCCAAGGTGTTTCCAAGATTTCTTGCTTGAGTGGTGGCATCTTATTTAGAACTCATCATTCTATATGTATAGTTGCGATTATTTTTTCCAATGTGCATTAATTTGCATTATCAACATTGAATTTCATCTGCCATTTTGTTGCCCGGTCACCCAGTTTTGTGAGATCCCCTTGTAACTCTTCATAGTCAGCTCTGGACTTAACTATCTTGGGTAATTTGTATCGTCTGCAAACTTTGGCCCTTCATTGTTCACTCCCTTTTCCAGATCATTTATTAATATATTGAACAGCCCTGGTCTCAGTACAGATCCTTTGGGGGACCTTGCTATTTACCTCTCTCCATTGTGAAAACTGACTATTTATTCCTATCGTTTGTTTACTATTTTTTATCCAGTTACTGATCCATGAGAGGACCGTTCCTCTTGTCCCATGGCTACTTACTTTCCTTAAGAGCCTTTGGTGAGGGACCTTGTCAAGGGCTTTCTGAAAGTCCAAGCACACTATATCCACTGGATCCCCCTTGTCCACATGCTTATTGACCCCCTCAACGAATTCTAGTAGATTGGTGAAGCATGATTTCCCTTTACAAAAGCTATGTTGACTCTTCCCCAATAAATCGTGTTCATCTGTGTGTCTGATAATTCTGTTCTTTACTAGAGTTTCTACCAATTTGCTGGGGGTAAATTAGGATTACTAGCCTGTAATTGCCAGGATCACCTCTGGGGGTCTTTTTAAAAATCAGCATTACATTAGCTACCTTCCAGTCATCTGGTACAGAGGCTAATTTTAGCAATAGGTCATATACATAGTTAGTAGTTCTGCAATTTCATATTTAAATTCTGTTGTATGAATTTAGATGGAATAAATGGGTCTGTCACGGGGTGCTCTGCTCTCTGCTGGGGCGCCTCCTTCTGTCCGTGTCTGGGGATTAGCTTTGCCAGTTGCTCACTCCAGCACTCTCCCTGACTTGCTCACTTGAGGCTTGACTGCTCCCGCTTCGTGGCTTGGCCCTCCAGCCAGGTCACTGTAGTTCTCCCCTTCTGGGGTATCAAACTCTCTAAGGACCCACTGACCTGGGCAATCCTTCCTCTTGCTGCTCTTTAACAGCTGTGCTGCCTAGTGGCTGGTAGGGGACCCCGGGCCTGCCCTCTACACTGGGTTGCAGCCCAGGGACCCTACCACAAGCAGTCAAGGTCTGCACAGTCCCAAACCTTAATGCTGTCTGTATCCCTGGGCTACTTCTTATCTTGCCTTCTCTCACCTTGAGAGTGACGGCTGTTCCTCTCTCTGAAGCCCCTTTCTGCTGTCAACTTCCTGTCTTTGTACCAGCCCCACCCACTCCATTTCAGCTGGGCTCCACCTCCAGTCAGCCTCTCCAGCCTGGCTCTCCCTCCGGTGCAGCCTTTCAAGTGAATTGGCCCCCTTCTCAACCCCATGAACCCTTTCAAGGGTGGTATGGGGGGAACACCCCAGCGCAGGGCCAGCAGTGTTAACGCAACCCAGTCACTGTCTAACACTGAACAGTGTTAAACAAAGCTCAGGGCTTGGTGTACAGAGACCTCAGCTTGCTCAGCACTATGGCGAACACACCATTAACCATCTTTCTAACTTTTTTTTATTAACGATACAGAAAAAGAAGAAAAAACATTTAAAAAAAGTTAAAATATTTGAAATCGGAAGCATTAAATAAGCCATTCCTTTTAACAGCATCCCCATGCCCCTTTCCTGTCAGCTGGAGAGAGTTTTAGAAAGACAAACACCCTCGTTTGACAATCTCTAAGATGATCAAAACTGTCGTTTTTAGAAAAAGAGAAGACGTGAGTGGAGATGAGCTGGAGCTGTTGTTATTGCTGTTGCTGTTAAAGTCCTTTCATCCGGGGGGGGGGGGTTTGGGAGTCCGCTGGAGCCAGGAGGTGATGATGTCACCTGGGCCCCTCTCTCTGGTCTGGTCAGGATACTTCTCAAGATGAGGATGATGAAGGCCCAAGGTCCCAGGTGGGGGTTGCAGCCATGATGGTGACGCCCGCCTCAGGTGCCTCCCTCCATTCTTTTGAATGTTCTTTATTTTGTTTTTGTTCTTTTCTACTTTCCCCACAAAAGAGTCCATCACCTCGTTATTTTGTCCAGCTATTAGGCCTAATAGCCAACCTACCAATTTTGGCTCATTAACTTCTGGCTCCACATCTCCTGTTTTGAACAAGCATTATTTCAATACGGTGCTTGAAGCATATCAACTTGGCCTGTTTGTTCAGACTAATTTATTATTCTGGCTTCCTTTCTTGCCTTTTCCCCATCAGCACTGCTTATTATAGGTTATTGTAACATCTTCTGAACTTTTACATACTATTTAGAGTTGAGCTCACTCTTTGGGTAAATGTGTAGGCCCAATTGTCACAACAGCTCCTGCGGGTGAATACCGTCTGCTCCTAGTGATGTGTTACTGTTTTATTTATCAATTTGTTCCAATCCCTCTTCTTGACACATCAATGGGTGACAGTACTCCAGAGTTGTCACCCAAAAGCATAGCTCTGATATGAGTATCTTACCTACTTCCTCTGCAGTGAATTTATTTAGCTTCCCTGCAATGGCCTGGTCTTCTAGGGTGACCAGGCAGCAATTGTGAAAAATCAGGACAGGGGCTGGGGGGTAATAGGAATCTATATAAGAAAAAGACCCAAAAATCGGGACTGTCCCTATAAAATCAGGACATCTGGTCACCCTATGATCTTCCTTTAGCACCTTGGTCATCTAGTGGCCCGACTTCCTGTTTAGCAGGTTTCCTGCTTCTGATGTACTTAAAATCTTACTGTTAATCTCTGTATCTTTAGCTGGTTGCCTCTCAAATTCTTTCGTGGCCTGCCTTATTATATTTTTACACTTAACCGGCCAGTGTTTGTCTACCTTCCTATTATGCTCACCAGGGTTTGTCTTCCAAATTCTAAAGGGTGCCTTTTTGCCTCTAATGGCCTCCATTACTCCACTATTTAGCCATGGTGGCGCTCTTTTGATCCTCTTACTGTCTTTTCTGATTTGGAGTATACATGTCGTGTGAGCCTCTAGGGTGGTGTTTTTAGGTAGTCCCCATGCTGCTCGCAGGCATTTAATCCTTGTGACAGCTCCTTTTAATTTCTGCCTAACAAATGTCCTCATTTCTCTTTAGTTCCCCTTTTTAAAGTTAAATGTGGTGGGTTTCTTTGGTATTATCCCCTCTACAAGGATGTTAAATGTAATTACATTATGGTCACTATTACTGAGCAGTTCAGCTAGAGCAGGGGTGGCCAACCTCTGACTCCGGAGCCACATGCGACTCTTCAGAAGTTAATATGCGGCTCCGGGGCTGGAGCTACAGGCGCCAACTTTCCAATGCGCCAGGGGGTGCTCACTGCTCAACCCCTGGCTCTGCCACAGGCCCTGCCCCCACTCCACCCCTTCCCGCCCCCTCCCCTGAGCCTGCAGTGCCCTTGCTCCTCCCCTCTCCCCCCCCCAGAGCCTCCTGCATGCCACGAAACAGCTGATCAGGAGGTGCGGGAAGATAGGGGGAGGTGCAGATCGGCGGGACTGCCAGTGGGTGGAGGGCGCTGGAAGCGGGGTGGGGGAGCTGATGGGGGGCTGCTGACGTATTACTGTGGCTCTTTGGCAATGTACATTGTTAAATTCTGGCTCCTTTTCCGACTCAGGTTGGCCACCCCTGAACTATAGTTACCTCTTGGACCAGCTCCTATGCTCCACTTTGGACTAAATCGAGAATTGTCTCCCGCGTTGTGGGTTCCAGGACTAGCTGCTCCAAGAAGCAGCCATTAATGGTGTGTAGAAATTCTCTCTCGGCATCGTGCGCCAAGGTTACATTTACTCAGCCAATATGAGGGTAGTTGAAATCAACCATTATTATTGTGCTTTCTGCTTTTGTAGCCTCTCTAATTCCCTGAGCATTCACAGACACCATCATCATCCTGCTCAGGTGATCAGTAGTAGATTCCTATTGCTATACTCAGGGATTTCTATCCACAGAGATTCTAGGGTACAGTTTGATTCATTGAAGATTTTTACTTTATTTAACTCTGTTTTCTTTCACATATAGTGCTACCCCCCCTCCAGTGTGACCTACCCTGTCCTTCCAATATATTTTGTACCTTGTGTGACCCTAACAGTATCCCAATGCAAGACGTTCACTGGTATCTGCTAATGAGTGTTAGCTGGCCTGACCCGTTCAGTGTACCCCCAACTCACTAATGTAATAACCTGCATTAAAAGGTGTCATGCAAGATAGCAATAGAAAGCTAATAACATCCTGACCATTAATATGGTTGTGTGGGGTATGCATGGAGGACAAATTCAAAATTACAAACATACCAGGAAAATTGGGGCCGAGGGCTGTTGGGATCATCTTCCAGGTGTAACCAAGGCTGGCAGAGGCCAGAGCGGTGCTGAGGTGTTACAAGCAGGCTGCTGATCACCCAGACACTCCGTGCAGGCTTGTCTGCTGGCTAGGAGCATCCAGCCAAGGGCCCTACAGCAGCAGAGCCTTTTAAGGCACCCTGGGTTACAGGGCAGGCAATGACACAACCCCTCATGCGTCTTGATTGCACCCCAGAACGTGAGATGCTGGTACTACTATCCCCCATTATTATCATTTCACCAAGTTTCCATGATGCCTATAGTGACAATAGCCTCATTCAATGCCAGGCACTCATAAGAACGGCCATACTGGGTCAGACCAAACGTCCATCTAGCCCAGTATCCTGTCTTCCGACAGTGGCCAGTGCCAGGTGCCCCAGAGGGAATGAACAGAACAGGCAATCATCAAGTGATCCATCCCTCGTCGCTCATTCCCAGCTTCTGGCAAACAGAGGCTAGGACACCATCCCTGCCCATCCTGGCTAATAGCCATTGATGGACCTATCCTCCATGAATTTATCTAGTTCTTTTTTGAACCAGTTATGGTCTTGGCCTTCACAACATCCTTTGGCAAGGAGTTCCACAGGCTGACTGTGTGTTGTGTGAAGAAATACTTCCTTTTGTTTGTTTTAAACCTGCTGCCTATTAATTTCATGTGGTGACCCCTAGTTCTTGGGTTATGAGAAGTAGTAAACCACACTTCCTTATGTACTTTCTCCACACCAGTCATGATTTTATAGACCTCAATCTTATCTCCCCTTAGCCGTCTCTTTTCCAAGCTGAAAAGTCCCAGTCTTATTAATCTCTCCTCCTATGGAAGCTGTTCCATACCCCTAATGATTTTTGTTACCCTTTTCTGAACTTTTTCCAATTCCAATATATCTTAATACTCATCTTCATGTTAGTATTTAGACCCATAGTATTCAGGTCCCTAAACCTCATTCCGGGCATAATATCCTTAACTATACATTAACAACTCTGAAAGAGCTGCTTGTATGAAATGCCTGGTAAGAATTCTGGGCTTTATGTGCAGTGGAGCCTGTCAAACCATGTCTGAGTTTTAGTGACATGATTGCGAGCAAAAAACATGTACACATTGTGCTGAGTTCAAAGGCCAATTTGGGAATGGGGTGGAGGGGTGTTTAATTCATATATATCACTAAAGTGGTTGGAGAAATTAATTTGGGTGCTTTAGGTGACTCTACTAACTAAAGCAACAATGAGAAAGTTTACCATGCTTTGGAAGCGTGACAATATGCAGAATCTTAACGCTCTGGGTCAGGTTTGCTCTCTTGGTATGAAGATAATATCAGACTGTTCGTGTCAGTAAAGTGACTCCAGCACAAAGTAGCTGCTTTTTGCAGAATTGTTCGACTTGGATTGGGAGGGGGAACTAGATCAATCAGAATCCTAAATGTTCTGCCAATTTCAGTGGGCAGATTATCTAAAAGGTCCATAATAATATAGCTCCTCTGAGTGTACATACACTCTGAATTAAACACCCCTCCACCCCATTCCCAAATTTGTCTTTCAACTCAACATAGTGTGTACATGTTTTTTGCTCGCAATAATGTCACTAAAACTCAGACATGGTTTGACATAATATATATATTTATATATATATATATATATATATATATAATTTTAATGTGAACTTTTTCAATCCTAGGATCTGTGCTTGTGTGCCAGGTTTCAGCCTGCAGCAAATTTTAATAGTGAAGTCAGAAATACTGACCGACAGGGTTCATAAATGAAAACATGGACAGACCCTTAAATTATAGAAATGCTCCTGGGCCCTTTTACAATACTCATTTCCTGGGGAGTTTCAAAAAGAGACTTATGCTAAACTTCCTGTCATGGTGGTTAAGAACTGGAATAAATTGCCTAGGGGGGTTGTGGAATCTCCATCATTGGGGATTTTTAAAAGCAGGTTGGACAAACACCTGTCAGGAATGGTCTAGATAATACTTAGTCCTGCCATGAGTGCAGGGGACTGGACTAGATGACCTCTCGAGGTCACTTCCAGTCCTAGGATTCTATGATTTAGATAACACATATTTCAAGAGACCATTCAAGATTAGGTGGCCCGTTAACTCCCCTCCAGTTATCAGGAGGGAAGGAAGGGAATTAGGGGGAGGGTTAATGGGTTATGGAGACAGTTTAAAGTTATTCATTATTCTGCCAAAAGCCATGTTCTCTGCTCTAGAATTCCTGTTGAAGAATGTGAGGACATACTTCTCATGGGGTTCCTGGTGTTTGCTTTGTGCTGGCTTTAGCTCTCATATTCATTTCTCAGTACCTGGGAGGAACATCAATGCCTTTATTACCACTCTCTTTGCCCGGCTTTCCAGTCAGGGTTTTACCTGGTGCTCAGCTCTAAGTGACCAATCTGCAATACCTGCTTGTAAATAGCTTTATTCGCTCTCTGCCCAGTCTACTACAACCTGCCTCTTAGGGCAGGTCTACACTACCCGCCTGAATCGGCGGGTAGAAATCGACCTCTCAGGGATCGATTTATCGCGTCCCGTCAGGACGCGACAATCGATCCCCGAATCGACGCTCTTACTCCACCAGCGAAGGTGGCAGTAAGAGCCGTCGACGGGAAGCCGCGGAGGTCGATTTTGCCGCCGTCCTCACAGCGGGGTAAGTCGGCTGCGATACGTCGAATTCAGCTACGCTATTCGCGTAGCTGAATTTGCGTATCTTAAATCGACCCCCCCCGTAGTGAAGACGTAGCCTCAGTTCACGTTTGTTACAGTTCACAGTGCTCAGGGACAGTGGGTGTCTCTTGATCCCCTAGCAGGGAATAAGGCAGAGGTTCTCAACTGGTGGGTGCTCCTCTAAGGGGAAGCACCATTTACCACTGCTGTCCCTGGCAGCTCAGAGTTTTGGGCTGAGCTCTAGCAGCTGCTAGATGGCACTTTGGTAGCCTCAGCTGCTAGGACTGGACTCCATTCTGGGCAACCTTAACTCTGTGTCAATGAAGATTTTTTTTGCCATTGAATTCAATGTTTTTTATTTTCAAAGTGACTAGTTCAGGTTTTTGACCCCTTTTAGTTTAATAACAGTTGATGTAAACACTAAGAAATTAATCATGAATGATCTTATGCACTTGTTCTACAGGCAGGCCTACTCACTTGACCCATTTCAACTTGGAAACATATAGTTCTTATGCAACTCAATTCCCAGCTCTCCACTGGCAGCTGTTGACATCTGTCACCCTGAGATGTCTAATAAAAACTGGTTTTTGATGGTATGCAAGGGGTTCTTTGCGGTTCTTTGTTAAGCCATCAAGATTTCAATAGTTCTTTACGGCTGTTTACTCTTTCACCAGGTTCACTGCTAGTTCTGTACAGAAGTTGTTTGAATTGCAAGTAAAAATATTTTATTAAACTAACAAGGCAGTAGTTGTGGGCCAATAGAAAAGTTGTGAAACTTTTTTTGCTCTGTATTTGTGTGTTAATGATAGATTGTTTAAAATCACAGCAAACAGTTGAAGTGAACAGGCAAATAGCAATTCCAAAACTTTTGCAATATAGGCCTACTTGTGAAAATAAAGCTAGTTTATCACTTTCTTGTGTTCAAAATACAATTTAGGCCTCACTATATTCAACTGTTAAGAAAAGGGAAAACAATATTAAAAAATTGTTTTGATTTAAAAAAACCCAATTAGATTGTTGCATAGAACCTATATAATATGGTTCCCTATACCAACAAAACAAAAATATACATTTGCAATGTGTCCATCAGGAAAATATTTCATATTTACACCAAGACCTAGGGTAAAGCTTTTTCAGCCCCACTTTTTTAGACTATATGGAAATACTGTATAAACTACTACTCTTACTACTACCAACAATAGGAATCATGACAAAAACAATAGGCTAATACTTCTACAAATTGCAAATAATATGCAACATTTCATTTCACAGAAGGTGGTACAGCATTAAAAGTCGGTTTTAGCTGCGTTTTTCAAGGATTGCATTTTTCTAACTTGGCTCTGTATTCTATAGACCTATGCATTCTTTTTATTCTCCCTTCACTTCAGCTATATACAGTTCCAGATGTTTGAATCAATAATACATTACTTTATTGACTGGAACGTGTAAAGAAAGGTAGATTTAGTCATTTTTTTCAGCAATATTATGCCATTCTTAGTTAGTTGTATTACGTCCATCCTTTTGGTTCCTTGTGCTGCTTTGGAACTAAGTGTTCTGGGTGGTTCTGTTCATAAAGGGAATTAATTACACAGAATAGCCATTTGAAGGTGCATTCAGAAGAGGATTTCCATACTATAGCATTATTCTCAGTTGGTTGTATTATGTGTATCATTCTGGTCCCCTGTGCTATCTTGGAACAGAGTGTTCCACGCACTTCTATTCATAAAGGTATTATTTCCTATAAGGGGTGTGATGTTTTGAGTGTAAAATAATATTTCATTGAAAGATGACAGGGCCAGAAAGAGTTAATTAACTCAGACTGACCTGACCCATGGGTGAATTGTAGAAACTGGTTAGGAAGATATGTAAATGAATAGAGCTTTGAAATGCAAGTCTGCATTGTTAGAGATCTCAAGGGTAGATGCTTGCTCAGGTCTTGTGATGTAAGCAAACAAGTCTTGTCTAGTGCTGTAACTTTAATTCGAAGATCAAAAAGGAATATTAACATTTATGATGATACTTGAGTGAAATAGTATTATTGTCTATATGTCTCTTTGAAGGTTGTGGTAACCTGTATCTGAACTGTTTAATGGATAAATTACCCTGTGCTAATTGCCAGGATATTTGGAAGGAGAATTAAGCCTATTGTTTTCTCAGGCCGAAAGGCTGCTGGAAATGTATAAGAACCCTGGGACACAATCCTGCTGCATCTCACATCTGCTTTGGGTTTCAAGAGGGGGAAACCTTAAGCCACAAGGATTGAGATCCCCAGTCATTGACTGGAGCCACCCTGAATATGGATATTGGACTATAACCTATGGACTATTTCTAAAAGGACTTTTGGCAACTACAAGCTCACCTCTGCTATGCATCTGAACCTCAAGAATTGAATTCAAGTCTGTCTGTATATTGATCTTTTAACCAACACTCTCTCTCTTTTCTTTTTTAATAAATTTTAGCTTAGTTAATAAGAATTGACTATAGTGTGTATTTTGGGTAAGATCTAAGTTATAATTGAACCTGGGTATGTGGCTGATCCTTTGGGATTGGAAGAACCTTTTCTTTTATATGATGAAGTAAGATTTTCAGTAATCATCATCATATCTGACAGGTGTGTCTGGACGGAGGCCTGAGGCTGGGTACTTTAAGGGAACTGCGTTGTTTGGACTTCTGAGTAACCAGTGAGGTACTATAGAAGCTGTTTTGTGCTGGCTTGGTAAATCTAAGTACTGGAATAACCACCAGCGTTTGGGGTTTGTCTGCCCCGTTTTGTTTGCAGTTCACCCTGATTGAGTGACCTCAGCTGGCTCCCACGGGCAGCACCGTCACAAGGGGCACTTGAAAGTATAGTATTATTCTCATTTGTGTTATGTGAATCATTTTGGTCACCCTTAGCCACTCAGAACTGACAGTCCTAGGTCCTTACTTGTGTTAAGAAGTGGATCTGGGTCAGGTTAATGATAGTGTGCTACTAATCAGTTCTCATTATTTAAGTATTACCCACAAGGTATTGGAGTATAGGTACAAATTTAATCCTGAGGCACTTCAGAACCTGGTGTTCTGAATCCTTATTGGTCTCAAAAAGTGGTTCTGAGCTGGAACAGGCTAGCGGATCGGTTTTCATTGCTAAAATATTATTAAGGCAATAAGCCATGTGTACACATCTCATTGTGTGCGCCACTTTGGAACCGACTGTTTGGGGGTTTTTTGGTGTTAAAAAGTGGTTCTGGTCCAGAACAGGATAATGACAGTGTGCTACTAACATATCGAGGGTAGCCATGTTAGTCTGTATCCACAAAAACAACGAGGAGTCCGGTGGCACCTTAAAGACTAACAGATTTATTTGGGCATAACCTTTTGTGGGTAAAAACCCCACTTCTTCAGACGCATGGAGTGAAAATGACAGATACAGGCATAAATGTACTGGTACATGAAGAGAAGGGAAGGAAGTTACCTTACTAACGGGTTCTCATTGCTAGAACACTACCCCCGGGGGAATGCGCTAGAGGTGCACATTACATCCCCGGCCCACGCTGGAGCCCACCGTCCCAGGCACTTTTGGGTTGTGCTGATCCCTGGGAGGGAGCCACTGAACACGTTCTCACCCCCTCCAGGGACGGGTCCTGTGGGCCCCAGGCCGGGGAGCCAAGCCCGCGCCCCAGAACTGTCCAGCGCAGTCCCCACGCTGCGCCGCACTGCTCAGCCCAGGCACCGGCAGGATCGCCCTGCCCCACTCCACGCGCACAGCATGTGGCCGGCACATGGGAACAGGAACGGACCCAAGAACGCAGCAGAGCGCATGTGCCCCACCCACCACCACGCCGAGGACTAGAGCGCGTCCTTCCCCGGTCCAGGCAGGGCAGCCCCCTCCCCCCTGTTTCCAAGGTGCCCGGGGCCTCCCCCGCATTGCCCGGCCCTACCGGAGCCTGGGGCCCACATCCCAACCCGTGCACCCTGCTCCAGGCAGCCGCTGACAGACAGAGTGCCAGGACCCCTCTGGACCCTTTTATCGCCTGCGCTGGCCACATGACATAGATCCTGGTACTTCCGGTGTGGAGTCACTTCCGCGGCTGGCTTTGCCCAGCCGCGCCTGGGGCCCCGCCCCATAGCGGACTCAGTGGGAGGAGCCTGAGGCTTGCCTCTCCCCCCTGCGTGTGCCATGCTCATGTGTGGGAGCGGGGAGGGCGGAGTGATCCCACGGCGGGTCCCGCCCCTGGCTCTAGGAGGCAAATCAGCCCGTGGCTGAGGTGGGGTGGGAGGTGCGTGGCCCTGGGGTGGGATGTGGGGGGTGCGTGGCCTAGGGTTGCCAACATTCTAACTGCACAAAGCCAAACACCCTGGCCCTGCCCCTTCCCCAAGGCCCCGCCCCCCTCCCTCCAGCCCCCCTCCCTCACAGTCACTCGCTCTCTCCCATCCTCACTCACTTTCACTGGTCTGGGGCAGGGGGTTGGGGTACAGGAGGGGGGTGAGGGCTCCAGCTGGGGGTGCAGGCTCTGGCATGGGGCCAGGGATAAGGGGTTTCGGGTGCAGGCTCCGGGACGGGGCTCAGGGCTGGGACAGGGGTTTGGGGTGCAGGCTCTGGGAGGGAGTTTGGGTGTGGGAGGGGGCTCAGGGCTGGGGTTGGAGTGCGGGGTCTGGGAGGGAGTTAGGATGCGGGAGGGGGTTCTGACCTGGGGCAGGGGGTTGGGGTGCAGGAGGGGGCAGGTGCCATTCCCGCAGCTCCCATTGGCCCGGTTCCCAGCCAATGGGAGCTGCAGAGCTGGTGCTGGGTCAGCACGTGGAGCTTCCCTGATTGCCTCTGCGCCTAGGGGCCGCAGGGCCATGCCGGCCACTTCTGGGAGCTGTGCAGAGCCAAGGCAGGCAGGGAACCTGCCTTAGCCCCACTGTGCCGCCAACCGGACTTTTAACGGCCCAGTCAGTGGTGCTGACCGGAGCTGCCAGGGTCCCTTTTCGACTGGGCGTTCCGGTCGAAAACTGGACGCCTGGCAACCCTAGCGTGGCCCCATGGCGGAGGCAGGGTATGGGGGTTTGTGGCCCTGTGGTGGAGGCAGGGTATGGGGGTGCGTGGCCCTGAGGCAGGGTGTGGGGGGTGCAAGGGTGGCCCGGTGGTGGAGGCTGGGCACAGTAACCCCCTCCCCAGCTGCCACGTCCATAGTGGGGAATGCGCTCAAGTGAGGAAAGGACCCTTCCTACCACGGCTGAGCCGTCGGAGCATCTTTAGTGATGTACAGCATGGATTTCATGCATCACATAAGTCTCACGTGGTGCATTACTCAAGTGCAGAACCTCTGCAGAGGGCCAGTGTCACTCACTAGTGACTGGGCCACCTAGTGTTAATTATTGAATGACTTGTGTGAGACAGAGAACACACAAGGGTTATCTGAAAAGGGTCAGGGGATGTGGCTGTTGCATAGGAACCTATCTCTGCTCTCTTATACCACAGTATGTTGGGGTGGAGTCCATTTGCTCAGAATCTCTGCTTTGCTCAGAAGTGCAGTGAAGTCACATTATTTCTGCTACCCTTGGCAGACTAGAGAATCACAGTGGTCTTTTCTGTCTCCAGGCATCTGAAGAAATGGGTTTTTTACCCACGAAAGCTTATGCCCAAATAAATCTGTTAGTCTTTAAGGTGCCACCGGACTCCTTATTGTTTTTGTGGATACAGACAAACACGGCTACCCCGTCTGGCCTTGGAATCTAATGAATCACTGTGGCACCCTTCTCAGAAGGCTGAGTACTGGGCTAAAATCAGGGCTACCCATATCTGTTTTAGACATTGGAAGCTATCCATTTCGGACTATAAACCTCTTCAAAACACGGTGTTTTAGTTAGAGTCACGTTCTAGTGACTCAAAGCAACAATTGCCAAAGCGCCATTCAATGCTCAGCTTTTTTTCCTTAAGAAGTGGCTTGCTTTAAAGACAATGGTTATACGGCTGCGATTTGTCTTTCAGGCCAAGACTGACGTGCGGCAATTACACTAAATGGTCTCTTCCATAATTGCTGTCCCCTACTGTTACAGTTGAGAGTGCCAATAAAAAGCAACCCCGAGACAGTATGTATCTTTAAAATGGTTTAAAAAAAAAGTGTTTTATTGCTCATTTTTTCCAGTTTTAAACTACAGATTTTTAATATTAATCTAACTGATCTAAATAGGAAAATGTACAAAAAACATGTCATTAACCACGTAACAAGAATATTAATGCAGTTTCCTAATTCTATAATGTAAGATAGCCAAGGAAGCCACTAATTGACTTGTTTTTAGCCTGTGCTCGACAATCTTTGTTTCCCTGGAGCGAAGATCGAATCACTTCTCCCTAGAAGGGAAAAAAAGCACAGTTTGACAGATTATTATCCAGGGATTTGTAATAACTTGTATAGAAAACTGAACTGTGACGGAGACATGGTCATGGCGGCAACTAGCACAAAATATGTACCTTTGAATAATATATTTGCTAAACTGGATGTATCTCTTTTTTCATAAAAACACTCTTTCAGCTAAAATGTGGGGTATCTCTCCCAGAAATAAGCATTAATTTTCATGCACAGAGCTGCATTTCCAGGCCAAATGCTGCACAACAAGACACTGATCACTGTTCACCCTCTTTGCTTCACAGCCTCGCCTTGCTAGAGTCATGTATTGGGCACAATTCACCACCACTATGTTACTCCAGTTATTCAAAAGGTTCACTGAAATCCATGGAGTCGCACCAGTTTAGAATTGGAGTAATGCAGTGGGGAATTATACTAAAACTTCTGGGAAAGATGAAGCTATCAGCGGAAGGACGTTTCTGGTTGTTTTATTTAAATCACGGCCACACACTTGTTTATCTGCTTGGGGTCTGCTCTCCTTTCTCTGGGTGAGATTCACCTGAGGGTGCAAAGGGTCAGCACAGGTATTGTGCTGGCCCTCTGCCCTGGGGTGAATTGCATCCATTTACATGAGAAGATATTACAGGGGAGAGGAGATGACTGGTCATAGATGAGGGAAGTCTGCTCTGTCTCCTTGGCATGTGACATTAGCATCATCTTTAGAATATGGTACCAAATGCTGGTTTTTGGTCTGAAGATGTCAAGCATGTACGGTATGTATTTACACTGCAGTCATTAAATGCTGAATTAAAAACAGCAATGATATTTATAAGCGTATCTACCCAGAAATGTTCAGTGCAGCAGTATCGGCTTTTGAAAAGCTAAGGTATTTAGCACATTGCAATGCCCTTCTTTTATCTTCCTGCACTTCAGCATGGGTTTAGTAAGGTAGACAGAAGAAAATGACTTATTCAAGATAGTCCTGAGCCAATGCTTCAACCTTTAACCATCTCCAGGCTCCTCCAGATTCCCTGTTTCTAGGCCATGCTTCCTCTACATCTGTATCTTTAGACCAACAAGAGTAGGTGAATGCAAAAAAAGGTAACGGGCTTCTGCGGTACTGAAGTGGATTTGTAATGTTGAACTTACCCTGCTATATCATGTCATCTGATTCTAGGAAGTTAGTCCTCTTACTTTTACTTTGCTCAGTGACTTTAATATTCCCTTCTGCCTGTGTTTCTCCAACCATGTTGGTAGCATGACATTGGTAAACGCCCTCATCTTCCTTCATCAGCGGGTTAATCTGGCAAAATGAAAGGGGAGAACATCACACTATCAACAAGTGAACAGTAAGCACAAAAGGGAAGCCATAAATCAATGCTTGATAAGAATGACAAATCTGAAGGATTTTAGATTTCCTCTTTCAAAACAAGGACTAAAATGTCAGGTTTAAATTCGGTCTGATAGATTGTAGGAACTTTCATTCTATTTTAAACTCTGCTCAATTAATCTTCTGAGTTTCTTCTCTTAAAATGTCTCCCCTAGGAACTGTACCATCAGGTGCTTGCAATGTATTGTATTTTCTGTATGGAAAAACTTCCCAAATCAGCCTGCCCCCCTCTTTCCCCACCTCTGCCCTCAGTACAGTTTGCTTTGTTGGACTTACCAAAACCCACCCTGTGCTCTCATGTTTAGAAGGACCACCACGAACTTGGACTGCCATGTTTACTCTGTCTCCAGGCAATTCTTCCAGGAGTTTAACTCCCTTGGGTGACTCTGTGACCTGTGGGGTTTTATGACATTGGCATACTGTTAACGTAGATATGGAATACTTTAAAAGCATCATGCTCATCGGTGTGTTGCCTCTGCATTTGGCAGGTATGAACTCAACATGTTGCTGCCTCTACTAATGTGACGCACTCTATATGATTTTATAAAAATATGCTAATGAGTGTGAATATTATGTAACTGGAATATGCTTCATGCAAAAGGTCTCTTGTAAGGTATCATTACAAAGCTTATAATCTACTGAGTGTGGTCATCCTATTTGTATAAATGTATCACTCTTGTATCTGAAACTAGAAATATGAAACATAACTCTGAGGTCCTATTGTAGTTATGCAAAGTGTGGGCCATTAATGGTGGTTTGGAATCTTGATGGCTCCCATTAACCAGGACAATTGTCTGTAGATGGCTGCTTTACTGGTAAGTCTTCCTGTATACGTGTGTGCTGGCAAGTACTGGTAATGAAGTCTTACAGTGACATGTGATCATGTCACCTGAACTGGAATCCATCTTTAACCTGGTGCTTTTCCATTGAGAAGGACGGGATGGGATCCCAGAGGGACAAAGGATTCCCTCCTTATGCAAAAGATATACAAGTGGGTGGAACAGAACAAAGTGGGGCAACCATCATGAGAAATCTCCTAGCTGCCACCTGAGCTGGAACAAGGGCTGTACCAGGGGAAAGGATTGTGCCCAGACTAGGAAGGCGTCCAGTCTGTGAAAGAAACTTATTGAAACATCTCTGAGGGTGAGATTTTATCTGTATTCAGTTTTATTACTGTATTAGCCTTAGATTTGCGTTTTATTTTACTTGGTAATTCACTTTGTTCTCTCTGCTATTACTTGGAACCACTTAAATCCTAATTTTTATATTGAATAAAATCACTTTTTATTTATTAATTAACCCAGAGTATGTATTAATACCTGGGGGGGCAAACAGCTGTGCATCTCTCTCTATCAGTGTTATAGAGGGTGAACAATTTATGAGTTTACCCTGTAAAAGCTTTATACAGGGTAAAACGGATTTATTTGAGGTTTGGACCCCATTGGGAGTTGGGCATCTGAGTGTTAAAGACACGAACACTTCTGTGAGCTGCTTTCAGTTAAGTCTGCAGCTTTGGGGCACGTGGTTCAGACCCTGGGTCTGTGTTGGAGCAGATGGGAGTGTCTGGCTCAACAAGACAGGGTGTTGGAGTCTCAAGATGGCAGGGAAAGCAGGGGCAGAAGTAGTCTAGGCACATCAGTTGGCAGTTCCCAAGGGGGTTTCTGTGATCCAACCCGTCACAACTAGCTTCTGCAATGTGCACCAGTGCTCCACAGAGAGATGCCTGTCACAGAAGAACACATGCCATTATCTTTCCCCTCAGCATCTCAGAGTGATGCTCTCACTGAGGGGAAGGAGTATGGAGCGGAACTTCTTGCAGCTACTGCGAGGAGCAAGAGGCAGATCCTAGTCAAGGACCAGGAGCCAACGCGAGGCAGTGCCTCCCTCTTACCCGGTGGCATGCAGCTGGTTGTAGCCCTGCTCGCCCCAGCTTGCTGCAGGCAGATTCTGACTTTTCTCTTTGCACACATCTAGCCAGTGTCGCAGCGTGGGGCTCCTCTTGCCCTTTCCATCCGGATCCATAAGTAGCTGGTGGGTGTGCAGGATGAGGGCTAGCTTCCCCATTCTCCCAGCGTAGCCCTTGGGAATTGCTGGGTGCGCTACGCCCCTTCTGTTTCAGTGCCTAACTTTAGGCACCCTAGTTTGAATGTTTTGGCAGAAGTGCCTAGCTGCCTTTGTTCAAGGTCTGTCCCTAGCTCCCAGGAGCGTAGCACCCCACTCCTCTGGCCATCTCCAAAGCCCTAGTTCTCTGACCACCCCCCTTTTAGCCCCAGAGCTGGTTCCTTGGAGGTGGGGGAGAGAGATTTCCTTCCCACAGCCAGAGTCCCTAGGCTGAGGTTCTTCCTTTCTGCCCCTGGTGCTGCTCTGAGGACTCCTTATACAGATGTCATCAGTCACACTGTCAGACCAGCCTTCAGCCCAGAATCACCCCCAGCCAAGCCAGTCCAATATTCAACCTGAGCACTGAGTGGGGTTTGGGTTATTAATTCCCTTCCTCCCCCGCAGGGATGTACTGAGGCCAGGCCCCGGGCTGCTGTAAGTCAGAGATGCTCTCCTGACCTCAGTGCTGGTCAAAACTGGTGAGACCAACACTTCAGTTCTCAAAGCCCCTCGGGGAGGCAGGTGTTCATAGCCCCTATTTGCGGACGGGGCATGCTAACGCGCTGAAGGAATTACTGCCCTCTAGTCTCATTTTTAAGTAATGCCATTTTATTTATGAATATAATAATCTGAAATCAGGTATGGCAACAGAGCAAAAGAAATGGGCCAAATTCTCTCCAGGTGAAAACTGGTTCCAATGGCAGTTTACATTAACAGCGGATTTGGCCCCATGTCAGTTTCTCTGTCTTACACACATCAGATTCTGCGTAACCTCTTGGCTAAAATGTAATCCACTTTTGGCATACCTTTCTCCACGTGATGATGGGAGTGGGAACTGCCTTCACTTCACAGGACAGGTACACTTGGGCACCAGTTAGATTATGAATCTTTTTTGGTGGTACAACAATCACAGGAGCTGGAAATAACAAGAACACTTCCGTTTTAGTGCTTTTACATGGGACTACTAATAGTTCTCAATGTTATGTGCCAATTTTAAATGTAACAAACATACAGATTCCCCCATCCAGCCAGAGATGATTCAGTAGCAAAGGTTTGGATCTGTCTCTAAACCGGAGGCAACAGAAATGGTTCTGAGCTTTTATTTTAACAAGCTTTTAGTCCTTCTACCTGGGAAGCTTGGCTTCATTATAGAAATCAGTGCACTGTTGTCTTACTCCATCTGCCACCAGATAAACTGAAACAGAGATGGAATTTAGCCCATTCCTTTTAGCTACGTAGAATCCTAGATAAGGCTACGTTTTAGTCACGGGTATTTTTAGTAAAAGTCACGGACAGGTCACGGGCAATCAACAAAATTCATGGCCCGTAACCTGTTCATGACTTCTGCTATGTACCCCTGACTAAAACTTGTGTGTTGTGGTGGAGGAACTTGGGGGACTGACCGGGGGACGCCACAGGTGTGTGTGGGGGGGGGGGGGTGTGGTGGCTCGGGGGGGGCGGCCTGCGGGTGGGGCCGGGGGGGCGGGGGGGGGGCCCGCCACAGGTGCTCGGGTGGGGCAGGGGGCCATCGCGGGTGCTGGGGAGGAGGGTTGGTGGGGCTGGGGCAGGCTCCCTACCCAGCTCCTGAGCTCCATGTGCTGTCTTCACTCCGTCCCCACCCCTGGTTCTGCAGCTCCCATTGGCTGGGAACCGTGGCCAATGGGAGCTGCGGGGGCGGTGCCTGCTGGCAGTGGCAGCACATGGAGCTAGGAGCTGAGGGAGGGAAGGCCCTCTCCAGGTAAGCGCCACCAGGCACCCAAATCTCTAGCCCTGAGCACCCACCCCACACTCCCAAACTTCTGCTACTAGGGGCGCGGGGGCCTGAGACTGCCCCAGCAGCAGCTGGTGCACCTGGCCCGGGGGCTGCCCGAGCTGCTCAGGCAGCCCCAGGGGCAGACACACCAGCCGCTGCAGAAGTCACAGAAAGTCACGGAATCCTTGACCTCTGTGACAAACATGGAACCTTAATCAGAGACTCATAGGAATTCCTAAGTGGAGTACTTTGCATTTGTCCTTATTGAATTTCATCCTATTTACTTCAGACCATTTCTCCAGTTTGTCCAGATCATTTTGAATTTTAATCCTATCCTCCAAAGCACTTGCAACCCCTCCCAGCTTGGTATCGTCCGCAAACTTTATAAGTGTCCTCTCTATACCATTAGCTAAATCACCGATGAAGATATTGAACAGAACCGGACCCAGAACTGATCCCTGCGGGACCACACTTGTTATGCCCTTCCAGCATGACTGTGAACCACTGGTAACTACTCTCTGGGAACGGTTTTCCAACCAGTTTTGCACCCACTGTACAGTAACTCCATCTAGGTTGTATTTCCCTAGTTTATGTTCCAGTCCTGCAGTGAGGTGTATGTGAGCAGAAGTCAATGGGACATGCACCTTGTTGCAGGATCAGAACTGTAAATGCCTAGTTGTGACCACTGAACAGCTACTGTATTCCTATGAAGGAAGTACACTGTGAGACAAACTACACCAAACCCTGAAACTCAGTGACACATAATTTGGAAATGGAAAGAATGCATTTCTGATGTTAGGTTATCCTGGAGATGGCACAGTTAAGGCTGCATCCAGATTTCTACAAAAACAACAAAGAGTCTGGTGGCACCTTAAAGACTAACAGATTTATTTGGGCATAAGCTTTCGTGGGTAAAAACCTCACTTGCATCTGAAGAAGTGAGGTTTTTACCCACGAAAGCTTATGCCCAAATAAATCTGTTAGTCTTTAAGGTGCCACCAGACTCTTTGTTGTTTTTGTAGATACAGACTAACACAGCTACCCCCTGATACTTGACATCCAGATTTCTGTTATTAGCCCATTTTCTACCCCTTTAATTGGAGCAACCGACTTGTAGCAGTGCCGTTGTAGCCATGGCAGTCCCAGGATATTAGAGAGACAAGGTGGGTGAGGTAATATCTTTTATTGGACCAACTTCTGTTGGTGAGAGAGAGAGAGAGAATTACCTCACCCATCTTGTTTGCAGATTGTATGCTTAAAAAAGGCTAGAAGAATCTAATAGATTTTGGTAAATTTAGGATTACAGGGTTCTATATGCAACATAATCCAAATTGACTTCCGTTTTCAAAATATTCCTGTTCAAAGTCATGGCCATCTCGCAGGAGAATTTGGTCCATGTTTTCCGAGCACAGCAGTGATCATACAGCGTCACATTTCAGATAGTGCTATAGGCCTATAGACCCTCTCACACAGGACAATGCTCACAGAGGGGGCATTTGAAAAAAAAAGCTGTTTCATGAATTGTTGTTGTTGTGGACTGTATCACTGATGCTGAAAGCAATCACGGTCGGTGAAACTGGCGTTCAGAGCTCTCAGTTACCTAACACTGTACTTTGACCCTGCAAAGACATAAGCTTAATTTTACACAAGTGAGTAGGCCCATTGAAACCAATGGGCTTACACATGCGTAAAATTAAATATGCATGCAGGATTATGACCTAAGGGCTGTACAGCCATTAGCATTACAAACTTATTTATTTGGCTTTTTAAAACACAGTCATGACAAGTCTCTTATCACGGGTAGCAGCATCTTAAACAAAAGCCATTGACAAAATGTCGCAATGCCAACAAATGTGCAATATAAACAATAGTATTTCAGGACTACATTTCTAATTAAAGCTATCTAACAATTCTTTTGAATGGCCATGGAACAAAGAACAAAGATTTACATCTGTTGAGAGAAGAGAGGAAGGGACTTACAACACAAGGCCTTAGTGAGGTTCAGGTGTTTTAGTTTCACCATATTTCCCATTTTTCTTTCAGCTTTGTTATCAGTATCTATAGCAACATTTATGAATACTAGCAGTCTTCCTCAGAGGGTGCACCCTTGCCAAATTAAGCCAATTTTCCACTAGCATTTACTGCCTCTACAAAGAAAGGTAATTTAGAAACAGTCACCCTGGATTCCCCACCAGGAGCACTCCTCCTCCTCAGAAGACAATTAGCCCAGGAGGAAATCTTTGAGCTCTGTCAATATCCAGGAACTCATTGTCACTCCAGTTATGATTTCTACTATTGCCTGCCAAATTAAAGCTCAGATCTCCAGGGTTCACATCATGGGATCCCATTGTACGGACCCATCACGCTTGGCACCTGATACTACTTTTGATCTCTATTCAGTAGGTGAACGCATGCAGAATATTGAATAGTGTGTGAACTCAGCTGGTATGAACATAGACTATTTTTTCCCTTTGGCAGCTGGCATAGGACACATCACTCTTTGGAAAAGAAAAGAAAAGAAAAGAAAAGAAAAGAAAAGAAAAGAAAAGAAGACCATCTGTTACAAGGTACTCCATCTTTAAAATTACCATTGACAAATGAATCTATGCAGTAATGCTACTTAATTGAGTCTGTAAGAAGATAAAGCATCCTATACAGAATGTGGAGTAATTCCCTTTGGATTCAAAGATTAATACCTGCTGAGTCCCTTCTGCTTCCAAGCGTTCTGATGCTCTAATAACTTAATGGCACACATCTGCTTTAAGATACTGTTATCCTTGGATGTAAATTGAAGCTTTTGGGGAGAAAAGTTGCACATTATGACAGATTGCAGAACTGAATCGGGAGTATTATGATAAGTGATTTCTGATACACTGGGGCTTTCAGGATGAATTGCCAGCAGTCCATTGCGTAGTTGATGTACTGCACCTAATGCCTGCTTTTAGTTCACCGATGTTTATAAAAGATTTTCAATATGCAAGTGTCAAGGCAGGAAAGGTTACGGTTTTAAAATCCGTCTCAGTGCAACACTTTAGTTGTTTCCTTATCAATGAGTTCTTATTTATACCTCATGTAGGCAAGAAAAAAATAACCAAAAAGTAGGCACTAAATCATGTGCAAATTATGATCCAATATTCTAAAAACATGCCTGTGACGGGTTGGACCCCCCATCCAGGATGCCACCTGATGTGCTAGGGTCTCACTGGCTCCGCTCGTTCCACCAGCCTGGGTTTCCTCACCCTGTCTTAGCTGTGCCAGGCCCTCAAGCCTTCTCCGGCACATGCACAGGTAGGAACACACCCAGCTGCAAATGGACACAGAGACACTGAGGTCAGCTGTGTGGGAAGAATCAGCTCCGGGATTCACCCAGCACACACCTCCTTTGGGGTATATACCCAAAATAATATTGTCCTGCGCTGTAGAGAAATCTATACCAGCTAAGCTCATAAATTCGCCCCCTCCCTCAATGTGGAGGAAGATATGCACAACTTCTTGCCCCCCCTCCCCCCCCAGTTATAAATGGCACAAGCTGGGTTTTATAATAAACAAAACCAAGTTTATTAACTACAAAAGGCAGATTTTAAGTGATTATAAGGGATAGCAAACAGAACAAAGCAGATTACTAAGCAAATAAAACAAAACACGCATACTAAGCTTAAGATCTTAAAGAGACTGGTTTCAAAAAGTAATTTCTCACCCTAAATGTTGCTTTTGGGCAGGATGTCAAAATTCTTGAAGGTTAGCTACCTACCCTGCTTGCAGCTTAAATCTTCAGACACCATATTCACAGACCAGATCCCTTTTCCAGCCTGGGCTCAACTCTTTCTTCCTAATGGCCCATCCAGGCTGATGGCCTGCTGTCTGGTGGGTGTTTCCCAAGTATACACACAGTTGTAATTGTTACATAGCCAATATTCCTAACTTTAGATACAGAAATGATACAGGCCTACAAATTGGATAATCACATTCAGTAAATCATAACCTTTCCAATGATATCTCGCATGACCCATGTTGTATCAAACAGGGCCGGCTTTAGGACGTGCGGGGCCCGATTCGAAAGAGCTGCTGCCGAAATGCCGCTGAAGACAGCGGGAGCGATTTTGCTGCCGCCGAAGATAGCGGCGGCAATTCGGCGGCAGCTCAATCAGTTGCCGCTGTTTCCGGCGGCACTTCAGCGGAGGGTCCTTCCTCGGCAGCAGTTGTCTTCCATGGCCTTACTTTGCGGGGCCCCTCTTCCGGACACTGTGGGGCCCTCTGAGGCGCGGGGCCCAATTCACTGGAATCAGGGGAATCGGCCTTAAGCCGGCCCTGGTATCAAACATATCTTAGCTATGCCATATTCATATCATAAGCATATTTCTATGAAGAATACGGGGTGTAAAGTCACAGCAAGAAAAAAACTAACCAAAAGTAGCCACTAAATCACATGCAAATTACGATCCAATATTCTAAGAACATGGCAATGAACATATATTTAGGACATGCTGTTGTATCCTGTGCCTTTATTTAAACAAAAGAAGACAGACCCAGACTCACTGAATCATAGAAATGTAGGGCTGGAAGGGACTTCAAGAGGTCACCTGGGGCACACTGCCACGTTGGGCAGGATTTAAGTATGCACGTTGGTGTAAGACCAGGGATGTGTTTGGCTCCTTACAGGACCCTGGCTATGTACTCGAGTGGCTCCCCATGCTGCCACAGCTTCACACCTATTGTTATTTGCGCTAGCCAGATCAAAGGTAGCTGGGGTATGTGTCTACAGGTGGGCAGTCACACTTCTGACTGCAGTGTAAAGATACTCTGTATCTTTCTGCCTCCATCCCCAGCTGTAAAAAGGAAGGAAGAATTCCCCTCTGTTATGGGGTATTCACAAAGTACCCCAGGTTCTCAGGTATAGAAATGAGCACCATGGAAAGTGCTATACAACATTAAACACCAATGGCAGTTCAGCACATGCACCTGAGGGCAGAATAAGGCCATCAGATGATAGCAGAGAAAACCTTTTCATGGGACTGGGAGGAGAATACTGAATACAGCTTGTTTGCTCAGACACTCAATTCTTTGAGCGATGGAATGAAAAATATTAAAAAATGGTGCTGTCTTTGAGCATATCCAAGAGCTGCTTGTTGGGCAAAGCTTTTGGCGGATGTTTTAATAGGGAAATGGCAAGCCCAGTAGCAAGGGTTTTTAATGAATCCATAAACTCAGGGGTCATATCCTACACCTGGAGAATTGCAAATATAGCACAGTACCTATAGTTAAGGAAGGGGAAAAAAGTGATCCGGGAAACTACAGGCTCATTAATTTGACCTCAATTGTACGCAAGGTCAGAACAAATTTTGAAAGAGAGACTAATTAAAGACATAGAGGTAAACCGTAATTGGGATAAAATACAACATGGTTTTACAAAAGGTAGATCGTTCCAGACCAGCTTGAGAGAAGATAACCAGTTTTCTAGACACAGAAAAAACAGCAGCTCTAATCTGCCTGGATTTCAGGAAGGCATTTGATACAGTTCCACATGGGAAATTATTAGTTAAATTGGAGAAGATGGGGATTAATGAGACTCAAAAAGTGAATAAGGAACTGGTTAAAGGGGAGACTACAGTGGGTCATGCTGAAAGGTGAACTGTCCGGCTGGAGGGGAAGGTTACCAGTGGAGTTCCTCTGGGATCGGTCTTGGGACCAATCTTATTTCATATTTTCATTCATGACCTTGGCACAAAAAGTGGGAATGTGCTAATAAAATCTGTGAATGACCCACTGCCGGGAGGTATTGCCAATATGGAGGCGGACTGGAATATTATACAAGACGATTTGGAAAATCTTGAGAAATGGAGTGATAGAAATGGGATGAAATTGAACAGAGCAAAGTGCAAGGTCATGCACTCAGGGACTAACAACAACAATTTTTGCTGTAAGCTGGGGACATATCAGTTGGAAGCGACAGAGGAGGAGAAAGACCTGGGAGTATTAGTCGATCACAGGATGACTGTGAGCCGCCAATATGATGTGGCCATGAAAAAGGCTAATGCGGTCCTAGGATGCATCAGGCGAGGTATTTCCAGTAGAGAGAGGGAAGTGTTAGTACCATTGTACACGGCAGAGGTGAGACCTCATCTGGCATACTGTGTGCAGTTCTGGTCTCCCATGTTTAAGAAAGATGATTTCAAACTGGACCAAAACATTTGCTGAGAAGGGCTACAAGGATGATCAGAGGAATGGAGAACCTGCCTTACAAGAAGAGATTTAAGGAGCTTAGCTTGTTTAGCCTAACCAAAAGAAGGCTGAGGGGAGATATGATTGCTCTCTATACATACATCACAGGGATAAATATCAGGCAGGGAGGAGTTATATAAGTTAAAGGCCAATGTTGGCACTAGATCAAATGGATGTAAACTGGCCGTCAACATGTTCAGGCTTGAAATCAGATGAAAATTTCTAACCAGCAGAGGAGTGAAATTCTGGAACAGCATTCCCAGGGCAGCCGTGGGGGCAAAAAAGTTACAAGACTGAACTTGATAAGTGTATGGTGGGAGGGATAGCTCAGTGGTTTGAGCATTGGCCTGCTAAACCCATGGTTATGAGTTCAATCCTTGAGGGGGCCACTTAGGGATCTAGGGCAAAATCAGTTCTTGGTCCTGCTAGTGAAGGCAGGGGGCTGGACTCAATGATCTTTCAAGGTCCCTTCCAGTTCTAGGAGATAGGATATCTCCATTAATTTATTTTTTTTATATTTTTATGGAGGGATGGTACGATGAGGTTGCCTACAATGGCATATGGCCCATCCGTGAATGCTTTTAGCAAATATCTCCAAAGGCTGGAGATGGGGCACTAAACTGGGAGGACTCCGAGTTACTACAGAGAATTCTTTGCCAAGTGTCTGGATGGTGTGTCTTGCCCACATACTCAGGGTCCAACTGATTGCCATATTGGGGGTCGGGAAGAAATTTCCCCCCAGGTCAGATTGGCAGAGACCCTGGTGGGGTTTCACCTTTCTCTGCAGCACAGGGCAGGGGTCACTTGCTAGTTTGAACTAGAGTAAACGGTGGATTTTCTGTCACTTGAAGTCTTTAAATCAAGATTTGAGGACTTCAGTAGCTCAGCCAGAGGTCAGGGTCTGTTACAGGAGTGAGTGGGTGAGGTTCTGTGGCCTGCAATGTGCAGGAGGTCAGACTAGATTATCACGATGGTCCCTTCTGGCCTTTAAGTCTGCGAGGGGATTTTTATGTTAATAGCTGCAGCTGCTATAATCTCCTGATATGGTGATGATGGTTTTATCACGAAACATTTAAAAAAAAAATAACGGGAAACCTCAGAGTTTTGTAAAGTTCAAGATATTGTTAACCTGTAATATATACAATCTGGAAAAATAAACAGATTTGTACATAATCAGACACATGAATAAAAAAGGCAAATGCTAATGATCTATGCTAATCAGTCTTGAAATTACAGTTCTAATGCCAAACATGAAGTAACTTCATTCAACTAACTGCAGTGCTGCATTTGAAACCGAATAGCATTTGAATTGCTCTCATGCGTGAAGGCTCTCTCTTTGTCTCTTTTATCCCCTTGTTACTTAAACTTCTGCAGTAACAAAACCTGAGCTGAAAGGCTTCATTGCTGACGGAGTGTCTTGGGGCAGCCTTCAGGTTCAGTCAGTTTGGAATCCCAAACACTTGGTAATTTTGTTTGGCCCAGTACCGTCACTGAGTTTGCCAAACACAACTCTCTTAGACATTTACTACAGTCTATTTAAATCTCACTTATCCTTCCCTTAGGATTACTTCAGAGAGTCGCTGGGGAGACAAGCTGGCTGGAAGAATGTAACCATACAGGACATTAACCTGTCAGGAGCTAACACCTTATTGTCACAATGCCCCCAAGAAGCGGGTCCCAGAGGACAAGCATCTGGCTTAACTCAGCCTGGGCACAACTGCAGACGTGCTGGTTGGAAAGAGGGAAACGCTTTCAAGAAGTAGCCAGCATGCTTTTCTCCTCTCCTACTGAATGCGGGCAGACCACGGTCAACGTAGCGTGAGGGCTTGGGGTCCTATCTAACTCGTCAGTGAGCCCATGTGATCAGAGAGCATCTATGACTAAAAATGCCTTCTTCCATCTCCAGCTAGCTAGGAAACATCACCTCTTCCTGCCAGACAAGGACCCGCCCACAGCGATCCATCGCTGGCCACGCTGGATGCCTGTCATTTGCTGTATCTGATGCTGAAGATGAAAGCAATGCAAAGGCTCCAGCAGATTAAAACAATATAGCTGTCCACCTCCTGCATGGGCTAGGCTATTATGAGCCCTAAAGTGCCTCCGTGGCCCCACGTCGTTTCCACTACCAGCAGGTCCTGAATGTCGGAGTCATTAGTGGACCAGGTCCCAGCTTCATTATCAAGGCTGCATTTCCATCTATGAAATGCCAAGTCAGCGCCGCTCCTCTGGGAAAACGTGGCTCAGAGAACCCAGGATGAAGCACGTGAGAGCCAGAGATAGGGGGTTCACAGCTGAGAGGATCTAGCTGTGACACCAACTTCAAAAGAGATTCGCTCAAGGCAGAGTCTGGCCATCGTCAGGAAAAGCTGCCAGGCCTTCCCCTTTGATAGAGCCTTCACACCATAACCAGAATGACATGCACAACGCAACACAACCCCAAACAATGCCCACATAAACAAAGGCAGACAGGCAGAAGACTCCAGGAATTCCACTTTGTCAACATAATTAAAGTGTGAGGGATGCCGATACTGTTCTGACGGGTGCAAGTGCAAAACCGTCTAAGAGAGAGATGGACTGAGATCTGTTCTGGAAAGAGCAGCTTAATGCAGAAATACTCCCATACTACAAGCTACACTAAAACCCAAAGGTTATTTGGGCCTTGAGGATGAACCTCTAAATATTTTCAATCAAAATAAAGCAATGTGGCATGTCCCATGATCCCTTGCAACACAGAATCTCAGCAGTTCGGAACAGAAAAGGAGAAAAAGACACACAAACCCAAAAGGTATTTCCAGTTCACATTCAAACAGCTTCTTTAAAGGCAACATTAAAATTCTTGGATAACAATATTTCCTATCCGATCCTTGCCTGAAACAGATTATTTCAAATAATTCTGACTCTCCCTAACCCCTCTGCACATCTGGTAAATGAACATCTGGAAACTGTTTAGCACCATCAGTACTATCCCATCTCAGTAGCAACTACTTAATTACGGATGAGCTGGCACTTCCATTTCTAACCCCTATTTTCATGCCAGAAAGAGCCATTGTTTTGAGCGGACAATGGAGATGAAGTTTGCAATACAGGCTTCCTTTCCCCAAGGGAGGCTGCTCAACTTGTGTTACACACTTTGAGGGGTCTTGTTGCTTCCTCAGCTGCTTCCAGACGTCCCGATAGCAACAGTACTTTTATCGTGCTGTGCTTGGCTAGCAGGCTGGGGCCATTCCTGGTGGATGTGAACCTTGCTATGCTTATCTAAACCTCTCTCATGTCCAGACTGAATTACTTCAATGTGGTATATTTGGAGCTACACCTGAACCACTCAGAAACTTCAGTGAGTACAGAATGGAGTCTTTTGGTGGTTTATTGAGCAGTGCCTCTCTCAAGGAGCATATCATAGAATATCAGAGTTGGAAGGGACCTCAGGAGGTCATCTAGTCCAACCCCCTGCTCAAAGCAGGCCAATCCCCAGACAGATTTTTGCCCCAGATCCCTAAATGGCCTCCTCAAGGATTAAACTCCCAACCCTGGGTTTAGCAGGCCAATGCTCAAACCACTGAGCTATCCCTCCCCCCATATTTAACGGTGTGTCACAGCCAGCCCTGAATGCAGTGCTGCAAACAATTCTAGGTGATGGTATCGACCTACTGTGACACTCCCCAGGATACAATCTGGACCGTTGAACAGCAGGGTCCCCGTAAGCCACCAGCCTGGGGATGTCTTTTATACAGCTTTGCTGGGAACAGCAAACCCCTCCAGATTCTGCTCCCATGCAGCCCCTAGCTAAATACATGAACGCTATGCCCAGCCATCCATGAACTATATTCGGGGCGACACCCGCATATTCCTCAGTCCCAGCCTGGCTCCCCAGAAATGTGCATCTTGTACTGTTCAGCAGCCCCCTGGACCATACAAACTCATAGTTAGTTAGTCATTCCAACAATGGGTAATGAATACGCACCCCTGCCTGTTTTCTGACCTGCTCTGTGGCCTTCATGACACAATGCAAAAACCAGCTATTTCTCCAGGTGTCTGATGCAAAAAACTGTCTGTTTCTCTAGGAGGAGGTGTGTGATTGGGGTTGAACTGACGATGACATTTATTTTCAGGGCTTGAGAAAAGTCCTGTGTTGTCAGATTGAACTCTGTGTGTGATATTTCTGGTGTTCTTTATAGATGGCTGGTGTCTTAGTTAGGTACGCCGGATATAATTAAATAAATAAATTTCACCATGGGCTGTGATCCTCTCACTTCTCAAACTGTGGGAACTGGGCAGGGCCTATATAAAAGGCCTTCAAGCAAAAGAGGTTGATGTAACACACGTTTTGTATTTCAGACGGCAGTGGTGACTGTCTCCTACCATAGGCCCTGAACTTCACAGTCACCAGGGGCCAGCAGGACACTTTCCTTGGCATACGGGAGGATGGGAGGTGGCCCTACGCCATCAATTGGTGCAGCACCCTGATTTCTCCAACTAGCCACTCTCCATCTGTTAGATCTCCGCAATGGAGATTAATGGGAGACTCCAATGTACACAAGCAGTACAAAGCTGGGTGCATCTGTGCGGCACAGCAGGGGTTAATCAAGGTCAACCAAATCAGGCATGTGTGGAAGGAGGAGAGGCAGAGTCTGAGGTGTCACCATCTTTCCGTGCTCCTAAACACTAGTCTCTGCTTTAGACTCCATGCAGTTTCCAGGCAGAGTGCTAGCTGCTAATTCTGGCATCTTGTTGCATGACCCTTCTTGCCAGCACGGATATTTGAAGCCAGCACAGTTGAGTCTCGGTGCCAGTTCTTGTGGCACTCCACTAGTATTTTACAAGACTGTGCCACAAGCTACTAACCCACCTGGGCCCCATCGCACATGAGAGATGAACAGAACTGGGCAAAAACATTTCAGTAAATAGTACATTTGCTAAATAATGCATTTTTCAGGGCATCAAAACACTTTGTGAATTCAGGAACATTTTCAGCCAAAATAACTTGGAAAACCCCTATCTTTTGAAATGTCAGTCCATTCTGACATTGCATTTCGAATCAACATTTCGTTTCAAAATGATGTTCAAAACATTTCATTTGACTTGAATAACCTTTTGGGTTTTGGTTTTTTGTTTCAGCAAGAAAAATTCAGTTTTGCTTTGAAACAAACCACACTGGGGGCCGGGAGGGGGGACATTTTTCAGTCTGGCTACTGAACCAAACTATCAAGTATTTGCTCAGCTCTAGTGAAGACCCAACTACTTCAGTTATCTCTTCCATTGGCAGAATGTAGTGTGCAGCTACCAGTCTCCAGTGACCTGGATTTCCTCGATGGAAGAGTTTCATTATTTTCTCTCCAGTTGGTAGTTCTCTCCTTTTCCATTTCCAGAGAAGCTTTAATTAAACTTGCTAAAGGCTCCTGTTCTTTTTCACTTCCTCAATGCCAGTCGTCAGTCTTCATATGTTCCAGTCATGGGTGGCAGATGAAACCCCCCCGTTCAGGGAATCTAGCCGCCCTGGACCCGCCCCTTCCACCTGAGGCCCTGCTCCCCTGCCTGCCGGAGGCCCGAACCGCCACCCCCGGCTGGCCCGTCCCAGCCATCCGCCCCAGGCTGCTACTGGCCCAACCCAGCCCCTGGCCGTGAGCCTGAGCCCCGAGCTCCTGCCGGCTTCAAGGGAGAGGGGGAGCAAGGGCGGGGCCTCTGGCTGGAGTGTGGGTGGGGACATGGCCTGGATTAGGGGGAGATTTAGCCTCCTCCGGCCTTTAATGTCCCCCGCCCATGGTTCCAGTTTCTTGATAATTTGCTCTAGCATTATCCAGATTCCCTCTAATATTTCCCGTCTAGCAAGGGGGAATTTAGGTTTGGTTGTATCCTTTGCATCCATCAGCCCAGATCCTCAGACGGGCATAGTTCTGTTAACTCAACTAGGTCATGACATTAGAATGATAGCAACCTCCCTGGACCACAGAGCACCAAGTCATGGAATGTGATTCATGTTTTACACTAGCTCTTTTACCTGTTACCCGTACTTTAAAATATATATTTATTTAACCTCTGGGGTCAAGTCCTTCCATTCCACACTTGTGTTCTTCCAGTAAAGCATTTATACTCTTCATTCTGCACACGGTTTTAGTCCTCACTTGTGTTTTCTTTCTAACCCAGATTCCTCTTTATTCATGTACCCAATGATCCTTTCCCTCTTTGTGTAATTTTTTGCTGGAGGGCATGCATAATATTCATTTCCCCTGTTTGGCTGTCAGCGCCTTTGCATTAAAAAGCACATGCACTTTCCTCAGACACTCCGACACACCTGCACGTCTCACTTATTTCCAAGCTGCACCATCACTGTTTAGTCCATTACAATTCTAACTCGACAGACACCAAATAACTGAGCGCCAACAACTTCAGAGTGCATTGTCATCTTTGCAGTGCGAAGGTGGAGTCCCATGACTCACATCGTTACTGGTGCAACGTAACGCACGGACACAATCACACATCAGGACCTTACTCTGCGATTATTCTGTGGCTGCATTTGACAAACTGGCTCTTCAGGATTGAAGCTGGATTGTAATTTCAACCACCCCAAAGCTAGATTTACAGCTGCTTTGCATTGCCAGAGTGGTGCAAAACTGCCAAGGGGTTATGGTGAATTGGGCTGCTTCCCCCGCATCACTGTGACTCAGGACTGGTTTACACTACGGGGCGGGGGAGGTGTCGATCTAAGGGCTTGGCTACACTTGTGAGTTACAGTGCATTAAAGCAGCCCCAGGTGCCGTAGCTCACTCCCCGTCCACACTGACAAGGCCCGTAGAGCACTCTGACTCCAGGGCTAGAGCGCTCCTGGTACTCCACCTCGGCGAGAAGATTAACGGTTGGTGTGCATTGGCTGAAACGCCTGGGCGTCAGTGTGAACGGGCTGTTGCATTACTGCGCTCTGATCAGCCTCCGGAAACGTCCCATAATCCCCTTAAGTCAAGTGGCCACTCTTGTCATTGTTTTGTAATTGCTGCAGGAATGCGGATATGCCCTTTGAAAGCTCCGTTTCTGACAGTCGGCTGCTTATCTGCTCCGAGACAAAGCAACCGTTACTGTGGAATGCTGCGTGTGAGAGAGAGAGGTGGGGGGGAGGGAGAGTCTGCTGCTGTCTGAACTTACAGACAACATGCTGACATGCTCTCAGCCCCCCACATACACACAACACACTCCCTGTCACACTCCACCCCACCCCCTCCATTTGAAAAGCACGTTGCAGCCACTTGCATGCTGGGATAGCTACCACAATGCACTGCTCTCTGTGGCTGTTGCAAGAGCTGCTAATGTGACCACGCCAGTGCGCTTGCAGCTGTCAGGGTGGACAGATTGCAGCGCTTTCCCTACTGCGCTCTACGAAGGCTGGTTTAACTCAAAGCGCTCTACATCGGCAAGTGTAGCCATGCCCTAAGTTATGCAACTTCAGCTACGTGAATAACGTAGCTGAAGTTGACGTATTTAGATCTACTTACCACGTGTCTTCACTGTGGTGTGTCAACGGGAGATGCTCTCTCGTCGATTCCCCTTGCGCTTTTCGTTGAGGTGGAGTACCGGAGTTGACGCTAGAGCGATCGGCAGTTGATTTATTGCATCTATACTAGACACAATAAATCAACTCCCGCTGGATCGATCGCTGCCCATCGATCCAGCCAATAGTGTAGACAAGCCCCAATGACAAGTCTTCAGTTGAGGTATTGCAATTATGAAACATTTGTGAAGACTTCACAGCCTGGTGGGAATACCTTGACTTTGTTTAAGCAAGTTAAACAGGCAGAATGTGAACCCCGATGCTCACTCTCAGAATAAAGAGGGATACAGAAAGAAACAAAATCCCGTATTTCTAAAAACATTTCAACACCAATGCCAGTTTGCCTGTATCTTACAATAGCATTCCCTCTATTACACCTAGGGTGACCCGACAGCAAATGTGAAAAATCGGGACAGGGGGTGGGGGATAATAGGAGCCTATATAAGAAAAAGACCCCAAAATCGGGACTGTCCCTATAAAATCAGGATATCTAGTCACCCTAATTACACCACTAGAGTTCTGTCTTTAATGCAGACTTTTGCATTAGGTCACAGGGTGTAGTTGCAACTAACCTTACTTAACTACTCAACAGAATGAAAACAGATAGCTGTCCATCAAGATTGCCAGTTACTATAATGACCAGCAAGGTTTGGGTTTAAGTTGTCTTTTCAAATGTCCATTTATAGGACGCTACCTTTGCAAAAATATTGACAATATTTCCCTATCTTCAATTTAAGTTTACCTGACACTGCTTCCCTGTGACACCCTGTACCCCATGTTCACCACTTCTATATGTTATGATATATATTGTACAAAGTATGCCGTGTGAGGTATCATTTGAAAACTCATAATCTACTGAATGTTATTGTCCAGATGAAATGTGTGTAACATCATTGCATGTAAAATTATGTGATGTTGCTATATGATTATTACTGAAAGATGTTGTAGTTCTGGGTAACACCCACAAACCATTTTCTCAGAGACAAAGGCACACTAGCATGCCAGGAACGTGCTATGGCACCATTCCCTACTTAACTGGCCAACCACCAGGAGGGAGGATGGTATAAACAAAGAATTTACATTTCATCCCAGAAACGCTTCAAACCTCACACATACGGGAGACTGTTTGTCTGCACTCCAGTGGAGGGTAATCCTCAAAGAGCGGAGTGGGATATAGACCTCACCTTTCCCCCTCCATCTCTACTCATGGCAGCGAGATTCCTTGAAAGACAAAAGAAGCATCACTGAACTGGGGGAGTGGTCCTAGCCTGGAGGTTTTTCAGACAGTACAGACTGCTGTAGGCTTTTAGGCTTTTTTTGGTTTTAAATCTATTAGCCTTTCTATTCTATTCTATTCTATTCCTTAGTTTAGGAATTAGCTTGCATGTTTATCCTTTTATTTCTTTTGTAACCAGTCCGGACTTATATGCATCTATACTTGTAATCACTTAAAATCTATCTTTCTCTAGTGAATACACTTGTTTTATTGTTTTATGTAAACCAGTGTGTTTTGGCTCAAGTGTTTGGGAATCTCTGCTTAGGGCAACAGGGCTGATGCACAATCATTACCCAGTGTTGGAATGATTACCTAACTATGAGCTTGTACTGTCCAGTGGGCTACTGAGCAGTACAAGACACACATTTCTGGGGGAGGCAAGGCTGGCACTGCGGGATATGCGGGTGTCACCCTGTATCTATTCATAGCACTGATCTACTCAGCTGGGAGTGACTTTACATGCTAGTGGCTGTGAGTGAGCAGAGCCTGGAGGGGTTGCTGTTCCCCAGTAAAGCAGTGCAAAAGGGATGATTTAGTTGGGGGTCAGTCCTGCTTTGAGCAGGGGGTTGGACTAGATGACCTCCTGAGGTCCCTTCCAACCCTGATATTCTATGATTCTATGAAATGGCATTTCAGGTTGGAGAGCTAAGAGGACACAACAGTTCAATGTCACATTCCCCACTTAATGCAAACGGAAATATCAGATTTTACACACAGTAAGCTACAGCTCCTCTGCTTAAAAATAGAACCATGAGCCATTCCCGGTGTATTTATGGAAACGACAGCATTTACCAGTTCACAAGTCCTACAGGAGATGTGCAGAACAGTGCTCTGCTTTAACGCGAAAACAAGCTCTGTTACACACATCTTCTGTGGCACCTGTTAGCTGTGAAAAGCCCAAACCAATCAAAATTCAAACCAACCAACTCAAAATCAGGTTAAAACTCCATCCTTAACTCATCCGGTGTGCCTCGCAGGACACGTGGAAATTAAGGTCACTCACTCATCGCAGACCACAGCCGTATCTGTGTGCAGTGGAGAAATGAAGGATTGCGGGCAGTGAGTTCAATCGATTCTTTTGAGCTCCGGAGAGTGGATGTCGTTCCCAAACACGAGCTAGCATGCCAGAGCTTAGCCTGGAGTCATTCCATGGGAACTGACACACTCTAAAACTAGGACCGTATAATGGAAACACGGCACAACCTCAGCTGCAGATGTTCTATGTGATGTATAGTCACAAGTAAGCTGTGAAAATCAGCGCTGGATTTCATAGTATTCTTTTCCCCTGTTACTTTGATTCCCCTTAATAAAAGGGCTAGGTTATAAAGAATTATACCCAAAGAAATGTAAGTCCTATAACAATGCACTACGTTACTGAGTGACAAAGGCACTCTTGATTTCTGCCAACTCCCAGCAGATCAAACCTATGTAAGGAACAAATCTGCCCCATAGGCTATTTTTACTAGCGACTGTCAAATGTTTACTCCCAGTTGTGACCATGGCACCGATTCCAGCTAGCAGTGTGTTCCGGGGCAGGTGGAAAATGTTGACTATTTTGGGTAGCGGTGTCTCTTTAACGATACACATGCAATACCGAAAGTGGCTATGAATAATGTTATTAAAGCATTGTTGAGCTGCCTCTACTAAGCAGGGATTATTATAACTGCTCCTGGGTGAACGTGAGCCCATGCTCACATCCACAACAATCCCTTCCTTAATTTCCATGCTATGAATGCTGGGATTTTGGGGGGGTGGTGTGGGGGAGGGCAGTTCTCAAGCTCCCCCGGCGCATTGTTCTCTCTGCTTTATATGACACATTCAAGAAGCTTTACATGCAGATGCCAAGGTATGAAAGAATTTCTGTAGATTTTCATAGGCTGAATTGCCACGGAGCGCTTAGCATAACAAAACGCTCTTGTCTAGTAAACTCAGCAGCCAACACACGGATCTAATAAAGACTTTAGAATAAGAGTTTAAAGAAACACTCACAAATAGCTGAGGAATTATAAATCCTGAAAGACCTTAATGCGGCAGCCGAGTAATGCTGTGTGACAGCCGTAACGTTTCAAACACTAGTATCTAATCCACTTCCAACCTTTAAAAAAATATGAGAGAGTCAGGAAGTCCTGATCTGCAAAAGCACTGGGCACCTGCAGTTCCTACTGACTTCCCTGGGGCTGGCCTGTTCAGCACGCTTGATAACTCTTCATTTAGGGCCAGGTTTACTAAACCAAAGACCAATATTCCACGCCTCGAAGTTAGGCACTAAGGGCCAAACCCTCAAAAGTATTTGGGCACCTAATTCCCATTGAAATCAATGGGCATCTCAATACTTTGGAAGATCTGGGCATAAGTTTCCATATTTAGGATCCTGAATACACGGCCTGATTTCATAGTTTAAAGCCAGAGGGGACCATTCTGACCATCTAGCCTGACCTCCTGCTTAGCCCAGGCCAGAGAACCTCACCTAGTGATTCCTGGTTCGAACCCATAGCTGGTGCTGGAGCTAGAGTCTCTTTTAGAAGGGCGCCCACACTTGATTTATTATCAGAGGCAATGAGCCCCCACAGCTCCCAATGATGCCAAAAGGATCCAATCACCCCATCCCACAAGGAAATTCCTGCTGTAAACACTGAGATTCACCCCAGGGGTTACCCCCATTCTCCACCCTGGAGGAGGAGTTTCAGACCTTGCCTGTGGGGAGGAGCACATGGGCTGTGGCTCAGAATTCTCGCCAGGGTGAGGCTCCATGGGAAACCATTCTGTGCTGCCACATACCCTGGAACCGTGGTGTGGGGAGCTGTATGTGCTAACAGGGCTTCTCCCTCCAGACGTCATTGGCTCCCCATTCCCTGCTTGGGTCTTCCCTTCCCCTCCCATTGCCCAGGGGAGTACAGGGCATGGAGGGGTACTGACACTGCCTTTAGGAGTATTAACTCCAGCATGGATTTCCTAAGGGAAATCTCCCAGGTGAGGGGGAAGGGTCATGCCACGAACCACCAGCAAATTCGAAGCGCATTTCAGAGCCCAGGGCCCTGGATTAACCTCCACTGCACCAGATCAGCCTCTCCACGTCTAGGTGACCCACATCAGTGGTGGCAGAGGGATCAGGAATAGCAGCCAAGCAAAAACAACTATCTTTGGCTATCACTGCCAGTGGCTGCTTCCTTTCCACGTGCTCGCTCGGTCCTAGCACTGAGCCAAGCACTTTAAAGCAGCCTCCAGTTGCTTTGGTTTGCAGAGTCCTTTTGTTCGGAGCTAGGCATGGCTGGCTGGCCAGACCATGCTATGTTCGCCTGGATTCTGCTATCACACCTGCTTTGCCAGGGCTCACCCCCCCTTTTCCTTGGGTTCACACTTGTGCACAGCAGCTCAGTAAGGGTGATGCGTGAGCAGGAGCACCCCAGGATTTCACCGTCATTTGCTACCATTTGGGGCGAATGTCATGGAAGCTGCCTGTTTTTGTACAGCTGCATTCCTGATGGCATGAGAGTCCCGGGGCATCCCTGGTCCAAGCTCATGCCACTAGATAAAGCCAAAATGCTCCCTGTCCCCTTTCAATCTGAACTCTCCAATCCCTAGCGCTGAGGGCTGGGCTATACAACTTCAATATCTGATTCACATCAGATTTTGGCATGGAATTACCTAGGCTGATTATTTCATTTTTAAGGGAAAAGTGCAAATGGAGCTTGATCATTCCCAACTACTAAGTATCTGGCTTGGCCCCTCTCGAACCCAAGGTTGAGAGGCTGTAACTTTGCCATGTCACACACTTTCAAAGCCCGCTTTGTAAAGCCCTCCAAGGAGCCCTGCTCCCCAGCTTACCCACACAGGACACGCAGAGCTTCCCATCCGAAGGGCTTGCGTGAAAAACCGAATGGAGCTGTTTCTCTCTCCTGGAGACGCGTGGCTGAGCCCACCCTCCCTGGATGCGATCCTGAGAGCCAAGGAGACGAAACACCAAAGGTGATGCTTGGATCTCTAAACCACCTCTGCCTGGCCATTCCTAAACTAAGCCTGGTGTATGGTGCTCTGGGTACCTGCTCTTTCCCCAGGAGATGCCACTACCAACCCGCCCCTACCTCCCACAGTATGTGTGTGTCCCATGCCACCTCCAAGCTCTGTGTGGCTGCAGAACTAGGCTAGAGAGCGGAATGTTTGTTCTCCTGTATGCAGTGATGTTGGATGCGGAGACAGGAGTGGTCTGGGCCTGGTTCCAGAGCAGGGCCGGCTCCAGGCACCAGCAAAGGAAGCAGGGGCTTGGGGCGGCCAATGGAAAGGGGCGGCACGACCGGTGTTTTCGATGGCAATTCAGCGGTGGGTCCCTCAGTCCCTCTCGGAGCGAAGGACCTGCCGCCGAATTGCCGCCGAAAAATGAAGCGGCGCGGTAGAGCTGCCACCGAAGTGCCGCCACTTGCAGCTTTATCTTTTTTTTTTCTCCGCTTCGCCGCTTGGGGTGGCAAAAAAGCTGGACCGGCCCTGGTCTAGAGGGAGTTCATCCTTCCATGCTCCTCCTTGATGCCCAGAGATTCCCCCTCCCTCAGAGATGCCTTCATGGGCAGAGGGGAAGAAGAGAACTGGAGCATCATGGCAAGGAATATGGATTCACTTGCGGGGGAGAGGGGCGTATATTGTGTGGGCCGAAGGAATTTTTCCTGCAACCACCTTTGCTTGTTCATCCTTTGTGATATCCAGGTGAATCGCCATGTCACAAAAACTGACACACCAACTTTCAACTCTCTGCCTCTGTTACCCATCTGGTAACTGGGAGCAAATAACTGTATCTGGGGCGGGAGGCCAAAATAAGGACCGTACAATGCTGTAGAAGTCCAAGGCATTAAGGTCAGTCAGCAGTTGAGGCGACATTAGAACTCAGGGCCTAATGATTGGTTTTGTTTATAGCTTGCTAGTTCTTTGCTTTCTTCCCTTTTGTAGTCTTACACTGCTGAAGTGGATGCTTGTACTTGTTTCTTTAGATTCTTAAGTATTTAGTGGCATTTCAGATTTTACAGATTTTCTACTAAGAAGTTTCATCCTTAAAATGCTCATCTGTGCTGACAAGGACAAGCCAAGGGCCTCATTAACATCCTTAGCGTAAGGCCAACTCACATTCTCACACAAAATTGACAGGCAAATAACTCATGCTGTAGTCGCAACTGACAGCACCTTCCCATATAACAAACTCCCACAAGTCAAGAAAGCTGAAATGCGCCGATCAAGTTATATTGCTCCATCAGGTTAGACGCACAAGTTGTACTGACTCTGACCTGCAAACCCTGGTGGAGGAATATAGCCTGCTCAAAGCATTTCAGCCTTTGTGGGGGGAAAATGGGCAGTGCCCATTTCGGTGTTTGCACTGAACAACTATGCAATCCCCTCCCCACCTTTATTAAAAATATATATATATTAAAATATGGAGATACACCTATCTCATAGAACTGGAAGGGACCTTGAAAGGTCATTGAGTCCAGTCCCCTGCCTTCACAGCAGGACCAATTTTTGCCCCAGATCCCTAAGTGGCCCCCTCAAGGATTGAACTCCCAACCCTGGGTTTAGCAGGCCAATGCTCAAACCACTGAGCTATCCCTCAAAAATAACCAGAGGGATTTTTCTCAAATACTTCTAAAACACACAAGTAAAATACTCACTTTCAGGCACAGACCTACCATGAAAAACATCTGCCCCAAAGTTGACTATTTTGTAAAAGTTTAAGTAACAAAGTTTTAATGGAATCTGATTTGCAACCTTAGCTACGGCGAGTGTGACCTGCACCTGTTCTTGCATATTCCAGTACTAAAACAGATCACGAGGAAAGAAGATTGTAGAGACAAAGCCAAGCTCACTGGGATCTACCGGTACAAGACTAATTTATGAATATCAAATTGTGCTCACATTGGCACTGAATTTAGCAGAGCTTTTGCCTAATCTCTCACTGGCTGAGTCAGCGAGAGGATTAAAGGGAGTATGAAAAGCACTGGAAGAGATGAAAGGAGATCAGGCATTTATTCTTGATATATTCAGAGTATTGTAAAGAACGCTCTGGGTGACAGTGGCTCAAAGGCTTCTTAGGACTGTTCCATCTAACAGGAGATTCCTTGCTGTAAAAGTGCATCCTCCTCCGCAGGATAGTACAAGAACCTGGGCTTGTCTCTGGAAAAGGGGGTAAAGTCTTTTAATCAATGTGTTTGTTCCCAACTAAAGTGTTGATGAAAAGGCAGGCCGCGGAGCTAAGGGAGCACCGTTAGTGTACACCCAGGGGTCCAAACCTTCAATAACCCAGTGTTCCCCGCTACAATTCAGGATGTTTAAAAGCCAGAGTGGGAAGTGAATTTTAAACCGATCTCCGTGCACACCATTCTGCCTCAGAAATGTTCCAGCTACACAATGAGAATCAAAATCACATTTAATTTAGGAGCCCTTTCCCTCTCTGGGCTTCAGGGACGCTCATTAAAAACTAAACAAACTCACAGGGATGGTTTGATTACAAATAGGAAAGGAAGCAGCTGGTACCCAGGCTTACCCAGTCTGCATACAACCCATCTCCCAGGGGGAACTGTTAAAAATTATCCCTCTGATTACAGCTGAATAAATTAGTGCCCTAGGGTCATACTATAACGAGGTGCTCACTTATACAGAAATGCCCCCTCCTTGTTGCATTTTCATCATTATGGAAACAAAAAGAGGAAGATGCAACAAAATGTTGCCCGATGCTAACAGCCGCCATTCAGTAACGATGTGGTTGTGACACAAATCTGCCAGTGGCAGGAAGTGCAAAGGCGGACAGTCCTCAGGTCACACTGCTGTGGATAGGAAGACTGGCATAGTGTATGGGATGCTCAGAATTGCTTGGCTTTTGTCCTGCACATAGGGGCTGGGGGTGCTGCCGCACCTCCTGGCTTCAAGTGGTTTCCATCATATATAGGTTTTACAGTTTGGTGCAATGGCTCTCAGCGTCTGTACTACACCGATGATTTCAGCACCCCTGGTCCTGCAATCAGATCCGCAGACAGACAGACTCTGGCGTCCATGCGGTGGGTGACCTTGCTTAAGGTTTGCCCCTAAACTACAACAACATTAAGGCCCTGATCCTGCAGTTGGATCCTGGCAGGCAGGCCGGCCCCTTCAACTCCACACGGGCCGCGCACAACCTTTCAGGGCCTTAATTTTATTATGTGGATAGGAGTAAATCCTGCATCTCGCCCCATCCTCTATCTGTCTGCAGGGCAGAAGGCTCAATACGCAGCAGGATGACATGTAGGGAGCCTGCAAAGGGAGTTCTGTAGCTGCTGGGTGCAGAATCCAAAGGGCTCCATCGCCAGCAATGGGCAGGGGTGTTTGGGGGGCAGAATGGGGCACGCCCAGTGAGTCTGCAACTACACCATATAGGGGAATTGCACTTGTCTCTGAGGTTAGTGCAACACTGAGGCTGCAGGAGCAGGTGGGGAGCAGTTTTTTGGGGGCCTGTGGGTGGAGAGCAGAGTGCATTTCTGGCAGAGGTCCCCTGTGCTTTTGGCTTTGTGCAGGGTTTAGGATTTGACTCACTGGGGTGTATTTAGTTTTCTGGGAGAGGAAGGGAGAATTATCCTAGGCATTACTTTCATGGAAAGTTTTACGTTTTGAGTATATACATATTTAACTGTACATTAAAAATCTGCTAAGAAAAGATTCCCTTGTGTCAAGTTTTAAGGACTGAAATCTCCTGGTCAATCTAAACTCCTTTTTGAAATACCGAACGTGATTAGAGCTTCATAAGATTAGTAACCAACCACAGTTCATTTTAATCAAAATTTCCAGTTACTCAAGTGCAAAAAAAGTCTCTAAACCTGGTAAACATCTATTGTTTTTTCTTAAAACACTAAAGGAACTTTGATGTGGCCAAAATGGTTCTGTTTTTCTTTTAAATCCATGGCAATTATTTTGTTTTTAGCATGCCAAGAATTTGTATGCCAAATTCCAGTTCCAAGTCAATTTTTATTACCAAGTTATCAACTCTGAAAATGCAGGTTAATTACCGAAACATTAACAGAATTAACCGTCCAAACAAGCTGATTATATGAAGGCAGAGAGCCATTTTTAAAAAAAAATATTAAAAGCGAGCATGTCTAATCTGGAATTCCATTCTCTAATGCTCTAGGTAATGTCTCTACAATTCTCATCACTTAAAGGCTCAAAACCCAACCTTTGCCTTTCGGAGGCATTCGTTGTATTATTACTTTAGTTGAAGAATAAGTTACAGTCAAGGAACAGAATAATCCTGCAGGCGCATTTGGAGAAAAGGATTTTGAGCAATGTGCTTGTATCCCTCCAGTGAACCATTTCAAAAAGAAACCCAGAAAATTACTTTTTAGGAATGCCGCTTGCAAGATAGACCAGAGAATTAGCACTACAGGTACAGAACTTCAAACTTTTGGATTATGACATTGTCACAGAATGAACCAGCACCTAATCTTAACTCATTCATTGCCAGACCATATAACTGATACTTCAAGATTATACAGTCTCAGCTGGCCCCGATTCAGAAAAGCACTTACGCATATGCTTAGCTTTGAGTACATGAGTAAATCCCATTTTATGTGCTTAAACTTAAGCAGGTGGTGAAGTGCTTTGCTGGACTGGGCCATGAGTGCTCAGCACCTTGCAGTATCTAACCCAGAACACTGAATTGACAAGTAGCATTATTATTTTTTTGGTAAATGTCTCTGGCCAGTTCAGAAGGGCAGTGCTGCCTTTCTCTCCGTTAATGGCTCTGGGAAGGCAGGGGGGATGAAAACACAAAGGGTGAATGGGCTCCGCTCACTAATGCAGAGTTCCTGCTCTGGGCTCCCTGTGTTGGAAACGCCTACCAGAGCAAAGGCTGCTCTGGGGTGTGCCATCTGTAACTCTCACTCCACTGCGGGGGACCCAGAGCGGGCTGGCACAGCCTGGGCAGTGAGAGCGGCTGACTAGCAGGGTCTCTGGCCTGGGAGGGGCAGCAGTATCCCAATGCTTCACAGAGCTTTATGGCGGGATTTAAAGCTGCTCCCCTCTGGCAGGACCTCAGAGGCCCTTGGACGCAGGGGAAAACACAACGCACTCCCTGCAGCCACAGGGTGAATCAAGCCCCCCGCCCATCCGTTCATAAGACTGTATCCATAAGCACTTCTCCCACTACTAGCCCCGTGGAGCACTGTCACAGCGCTCCCAGGCTCATCCAGCCTCAATCTGCCCACCTCAATCTCCCCTAGCTATTACTCCCTGGGGAGGAAGGCTTCTCCTGCTCCCCCATGGGTATCTTGAGGAGAGGAGTGCAGCCCCCTTGCTGACCCACCAAACCCATCCACAGCCTGTAGCTCTTGTCCCGCTCCCCCTAGCATGCTGCAGGGCCAATCTGTGCCACCACCCACAGAGCTCAAGTACAATTAAAACAACTCCTTCAAGGGAGACTGGAACCTGCAACCTCCACAGCCTCAGACAAAGCCACAGCAGTCTGGCCCTCACACACAGCTCACGTTGGGGGCCAGAAGTGCATGTGACGGGGACAAGGAGGGACAAGGCCAGCTACTGTAATGCTCACACCATGCTGTGTTGCTGTGGGGCATCACAATGGTGACAGTCAATTCTTAAAAACACACTAGTACATGTGAGGCATTCTGCCCAGCTCACCTTGACAAGACATGGCCAAATTCTCCCCCCAGCCTCCACCTGGCCTCCTGTGCAAGATTGGGCTCACCCACATGTGCCCGCGCTCACACTTCGACCCCTCGCACTGGGGCTGAAAAGTGTATCCGCAAAACTCCCTTGTCCAAATGGGTTTTTGTGGGTGCAAATCTGCACACGAAGCTTAGACTTGTTCAAATGCACGGGCAGTTGTCTGGACCTCCAGTGCACACGCACGTGGAGGCTGGGACTGAAATGGCACCTCAAAGGCCAGTCCGGTTTAAACCCACACTAAATAATAGGGAAACAATTCAAAGATTAAACAAACAGCCACGGGAATGATGAACCTTCCTTTGCCCAGTGCCTTGAGATCGGTGCTGAAAGTGTCCCTGTTCTCGTTAGAAGCACAAAGGGAGCCGGGGCCCGCACAAGGACTGGAAGACACCCCTGAGCCCGAGGGTTTCCAGGCACTGTCCAGGAGGGGAGCAGGGCACAAAGGCCTGGACAGCGGCGCAT